>NC_090921.1:1030392208-1030701320 GCF_040938575.1 Ambystoma mexicanum | reverse complement strand
ATCCTACTGCACTCTCTGAGGTTACGGGACTTCCTGTCTTGCTAAGTAGGTAAGAGGGGGCAAGTACGGGGGGAGGGAACAAGTGCTGTAATTTCGTACCTCTTTGGCTGCTATCTTGAACTATCCTTTTCTTTGTTCCCTTAGCTCTGTTGTCGCTGCTCCTGCCTTTCCACTTAAGCCCCTGGCCTGTTAGCTGGTATACTTTCTACAGGCTGCGCTCTTGGGGGGAAAGTCTTGTGCAAACATAGCGTCCAAGATATCCCAGAACCATCTTGGTGATAATCCAGGACATCCCAGAGTGAAGGGGTTCCAAAAGCGGATGTTGGCCTTGTATCCTTTATAAATCTGTATCCTTTTTCCAAATTGCGTAAAAGTTGTGACAGGCCATGACATCGCCCCTCACGCCACCTGACTCGCTAGATGCCGCCTGCCCCTCCTCTTACCTCCCCGCCACCCGGTACAGCTGTACCCCTCCTCTTTACCACTCTGTATTCTACCCTGCGCTGTATATCTGATCTGTTGTTGCCACTGAAAAGCGCTCCGATATGCATCTGCAATGGTGTACACGTCTGTAAAGTGCTCCGTTATGTATCTGTTTTGGTGTACACATCTGTTAAGCGCTCCGTTATGTATCTGTTTTGGTGTGTACCTCTGTAAAGCGCTCCATTGCTTCTCAAAGCTAGGTCCGCACTCACTAAATACCATAATAATATTCATAATGATAATAATAGTAATAATAACAGTTCCATTGAAAACGTAGCACAAAGGGGGGAACTAATACAGAAGTGACACAATAGGCACATTTCATGCAACTAGCCCCAGCTGCTGGTTACAATGACCCCATAACCATGTCCCTGGTGTCTGCACACCTACCAAACAGTTGCAAGTATCCAGAATATTTTCATTTCCAGCAAGATCTCCCCCATACAGGTAATTTCAATCGACAGATGATAACTGTTACTTTATGATCCTAAAGTTGATCTCTGTGGCTTTTTAATATAACCTGTCACGTTTCAAGTCATCATCATTTCACTATCTGACCTGGTTCAGTTCACCCCAACACAGCCTCTGACTTAGAGCTTAGTTCCCTGGGCATCTCTGAATTTGAGATTGCTACTTCATTGTAAACACACTCATACTTTGCCTTTCTATGGCAGTTTTCAAACAACTGAAAACTCAATTGTGTGCAGTTCCAGACACTCCACATCACTACGAGACACCCAACCAAGCAGTAGAGGGATTGATTGCTTCTGTAATTCCCTACATTGAATTTGTGCTTTTCAGCATGTTTGTTCCAAGCTACCTTTGCTGCCGACCTTAAACTGTCACCTACTTCTGTCCTCTTGCAGTATCCAGCAGCATTCTTATCACCACTTTCCCTTTTTAATCTCGTTTCTACTACATAAGCATCTTTCTGAAAAAGAATGTAATGGCTTTTCATCTGCCATTAAGGGCCCGATTCATGGAATAATAGGCGCGTAAAATCGTGAACTTGAGTGTCAAACTGCATGTGAAACACTGCTCGTCGATTCATGGAATTTACTGTGCAAGACTTTTCCAGGACTTGCGTAAAGTTCGTGCAGGCTTGGCATGGCTCTGCGAGCGGCCGAGTGTCTTGTGCGAGACTCCACGCAGGGGGTGGGTATGGCCTGCGTAGGGGCCAGAATAGAAGGGGCACCACGCAAACTGGGGAAGAGCAAGCCAGAAAGTGGGGGTTACGAAGGACGGTCTGCAGGCAGTCCATAGCACACCCACAAATGCGCACAACAAAGCATAATCATGGATGTGACCACGCAACCGTCCCCTGCGAAATGCCCACGCAGTACCCCCAAAATCTCTGCCACCCGAAAAGCAGGCGTACAGCCTTGCATGGAGGATTCACAACTTTGGAGGTGAGTTTGAATGTCGGATTTAGGGGTGCCTGCATGCATACGGGGTCCTGATCATAGGTAGGGGTGCACATACACAGTGTAGCAAGGTGCAGGAATGGTTTACAGGGGTTTCCACGCAGATTTTCCAGATTGATAACCGAGTTACGGTAAAGCTTACACATGTCGGGGTGCCGGTGACAGTTCCAGAGGACCCTGCTTAGGGTCCCTGAGGTTCAGGCCGCTTGCGGGGGAGACCCACACACTATTTAAAGGGTGCATGTATGCGCATCTGGGGAGAACACAAATGTAGCTGTTACTGGTGTTTTGGCTTTGCATGGGGGCGTGTCGGGGGCGTTCCGGCCACAACTTGCATACACGGTTACTTTGCACAGCTAATTCCATGAATACGCGGGGCACACATTTTTTATTCTGTGCGCAGGCTAGCTCGGCGTCGTTCTCGGCACGTGGCCCTTGCAGGTATTATGCACACTTTTCCATGAATCAGGCCTTCGGTGTTTCAGATCCCCTCTTGCTGCCTGCCTGTGGTAATCTACAGCAATTAACCCCTTCCCTGCATTCCTCTATCTCTACATCTCTATGCACCCCACAGCTACCTCACATCTGGTTTGCCCATCGCAGAGAAGAAAGACCCTAAACATCATTTAGAAATGGGCCTCCATGAGTACCGACACATCTTCAGCCAGCCCTGGTTATATGACATTACTACAATATACTACCCTCCGATCCCCAATGCTCATTAATGCCACGGTTGAAGAATAGGGCACACTCCGTCGGTTTAGTGAACACACTGTAACAATTCCTGCTGTGCAGAGGTGAACAGCTCTCTCAAATTAGCATCATCCTGTCCTGTCTTCACTTTGCCTTCTAGAATGTTCAGCTCTTATAGGTGTCAAGCCGACAATGAACGATTAGGTCACATATAATATGCAATATGTTTTTCCTACTGCTTCATACTTTAAAAGCGTGGGCCCTGCGATGTGCTCAGTGTCCCGGGCAGTGTCCTCTTTCCACGCCCTCCCTTTCCCGCGCCCCTCCTCGCCGTTAGCCCTGACCCTGCGGAGCGCTGATAAAACCCCGTCTGTTTGCTGAGAAGAGTCGCATCCAGCCCGCTGAAGCCATGGAGAGGTGTGGGGGCAACGCTCGCCCGCTCTGCCTCGTCTTGGTCCTGGGGGGCCTACTCGTCCAGCCCGCCTCGCCCTTCTGGCTGTTTAACGTCCTTTTCCCCCCTCAGGCGACTCCCGAGGTGGATATGAGGAACAACACGCCACCTGTCCTCCTCGGTAAGTTCTCGGCGGTAAAGTACCGCCGCAGTACCGCGCGCTCCACACACACACCGGTGACCCAGGAGAGTGAGGACTTGCTTCCATAATCTCGTGTGTTTTGGCAGAATGAATCTACGGACCTGACAGTACATTTCCAGGGACACCCCTGCCATATGTATGTGCAACGCAACTACATTTATATTCCAGCTAAGGCTCGTCGTTGCTGTTTTCGACACCAAGTTAATGTTTAAAAATAAATACGTATTTGAAACTCACGAGTTAAAATAAGCTCCCTACAGGGTTAGTAAACAGTTTGGGGTGGGAGTATTCACCTGCCTTTAATCAACCTAGGGGACACACAGCAGCTCTGCCTGACAGACCCCCTTAACTTAATGGCGAATTTACATACAACACAATGTATTGCAATGGCAAGTTAGATAAATATTGCAAAAATAAATTCATGGTATGCATGTTATATTATCTTCAGTCGTGATGATTGGGTTTGGGTTTTGAGCTTTTTTTAAATTTTTTATAAACTGCCATATTGCTTCTTGCACGTTGTCTTCTCTGGTCGCGCGCATACACATTTTTTTGACTTTCTCTCTGCTAATTTCGGTCGTTGTCCAAGGATGTAGCAGAGTTATTCTCGTCCAATTTCACTCGCAAAGACTTCCTTATTCTTGCAAAATGGGGGGGGGGGGGCAACAGGTGTTCCGAAAACGCATGCACGCAGGACAGCACAGGAGAAAACCTCTTCCTGTGTCTGCATGGCTGACTGGATCTGTCGGCCAGAGCTTCTTGCTTGTCTCTGTTTCCAGCTTGTGGCCACCAAGTCTGTATTTGGTGAGTGTTTAACTGTGCTTCTGGCTTTTTCTTTTTTTTATTTAGGTAATCTACAAGCAGGGTCGGACTGGGGCATTGTTAGGGCACCAATGAAAAAGTGGCCCACAGTTGCAAATGGCAATTCATTCCTTTTGTGACAGACTGTTTGAGTAGTACACAAGGGGGAGTTTTTTTGGGCTAAAATATGATGCAAATTGTGCATGTTTATTCAGCAACACTGTTCTACTAGTAGCCGCCCAGTGGAGGAACTCATCATAGTGGCCCACATTGGCCTGAAAAGGGTCCCACTTTGACCCCAAAAACGGTGCCACAACAGCATTTTGCATTTTTGGTTCGGGCATAGGACAGTCCAAGCCTGTTTACACGAAAGAACTGTTTGCCAGTGACGTGCAGCATTCACACGTGTTATGCT
The DNA here is from genome assembly GCF_040938575.1 of Ambystoma mexicanum. Classification (NCBI taxonomy): domain Eukaryota; kingdom Metazoa; phylum Chordata; class Amphibia; order Caudata; family Ambystomatidae; genus Ambystoma; species Ambystoma mexicanum. Next base: position 1,030,696,911 of record NC_090921.1, on the reverse strand, counting down.
GTCCTAGTTCTACCCCGCGTTGCATTGTGTGTAGCTTCTCTGGGGACTAGGGCTCTCCTCTTGTTTTGGGTTTACCATGCTTTTAAACTGTTGGGCGCTGCTGTGCGTGGGGGCACCATTCGGTAATGCATTGTTCCGGGGGTGTTTCGAGGGATTTACTGTTTGGTCTCGCAGGGCCTGGTAGTGGAGGGAGACTGGGTTACTTCTCTTGGTGTGGAACTTCCTAGAATATTAAAATGTGCTTTCGGATGCTGAGCAGTGGGGGAATTCTCTCCAGCTCTCCTCTGCACCCATGGCTTGGGCAGTTTCGATGCACACAGTGTATCTTTTTGCAGAGCTGGAGGTGCAGAGTTTCTGTGGGCGAGGTGTCCCATTCGCAGTGCACTTCACCACACTCCTCCAAAGTGGGACTGGGGTGACGCGGCCATCAAAAAGGTTTACAATTCATGTTTCAAGTGGATAGAATTAAGAGAGTTTCTTGATGTCACAGAGTGTGCTGAGAGTGTCTCAAGGGTGTTCCTTGTCAGTTTACAACTTCCAGATGCATTTATTCAGAGACCTTGGTAGGTTTAGTCTGGAACATGCTCTATCTCTGTTGCCATTTCAGGGGCCTGCAACCTTTGGATCTCCAGATATTTTGGACTACAACTCCCATCAGCCCTAGCCAGCATAGTCAATAGTGAGGGATCTTGGGAGTTGTAGTCCAACACATCTGGAGAGCTGCCGGTTGCAGGCCCCTCCATTAGGGAATTGTTTGAATGTGTTGCTGGTGTTCTTTGTTTCACTCAGGAATGCCATGATTTGGGCCTTTTTTAGGTCTAGAGACCAGCCATGGTCTTGCAGTATTTTTTTGGTTGGGAGAAGATTGTTTTGGAGTCCTTCGTTGGTGAGGGCCAGTACAGCCAAGTCATCTACATATAGCAGGCATTTTATGTCTGAGCATTATATTCAGTCTCAGACACGGGGCTGGGATTCCTGTGGGAAGGTCATTGATATAGAGACTGAGGTTTGCCCAAATCAAAATATTTCCAGGTATGGGCACACATCTCGTGGATGCCACTACTCTGGGGGGAGGGGGGTTCAGTTTGATGGATCGCCTTACACCCTCCAGCAATAGGTCAGTCCCCTGCTGAGCGGTAGCTCTCTATCTCGGGATAGCTCAGGGGCAACGTGCTGGCCTTGGAAGCAAGACGAAGCGGAGCAACACAGGCTTGATCCCCCGGTCAGCGCTTAGAAACCTCTGGGTATTAGGCACGTTATAAATAACCAATTAAAATACAAAATAAAATATTGCAACAGTAGGCTTGCCTGGAAGACCTAGTGCGAGCTGCGGGTGCATTCTTCCAGAGAGCAAGGGGTGCAGTTGGGTTCGGGGGCTGAAGCGAGCAATGGGAGACAGCGGAGCGAGATCTGAAGTAGGGTGCTTAGGGTTAAAACCTTGCTGGATACAGATAGTAAGTGGTTTCCTGTCCAGTGTTCAGACAATTCTGGTTTTCTTTCCCACATAATTTGTATGGTGGCACTGGTGGTTAGATTGTTGCTGGTTTAAATCTAGAAGCTGATGCCAAGTGTTGCAAGCTAAAAGCCAGGAATACTAAGTGTTACCCCTGGCACGGGACAGGTAGAGAGCTCTTTGAGTGGGTTGGGGTCATTTTTGCCATCATGACCCATTCAAAGATTCTCTTCCCGTTCCTTTGTTTCTCTGTAAATTCCGGGACTGTAGTTTTCCCATTATAAATCCAGGTTTTTCAGTCCCAGAATAGAAAGGAAAAACAGGAATTTCCTGAATGACCTGGGGCATGTTAAAATGTGTCTAGAGTGATGGCATATTACCCATTATATCCCCCAGAACATGGAGGGCACGCGGCCATTGACTAATCTCCGGGCTATATGAACTGGTATATCGGCGAGATTCACCAAGGGTGGTATCCGCTCAGTGTGCCTTCCATGGCATCTGCCATTCTTGCAGGGCTCCTAGCGTGGCACTCCATAGCATCGCAGGAGTGCTGCTGAGAGCCCACATCTTCACCCATGTCGCTCCTGGCAGACCCATCCCAGGAATTCATACAAGTGGCCCGGGACTTGCATCATCGCTGGACTAGCCTCCCGCTGCTCCTTACCGCCACGCGGGTTGCTGATGACAGACATAAACCGGTGCTTTGACTCCTCCCCCTGACGCTGCTTCGATCATTTCCCTAGCCACACCTTGAAGACATGGCCTGGCCCTTTAAATGCGGCCCACCCTCTTCCTTCCAGGCATCCTCACGTTGCCTACTGGACGTCCACCCTTACTGAGCCAATCTCCTGCAACCACACAGAGGCAAATGCCTCTCTCCCCTGGTCTGTGTTTCCATATTCTTTTTTTTGTAATCCCATATCCGAGATACCAAAGCTTCATAGACCTTTCCCTTGGGCTGTGCTTGGGGAATGGACCCATATACCTTGTGAAACGCCATTGCTATGCTCAGGCCTGTAACTCCTGATACTGCCCTTGGGCTAGGTCTAAAACGCCTAAATAAGAACCCTACTGCTCTGCGGGAGCCAGCCCTACAGATAAGGGGTGTATTGGCTACTTTTACTCCCTGATAATAGGCAAATACTCCCCAGAAATAAAAATAGGGAGTAGAAATACTCCCAACAGTAATAGAAAATAGACACATAGGAGCTCATCCCCTGACTCCTGCATATGTTTGGACCAGTACAACACATAGACACTGATTCATGGAATTATTTGCGCGTAAAATGCACATTTGCGCGCCATTGTGCCCGAAAATCCCCATGCCTCAAACAGGGATTTTCGGGCAGAATGGCACGCAAATGTGCATTTTACGCGCAAATAATTCCATGAATCAGGGTGATAGTGCCAGAGGAAGAAACTGCTCTTTCCACTGATCCAAAGTGGTAGACGTGTATCTTTCAATGTGCATAAATAACTAGGTGCAAAGAAGTGCTTATTACAAAAACATTACGGTTTTACAATTAAAACATATTTTTGCTCGCTTATTAAATACTTCAGTTGGGAATGGCAATTACTTTTTTACTCCCATAAAAATCATTTTACTCCCAACTTTAAAAAATAGGCCATAACATAGTCTCAATGCAAAATCTTATCTGGGGCACTGGCGGGAGCCAATCGGGGAAAAAAGAACACTGGCTTTATCTGTTGGTCAAAGCCCACATTTTGTGCTCTCTAACTGGCACATGCTCGAGCTGCTCCCCTGTAGCTTGGTAGCTCCCCGTTTTCACCTCCCTTTCACTGTGCTCCATCTTTCCTCTTGCTGCCATACTAATAGTATCTGGTGTTTTGCATAGCACCACATACCGGAAATTCGAGCTACAGAGTGCTTCGCAACACATAATATTTATTAGCCACATGTGTGGTCGCCAGCTCATAGTCTCTAAGGGTTGAAGGCATGAATCGGCTCTGGGGAGTAGCAAACGTTTGCCTGAGTGGCCCCTTCTCCTCATGACAGACATGCTCGAGCGGGAGAGAGCGGCGCGAGCAGCAGCTTCTAGCTCTACCAGCTCTCCCTACATGCAAGTGAAAAGGTGCTACCTTTTTCTGACCACCTTTTCCATTCTCCACAGCGGCCATATTGGAATTTCATTCACAAAAGAACGCGAGTGAGGGAATTTGCAAAACACCTTGTCACAAGCTTCTCATGTGTATTAATGGCGGGCTGTACCAGATGGCAGTGTGCCACTACCCTCTTCAAAGGCCCTTGCTCTGCTCAGCCCTATTCTCGTTCTCGCACTTGCACATTCTGAATGACACGAGGCCTAGTAAGATCGTTTGTCTTGTCCTCCCTCAGTCTTCCCTCCCTTATAACATGCCACTGCCCGCCATGCCAAAGGTTACTGAGTAATTATAACATTGGAATATTGGAGAGGCCATGGCGAACAATGGAGCTGGAGAGGGCAGAAGCAGTTGTCACAACACTTACTGTGGCGCTGTGCCAGCTTTCTAATGTTTGCAGGTGCTGAATAATAATAATAATAATAATAGTATAATAATGCGAATGTGTGGTGCCCTTCTGCCGTTTTTGTTGGGCTTGCTACGCACGGCTCTGAGAGTGAAGTTGAGGAGGCATCGGCAGTGGGATAGTGGGAGAAGCAGATGAGAAACCTGTGGTGTTCATGGGTGCAGGTTGGAAGTATGCAGTTCCTGCACTTTGGTATTCTTCTATGGGATTGGTGGAGTTCTTTGGGAGTTTGTTATCGTGTGGGGAGGGCAGAAGGATGGAAAAGAGTGAAGAGCGTTTAGGCTAGTGTTGCCTGCTAATGGTTGGGAAGTGTGATAGAGCAGACGAGAGGCGCATTAGACAACACTCTGCATAGCTCCCAACCTTTTTTGTCACCAAGGCGGGTGAAAACACCCGATTTTCTTTTTGGCGGGTGAGAGGCCCATAGAAGTGAATGGGCGTAGGAGCGGCTTGGCGGGTGATTCATCAGCTGTCAAGGCGGGTGACACCCGCCAAAAGTGGGTGAGTTGAGAGCTATGACTCTGTGGCGTTCCTGTGGTGTTCCCAGGGCCTCTGAGGGTCATGAGTGGGGGGACATTTGGGTGTGCTGTCAGGTTTAAGTATAGGCTTTTAGTGGGTGGTTGATTAATTGGGAGTAGCCCTACATGGTGAGGGTAGTAGCAACGGAGTGGAAGGAGTAGATGTAATGGGCCTTCTGGACCCCTAATAGTATGCGTTTGTTGGTTGGGTTGGTGGTTTGGGTATGACCTTATTTATCATGTGCGTGTATGGGGCTAGCGAAGAGCTGGGGCATTGGGGACGTTGGGGTGGAGGCGCGTTGGAAGAGGATATGAGGGGGACTCCCATGACAGCAAAAAAAATTGTTGAATTCAGGTCAATCAAATTCAGTTGAACAAAATGCAATCTATCAAAAGATACGCAGAACTGGCTGCTATTCGCATGTTGAGTGCTGGTTGTTGAGTTTGCCTTTTGGTTGTGTGGAGTCAGAAACATTTAGGCATCATTGTGGTAGCTTAGGATGTGGGGTGCAAGAGGGGCGTTGGTGGCTTCTGTAGTCTTGACGATGTGTTCCGTGGGCAGCGGATGAGGCCAGTAGGTCTGTAGATTAGGGGGTTCCTAGAAGTTATCTTGTAGGGAGTTTGTTGAAGAACCAGGCCTTCGCTGCTTTCTGAAGGCTGGGCACGCTTCCTCTGCGCAGCGGTGTTTGCATAACGAATTCCATGATTTGGTTGCTAGAACAGAGAGTGTGAAGTGCACAATGGAGTTTTCTATTGAAGGTTGGCAGGCACCTCAGATGTTGATAAAACAAGCACTCTAAGACTTTTGAGTCAACTAAGACTGATCATTTCTCATGATCCACATAGTAAACCAATTTGGTTAACTTCAAATATAAACACCCAGTGCCTAGGTGTTTATGGTTCCCCCAAATCTTTTCACCATTACTAGTGTGTTATATTAAGCGCGAGAACTTCCTTCGGAAGGATTCCAGGCCCTTGCCTTGGTAAGTGCGGTGAACCATGCATTTCAAAATGGATACTATTTTTGATTCAGAATCAGTGGAGTGTACAAAATACTGGAGTGAGGTTTTTGGGTGTTTTCAGTCTTAGTGGTAATCTGCCTGCTTAGTTTATAACTCTTTGTATTCGGTTGAGTAGGTAGAGTGGTATACCAAGGTAATGGCTGTTGGCATAATCCAGTGTTGAAAGTAACAGCGAGATAACCGCCTTTGTCCTGTTTGTGAAGGTTAGGGAGGGCATGATATGTCGTGATATGCAGTTAGAAGAAACAGCCCCTTATCATGGCTTTGACATATGTTTCTTGAGTGAAGTCGCTGGCCATTGTGAGTCCTGTATTTCTCCGAGTAGGTGTAGGGAGTGGGTAAGGCCCCATTACATCTGGCTAGGAGAGTGGTGCAGAGTTTGATGGCGTAGTGCCGCTGATCAGAAGTTCTGTTTTGAATGGGATGCACTGAATGGGACAGAGCTCTGGGCCAATGTGAATTGCAATCGCCTCGCTGTTAATTAAAACAATCTATCCACTTGCACCCTAACATATTGGCACGTATGGAGTGCAATATGCAGGAAATTGAATTCCTGATCAAATTGAGACCCATGTGCCATTGAGTGTGAACCTCTCCAAGGTAAAGAAAATACAGAGAGGCCCTTGAAGATCTATTGACGCAGGGGGGTGGCCCCTCTTTACCACCCTCCTTTACCACCCGCCTAAAGGGAATGCTCAGAAAGATCGGTTATAGTAAGAACTGGAGTACGGCCAAATGAAAATCTTAACAATGGCCACTGTAAAATCTGCCTTTAATGCAAAAGATTATGAAACTACAATAAAAACAAGCATTGGAAATGCCAACAGTTTGGACTTTTGTGTAGGCATGGGAAAAGCATTTGCCATGCACAGCTGTAGAGGTACTTACCATCCATTGTTGGTAGCAGGTGCATAAATGGTGCCGGTATCTGGACATCTAAGAGGAGTGCCTGGCACAAGCTTAGAACTTATGCACACGCCAAAAATAAAATAATAAGAAAATATGTTCACCTCACTATATACTGGGAGACTAAGCAAACACCTGGCTGCGAAAGGTACCCAGGTGCCTTGAGGCCTAAATACATGAGATCTGTATGCTTCCAATTCAGATTTGGAACGTTTCCTGTTGCTTATCTGCTTATTAAATGGAACAGTGCGAATCCAGACAAGTGTAACCATTGCAAGGAACTAGTAGAAAACCCTAAGCACTTAATGTGAAATTGTCCGTTATATCTGGATTCGCGGTAAAGGTATTTAAAACCTTTATTTCTACCGCAAGCAATCAGAGAGACTGTAGACGCCATTGCCATAATCCATTAAATGAATGATGAATTGACCGAATGATGAATTGACTCGATGGCAAATTACATCTATAATAATAATAATAATAATAATAATAATTTCGCATTTATATAGCGCTAAGAACCCTCAGGTATCTGAGCGCTGTAGAGCATAGCTGAGGAGGCAAGCTACAATGAAGATGATAAGACGGACTCTAGTTACAGGATGAATTCTGCTGGACCATCTGACAGTTTTAAACATTGTATCTGTTTTAAATTGGTGTTAATAATATGTGTTGTATTCTGTAGTGTGAATGTGTACGTCATGTTCACGTTTGTAATGTATGACTGTTGTGTGGACTATATGGCAGATGGCTGACTAAGCTCAATAAACTGAAACTGATGGGTTACACTTGTATGTTAGCCATTAACCAGGAATCTGCATGTCTGAGGCAGGCATTGAGGCCTGTATTGTCCGTTGTCGGGCCATTGGTGAGTTTGTAGACACTTTGTGAGTTGTCTGCATAGTTGAAGAAACTGAATCCTATATTGCTGATGAGTTCAGGGAGGGTGGTTATGTATAGCCTGAACAGAAGAGGTAAGAGGCTGGAGCCTTGGGGTACTCCACATGTCAAGTTGGGAGGAGATGATCTGGAAAGGACCAGTAGTGTTGCTTCTGTTCTCCTGGCCAGGAAGGATGCAAACCCATGTAGGGAAATTCAGTTCATCATGATGTCCTCTTCCCTCTTTTCTTGAATCTCATGACTGATGGTGTGTAATGCTGGAGAGATGTCCAGTAGGATGAGTGCATTTGTTTTGTCATTGTCTGCGTTGTTCGTTTGCATGTGCCACATCGAGTAAAGAGTGGATTCTGCTGCTCTGAATGGCCTTCATCCTTGTTGGGAGTCATGAAGGAGATTGTTGGTCTCGACATATTCCCAGAGTTTCTGGCCTATTAATGTTTTGAGGATTTTGCTGATGAAAGGTGTTTTGGAGATTGGGTAGTATAGGCTGGACGAATCTACAACCAATCTGCTTGCTAGGAATGCAGGCTGGATCCACCGCTGTAATCCCGCATTCTGAGGAAGGTGCTGGCTGCTCTTACCCTTGCCACCCACCACCTCTAGTAAAATGAATGACCCACTAACTAGCCACCTCATTTCTTCCATTCCTCACCCTTGGAAATAAAAAATTGGCCCTCATAGAGCTTCTTGGGTGTTTCAGTGGAGGCCATCTTGTTTATTTTGTGAGAAGATTTTCTCTCTCCGATGCATACCTTCTTATCTCCCTTTTTATTTTTGCTTGGATTCTCAAGGAAATCATTACCCTGGGGGTGGAATATACTGGTAACAGTTAATCAACCATAGCTAATGGCCCTTACTTCGATCGTGACAACCTATGGCTGGCGGGCCTTCCCAAGTTAATTATTACCTAGTGTTGATGGGTCAGACCATTGGATTTACCTTTAATAGTTGATGAACCGGCCATTTCCATTAATACGTATACTTCCACCCATTCTTCTTGGCGGCATGGCATCCCAGAGCCATCCTTTCTTATTGCCAGTTCTATTTAATGTGTATGTGGAACCCTTGGTTGTGCTTATCACAACTTTTGGGCTCCTCTTCTTTACCTACTATTTTGCTACTCAAGTCTTACTCAGAGTTAATGGGGACCTTCAATCTACTGCAGCCCCTTTCTCTGCAGGCTCGGCAGCAATTCATGGGTGGGTGAGAGCCAACTCGGTGAAGCCTAATGGAGTTAACACGCAGGTTCTGATGGTGGGGTCCAATCCTGGACTCTCGTACTCTTCTTTCTGTCCAACTGAGTTGATAAGATTCCTCGATCCCACCAGGGAACAAGGTTAAACTTTAAATTTCTGATTGATGTGGATCATCTCTTACACTGCAGATAGGGGCTTGCATGTCCTCATGTTCCTACCAGCTGTGCATCCTCCCAAAAAATCACTCCCTTTCTTTTTCCTAAAGTTTAGAACCAGGGTGCAAATGCCATGGTCTACCCGCTATTGGATTGTGCGCCACAGCAATAACCTGGAGCTGGGGGATTAACACCTCCCTTTATCCCTTCACTTTCTTTATAACTGTGTCCCGCCTCTTCCTGTCACCTGAACCCTTCCGTGTCCCAGGGTTGGCAGACATAGACATGGGACGAGATAAACAGGACACTACACTGTCGCTCAGAAATATATTGAAATGTTAGCATTTCGTCCAGTTTAGACTAATCCTTCCTTCTTTGAACTGTATCCGTTATCCTAACTCAAATTTGAGTTTGAAACAGCGTCTGTAAGACCATTGTCCATTGTGTAATTTCCCCATGGGAGCTGTTGCTGCAGAGCACAGGGTTCATTGTCTTTCTTTTTGGGCTCCATAGTGAACTCATTACATTCCATTGGTCCGTATGCCGTATTTTTACCGCAGTGGCTTTCTACGTTTGCATTTTTCCCTGTGGCGGAACCCATTGGCTAGCTGGTGGATGCCGGGTTGACACGATCTTCACTTCAGATGTCAGTGCGGTGCTGGGGAACTGTGTACCTCGTTAGGCTGCAACTTTGAGTGACAGGGATGGGAGCCAATGGCAGTGACTGTTCTTGAGAGGACTGATAGTTGGGACTGTGAGAGAAGTCTCTGAAGGGGAGTTGGTGATTGGAAGGTGGCGTGATCCGAATTTGTGGTAAGCGGAGCAAGATTGAGTCCAAGGACTGCATGTTATCCTTTTGAAGAACTCTTGTGCCTCCCCTCCGCCAGGTGGGGAGGCAGCCTCCCCAACATCAGGTGTAGCCCCTGGTGAGCTTAGGCATCTGTCAGTAGAAATAATGACTGAACACTGAAAGAGGACTGTTCGGGTATATAGCAGTGTAGGTGAAGGGTTATGGCTAGGTGGCCCCTCCTTCTATGGAGAAATAGTGAATTGAAGGGTGAGATCTTTCAGGGAGCAGGTTTCAGCAGACCCCTAAGATTCCCTTTTTTTGTATCACCTGCCCCATAGAGTGTGGATTTCTGTGAAACCAGCAGCATTTCTTCTGTGGCTGAGCTTGATGTGCTCTCGGGGTGAGTCTAGTGGGTACACCTCATTCCTTGTTTTGTCACTAGGCACTATCCCGGTGCCGCTATATGATTACCCTGCAGGTGCTCCCTAGGAAAGTGATGCATGGAATGTGGGTGATGTGCTAGTGCCACTACTTCTGTGGGCCGCAGGTGCACCTGAGGAACCATTGTTTGACAATGCAGGTGTGATGCGTTTGCTGACACCAGGGTGCCTCGTTGGTTTTATTAATGGTACTCCTTTATCCTGGCACTAGTTTAAGCAATAGGAGAACTGGGTCTGCACACCCCTCAGAGTTCGTAGCTGCTTACATCCAATTACTTACAGGGACCAATTCCTATTTGTAGGAAAAAACCATCCTGATCCATGTCAACATATGTATGGCGCAGCAGCCTTGGGGTAACAGCGAACCCCATCTTCTCCAGAGGAAAGAGAATTGCTTTCATAGAGCAATTATGAGAGTAAATCAGCGCTTCCCATTCTGTTCGCTACATCAGGAATTATGGGAGTAAATCAGCGCTTCCCAGACTATTCAATACATCAGGAATTATGGAAGTAAATTAGCGCTTCCCAGGCTATTCGATACATCAGGAATTATGGGAGTAAATCAGCGCTTCCCAGGCTATTCGATACATCAGGAATTATGGGAGTAAATCAGCACTTCCCAGGCCATTCGATACATCAGGAATTATGGGAGTAAATCAGCGCTTCCCAGGCTATTCGATACATCAGGAATTATGGGAGTAAATCAGCGCTTCCCAGGCTATTCGATACATCAGGAATGTAGTTTGAGGTACATGGCGGACCTTATCAAGCTAGAGCCTGTGATATATTGGACACGTTTGTGGGGTAACCCAAGCCTGACTCTAACTAGGCTGTTAATTAGTGATATCTTGTGCTCAGACGTGCATCATAGGTGCACATGGTTAAACTATGTGCGAACTACACTAAATGCTCTTGGTCTGGAAGAATATTCTGCCTTGTTTATGAGGAGAGGTAATTACTGACGGGCCCATTGGTCAGCACTCACCCTCGAAAACGGGTAATACAAGATAGCTGCACCATGCGAGGACAGAGTGCAGGATTCACATACTCCGGCAAGGATCAATAATCAGGACTCAGTAAATTGGCAAAAGGAAGTCCGTTTAATACATACATACATCAGTTTATGGAAATCAGCAGCATCACAAACACCTGCCTCACCCCGACTTCCTCGAACTTCAGTACATCAGCCTCTTTTAAGGGCAAACGTCATCATTGATGTCTAATTCTACAAAAAATCATCATGCAATACAATTGGTTGGGAAAGGTTCCATAAGTATAGCTGCTATAACTGTATATGGACATAATGCAAGTGGATTGGATAACTCTTATTGGGTGGGCGTCTACGCCCTTCCCTCTACACCACACGTGATTGACGTCACTACAAGTACGACGTTGCATTGGTTACAATGTCTATAGGACCCTAGATTACATGGTCTCTTGTGATTGGGCAAGTTACACCCCTAAACATAAATCTCTATTTTAATTAGCAGCATGCAGAATAGACACCCAGGTGCCTAGTGTCCCAAAATTCACCCTGCCTCCCTTCCATCAATCAGTGGTTTAGGGCTATGTGTCAATTAGTTGGCTGGGTATGGCCTCAGATCTGTAGTCTCTTATCAGGAAAAGTTATGGCACCCTCTGGTTCTGGATGACATCAGGCGGTGGTACATCTTCGCGCCTGTCTGGTCACGTGTTGGTCCACCGTGAATCTGCTTCACTTTCCAACCTTTTGTGTATTTAATTCTGTATGCGCTTAGCCACCTGCATGGGCCTCTCTTATCTCGACCTTCACGGGCGGGCTGGCATGCTCTGAAGTTGGAGCCTCGTGAGCTCATGCTCACCTCCCCTTCTCTGGTTGACCTCGATTTCCCTGGCATGCGCCATCCTTTGTTAAGTTTCGATCCCGCTCCTTTCCTCAGCTTGGGCCTGGATATGAAACTTGGCCAGTCAGGCCTTGGCCGCCTGGGAGTACTTCTCTTTACACAAAATGGAGTCGCACGTGTACATTGTGCTGTACTGAGGTAGATGTATACAGTCGGCGCTTGCTGCTCTAACTTCTACTAAGTATTGCAAGCAGAATCGATTACTTAGCATCTTGCGTTTCAAGCTTATTTACACACGTTCAATAAGGCGGTTGCTTCCATCTTGTCTCATGGCACCATTCTCATACGTTTTTCACAGTGTCTCTCCCCTTTGTCCTTTACAATTATCCTCGCAGTTGTCAGTACTGGCATGCATGCTTTCAGTACTCCTTCAGTTCGTTCTTGGAGCTGCTCTGGTCCTTGTTTCATCTCCACTGGCCTTGCATTATGGCTTTTGGAGTCTGTTCATGGACCGTGTGTAGGCATTCCTCCTCGTTCCGTATCAACGACTGGTATGGTTGTCTGATTGGGTACCGTGCTGCCCAGGGTTGCCTGGTTATGGGCATTTCACCAGGTATTGATCTTCTAATGTACACAGGGCAGAGGCCCATTGCAGCCCTTTGTTGGTTCAGCTGCCTCGTAGATCACATACCTTGGCAAGTACTTTACTGGCACCTCTAAGCGAGGGACAGGGGTGCAGGCCACGTCTGGGATTTCCTCTACACTCCCCCCTCTGGTCAGTTCATCGACCACTCCTGCTTCCTCCTTTATATTCAGTTTCTTTGATTCCTCAGCTTCTTGCTCATCGTCTCCTGGGTTTACACAAGATGGCGTGAATGTATGCAATTTGGGTGTCCATATCTTTATCACTCCTTTCAAACTTCCTGCTGTTCTCACATGCCCATCTTTGTTCCATGTCATCAATTGGCATTGTCCATTTGGACTGCAGTAAATCCATTTGCCTTCATACCTTCTTCGTTTCTTGGGATAAGTGAATTTTGTTCCCTCTGGTGCAAATTCGCTGGCCTTCTCGAAGTCCTTTATCTCCTCATCTGTCAGGTCTCTGGGCTTTCGGCCTGGTTCGACATCGACCATCATTTTCATCCCGATGGCCTTCTTTGCAGTTTTCTGGCACTGTGTGATGATTATCTTGATAACACAGAATCCTAGCAGCACCATTGCTAGCAAGGCTCCCAGAAACTTGAATATATCGGCCATCCATTGCGGGACCCATGAGAATAGGTTCCCAAACCCACTGTCTGTCATGATCTCTGCTTCCAAAAGGTCAGGGTTTTCCCAACTTCCTTGGAATCAGATTCATAACCCAGGTTCCGAGTGCCAATCAGTCCCAATTGGGACCTTTTGGACCCAGTCCTGGCGCCAGTGGCACCAGGCTCATAAATATGCCCAGTCCCAGCGCTGGAAGCGCCGGGCTCATAATGCTTGGGTGGACTTACCTGCAGCAGACCATGCTGCTTACTTGCCTGCCAGTTGAGCCTCTGATCCTCTTCTGTTTGGAACTACTTTTCCTGTTGGGTGGGGCAGGAGCCACTCCCTAGGTTCAGAACACTGGAACTCTTCTGGAAAGCAGGAACTCTTTTCTTACCTAGGCGTGGCTGTGGAAGGAGACACCTAAGCAATACAGGAAGCTATTTAAACCACACCCGATGGATGAATCTTGCTTTGCGTTATTCTGCATCCTCTGCAGCAGAACGCTCATCGTGTCTTCTGCATCTGATCCTGGGCCTAAGGAAAAAGGCTTACCATCCTGAATCCAGTCTTCAGCAACACCTATAAAGACAAGAAAGAACAGGTTAGCATTACGGTCTTCAGTGACAGCTCTTCACTTACCCGGGCCATCGGCTGTCACCAACGCCTCGCGCTGCATTCTGAAAGACAAAGGCTTACCTACTCTTCGTGCGCTCCGGAGGTCTTCACACTGCATTCCGGCATCTGAAAGACAAAAGCTTACCAACTCTTCGCACGCTCCGGAGGCCTTCGGCGCTGCATCCCGCATCTGAAAGACAAAACAAGGTGCGTTTAAAGACATTGGGGAACTTTAATACTCACGTGCCATTACTCCTTTCCACATCTAACCCAGTGGGTATTCCGGCACCCTGCAGCCGCTCCGAACTTGTACCTGCACAATAAAAAGACAGTAAGAGCGCATCGTGAAGCAGGCAACAAGCGCTTACTTACGTGCTTCCAGGCGCTTCTATTCATCACACGGGCTCCATATTCAACTCACTTCAGCCCGTCATCCACCATCGCCGGAACCCTGCAAAACAAGAGACATCATTACTAAAGACTTTAAAGACATTAGTATTACTCGAAACTTACCGTTCGTGCAGTAAACGACGGACAGCAGTCCTCTGATGTCAAGAGGCCTGCTCCCCTTATCCAGTGAAGAAACTGGTTACAGCACCCTGCCCCGAGGCAGATGGAGAGCACGGCGTTCACTTACCTAAGGTGAGAGCGTTAACCTTCGGGGTTCTACAGGAGAAGAGAAAGGGAAGAAGAGAGAGACATTCAATAACCCAGTTCATTAATCCCATATTTTCTATCTGCAGACATCTTACCCTTCGAGTCAAACATACAGTGCACAGAGGTCCAGCCCAAAGAGCCAGCCGTGTGTTACACATCACCTTTGAAGATATGGTATACGCCCAGTCAAGACCGGCGCCTCTACGGGAATCAGGTGAGCGTTACAGAACGCAAAGCCTACCACAAAACTCCCGTCCAGGCGCTATGGAAACCTCGGATACCGACCAACTAGCCCAGTTACTTGGGGAACTAAGGGCAGAAGTGCATGCAGCCCGTCAGGAAACGAACGCTCTAAGAAGGGAACTGATTATTTCCAAGGAGCGAACAGATGATCTCGCTAGACAATTGCTACAGTCACAAGCCGGACAGACCCCGTTACCCGCATCTGCGGGAAATCTTCCTTCTACATCCTCTATGAATCCAGTGCAGATCAACCTACCTGGGAATGTACCTCTGGCTCCGCCCGAACGATTTTCTGGTGACCCAAAGAGGTTTGCAGTATTTATCAATCAGTGCCGGTTGCATTTCATATGCCGGCCAGCAGCCTTTCCAACTGATCAAGCTAAAGTAGCTTTCGTGCTTTCGTACCTTAGTGGCAATGCGGCAGACTGGTCGATCCCTCTTGTAAATCAAGATGATCCGGTCCTCCATGATTTACAAGCTTTTCAGCTCAGTATGGAAAAACTGTTCGCAAGACATTCACAGGGGCAGGCCTTGGACAATGAGCTTCTTTCGTTGCGACAAGGTAATCAAGACCTTTTGGCTTATATTGCGTCTTTCAACAGACTGATAGTGGAAACTCAATGGCCTGAGGACAAAAGGATTACGCTGTTTTATAGAGGTCTACGTGGAGAGCTCAAAGATGTGTTAGCCCAAGTAGTGAATCCCCCACAAGATTGTTCGGACTATATAGACTTAGTCGTTCAAATAGATCACAGACTGCAGAACAGGAAGGCGATCGTTCCAAGTTTGATGCTCGAGTATTTTCCAAACCGCCAACTCCTTCCAAAGGAGTAGACTCCGGGGAACCCATGCAAATAGGGGGTCTGAAAGGTCCTCTAACACAAAAGGAGCGGGAAAGGAGAAAACAGTTGCAATTATGCCTCTATTGCGGAAACTCAGGGCACTTTCTTCGAGACTGTCCGGTGAAACCTGCTAAGAAGGCAGTAGGAGCTGCAGTTACCAAAGTTACAAACTCTGAGCAGGGAAACGACCTCGCCCGACAAGAATAGAGGTCCTCTTGCCGAGCGTGAAAACCAGTTCTGTGACCTCGCATTTCGTGATACCTATGGTCCTCATTAGCCCTGATAATCCGGATCGATTACATGCAATTGAAGCTTACGTCGACAGCGGTGCCATCGGCAATTATGTGGATCATGAAATGGTTTTGAGGATGAATCTAACTCTTTGTCCCAAGGCTATAAAGGACGTCATTACTACGGTGGATGGTACGGAGATAGCCTCCGGGCCAGTAACGCATACCACTCAAGAAGTGACGCTAATAAGTCAAGATGGACACCATGAGAAGATCGTGTTCGATGTGATCAAGGCCCCTCAGTTTCAGATTATTCTAGGAATACCTTGGTTAGAGAAACACAATCCTCTGATCGATTGGCGAGCAAGAACGGTCCAGTTTCCAGAATGTGTCTCTAGTTGTTACCCTCCACCTGGTGTTGCACTGGCAGCAATTTCTTCAGAGACTCCCCAGTTACCTCCCGAATACCTAGAATACCAAGATGTTTTCCGGAAGGATCAGGCTAACTCTCTACCTCCTCATAGGTCTTATGACTGCCAGATAGACCTGATACCTGGATCTACTCCTCCTTGTAGTAGAATTTATGCCCTCACCGAGCCTGAGAACCTTCACCTTCGACAATACCTGGATCAATACCTGGCAAATGGGTTTATTCGTCCTTCCAAGTCCCCTGCTTCTTCAGCTTTGTTCTTCGTTCCAAAAAAGGAAGGAGACCTTAGAACTTGTATAGATTATCGCTCCCTGAACCAGATCACCGTTAAGAATAGATATCCGTTACCTTTGATCCCTGAACTCCTGGACCAAGTCAGAAAAGCATGCATATATACAAAGCTGGATCTTAGAGGAGCTTACCACTTGGTACGAGTAAAAGAGGGCGATGAATGGAAGACGGCCTTCCGCACCAAGTATGGGCTATTTGAATATCAGGTCATGCCTTTCGGACTTTGCAATGCCCCGGCCGCCTTTCAATATTTTATGAACGATGTCCTCAGAGAGCTCATAGATGTGTGTGTTGTTGTTTACATTGACGACATCCTCGTTTATTCTTCATCGGAATCTGAACATCGGAAACACGTGAAAATGGTCCTCGAAAGATTGCGTCAACACAAACTTTTCGCTAAGTTGGAAAAATGTGTTTTCAACGTGACTGAAGTTGAATTCTTGGGATTCATATTATCACCTGGCGGAGTGCGTATGGATTCAAAGAAGGTCGATGCAGTTCTCAAATGGCCATCACCATCCTCCGTAAAAGGTGTGCAAAGCATGTTAGGCTTCGCTAACTTTTACCGCAGGTTTATCCCCGAATTCTCTCGAATAGTCCAGCCCATCACTGCCTTGTTAAAGAAAAACAAACGTTTTGAATGGTCTACCGAGGCAGAACAAGCTTTCCAGGATTTGAAGACTAAATTTATCTCTGCACCAATCTTAAAACACCCTTGCCCCGAACTCCCCTACATCGTGGAAACTGATGCTTCAAGCCTTGCCATGGGGGCAGTTCTATCACAAAAGGACCCGGTAACCAATCAGTTGCATCCCGTGGCATTTTGGTCCCGCAAATTCTCGCCTCCGGAAATCAATTGCACGATTACTGACAAGGAACTTCTGGCTATCAAGTCTGCCTTTAAGGCTTGGCTGCATTATCTGCTGGGGGCCCGACACACCGTTACTGTGATTACGGATCACCGAAACCTGCAATATTTGAAAACCGCAAAAGCCCAATCCTCTAGACAACTCCGTTGGGCATTATTCTTTGCCGAGTTTGACTTCATAATTACCTATCGACCTGGTACAAAAAACGGTAAAGCTGATGCCCTTTCTCGGATGGGAGTGGAAGAACACTTGCTCAACCCTAAACCTGTACCAATCATTCCCGAACAAAGAATTCTGGGTGTAATCGCCACACAATCCATAGAGGAAGTTAAGGATAAAGCCAGGCAACTTGTAACTCCAGCAGACATACAGAATTGGCATATGCAAGGAAAGGACTTTGCAGTAAAGGACAACTTATTGTATTTCCAAGAACGATTATACCTACCCAGCACAGATTTACAGAAAGAAGTAATCTCTTGTTATCACGATTCTTTAATGGAAGGACATCCCGGTATAGCCAAGACCTCAGAAAAGATCAAGCGCTACTTCTGGTGGCCGTCTTGGAAAAAAGATATCAGAGACTTTATAATGTCCTGTGGAGTATGCGCCCAAAACAAGAGTCAAAAGGAAAGACCAGCAGGCCTCTTACGCCCTATTGACATCCCAACTCGCCCTTGGCATACGCTTTCTATGGACTTCATCACTGATCTACCTCCATGCTCCGGATACAATACGATTCTAGTAATCGTGGACTTATTCTCCAAGATGGCGCATTTCATTCCGCTCAAAGGCTTGCCAACAGCAGCAACTCTGGCCCGAGAATTTCTCGAAAACATCGTCCGACTGCACGGTTTTCCTTCGGTTCTAATTTCGGATCGAGGTAGTCAATTTATTTCTCATTTTTGGCGAAGTTGCTGTCGGTCGGCTCAAATTGATGTGAGACTATCGACCAGTCACCACCCTCAGACCGACGGACAAACCGAGAGGACCAATCAAACTCTGGAACAGTATTTACGCTGCATGCTGCAACAAACTGAAAAAACTTGGAAAGACATCCTTTGGATAGCCGAATATGCCTACAATAACTCTGTCCATTCGGGAACTGGGAAAACCCCGTTTTTTCTTTTGTATGGCAGTCACCCTCGAACCTCGGAGTTGGATCCCCTCCAAGATCTTGAAACACCAGCAGTAGACTACCTGCATTCTACAATCACCCAAGCCTTTAAGGAAGCTGTTTCTCACCTTCAAAGGGCTAAAGAACAATACAAGAAAGGAGCAGGTCAACATCGGAAGGAAGCCCCTCAATATCGAGTAGGGGATCAAGTCTGGTTATCCACCAAATATCTACCTCTAAAAGGGCCACGCACATTCAACCCAAGATACCTTGGTCCCTATTCCATCACTACCATAGTAAACCCAGTAGCGGTCAAGTTGGACTTGCCCCCGCACATGAAGATACATCCGGTCTTCCACGTCTCTCTATTAAAACCCGTGCAACCTCAAACCCGACTAACTAAATCTCCAAAACCTATCCTAGTTGATGGGGAACTCGAGTTTGAAGTCAAAAGCATTCTGGACTCCAAGATCTCCAAATCTAAACTATTTTACCTAATTGACTGGAAAGGCTACGGCCCCCAAGAGAGATCCTGGGAGCCTGCTGAATATGTCCACGCTCCTCGCCTAATCAAAAGATTTCACCGAACATTTCCTGACAAGCCAAAACCCCCGGAGAAGCCCGGTTTGGGAGGGGCCTTGAGGGGGGGTACTGTCATGATCTCTGCTTCCAAAAGGTCAGGGTTTTCCCAACTTCCTTGGAAGCAGATTCATAACCCAGGTTCCGAGTGCCAATCAGTCCCAATTGGGACCTTTTGGACCCAGTCCTGGCGCCAGTGGCACCAGGCTCATAAATATGCCCAGTCCCAGCGCTGGAAGCGCCGGGCTCATAATGCTTGGGTGGACTTACCTGCAGCAGACCATGCTGCTTACTTGCCTGCCAGTTGAGCCTCTGATCCTCTTCTGTTTGGAACTACTTTTCCTGTTGGGTGGGGCAGGAGCCACTCCCTAGGTTCAGAACACTGGAACTCTTCTGGAAAGCAGGAACTCTTTTCTTACCTAGGCGTGGCTGTGGAAGGAGACACCTGAGCACTACAGGAAGCTATTTAAACCACACCCGATGGATGAATCTTGCTTTGCGTTATTCTGCATCCTCTGCAGCAGAACGCTCATCGTGTCTTCTGCATCTGATCCTGGGCCTAAGGAAAAAGGCTTACCATCCTGAATTCAGTCTTCAGCAACACCTATAAAGACAAGAAAGAACAGGTTAGCATTACGGTCTTCAGTGACAGCTCTTCACTTACCCGGGCCATCGGCTGTCACCAACGCCTCGCGCTGCATTCTGAAAGACAAAGGCTTACCTACTCTTCGTGCGCTCCGGATGTCTTCACACTGCATTCCGGCATCTGAAAGACAAAAGCTTACCAACTCTTCGCACGCTCCGGAGGCCTTCGGCGCTGCATCCCACATCTGAAAGACAAAACAAGGTGCGTTTAAAGACATTGGGGAACTTTAATACGAACGTGCCATTACTCCTTTCCACATCTAACCCAGTGGGTATTCCGGCACCCTGCAGCCGCTCCGAACTTGTACCTGCACAATAAAAAGACAGTTAGAGCGCATCGTGAAGCAGGCAACAAGCGCTTACTTACGTGCTTCCAGGCGCTTCTATTCATCACACGGGCTCCATATTCAACTCACTTCAGCCCGTCATCCACCATCGCCGGAACCCTGCAAAACAAGAGACATCATTACTAAAGACTTTAAAGACATTAGTATTACTCGAAACTTACCGTTCGTGCAGTAAACGACGGACAGCAGTCCTCTGAAGTCAAGAGGCCTGCTCCCCTTATCCAGTGAAGAAACTGGTTACAGCATCCTGCCCCGAGGCAGATGGAGAGCACGGCGTTCACTTACCTAAGGTGAGAGCGTTAACCTTCGGGGTTCTACAGGAGAAGAGAAAGGGAAGAAGAGAGAGACATTCAATAACCCAGTTCATTAATCCCATATTTTCTATCTGCAGACATCTTACCCTTCGAGTCAAACATACAGTGCACAGAGGTCCAGCCCAAAGAGCCAGCCGTGTGTTGCACATCACCTTTGAAGATATGGTATACGCCCAGTCAAGACCGGCGCCTCTACGGGAATCAGGTGAGCGTTACACTGTCATCATCCACTTCGTCCGTTTCATCAGTCATCTGTTTTTTTTAAAGTTGTGAATATGCTTATGGCCTCTGTGAGGGTTCCATTTTCCTCATCATGCGATGGTATAACTGTGCAACATGATTCTCCGATTTTTGCACAAACACCTCCATCCATTCCAACATCCTTGGAAGCAGGGTCACTACTTCCATTCCAACTTCTTTCTTACCTGGGCGAGGCCGTGGAAGGAGACACCTAAGCACTCCAGTGGCCTATTTAAACCACACCCGATCAGTGCAACGTGCTTCGCGTTATTCTGCACTAGCAGCAGGACGCTCACCGTGCCAGCTACAGAGAATCTTCAGCTTCTGCATCTGTGAACAAGAAATCTTCAGTCTTACCGCCCGGAAAACCAGTCTTCAGTCTTCAGCAGCGTCTGAAAGAGAACAAGGACACCAGGTTAGGACTTCACGAGCTCCGGCATTCTTCTCGCTTACCTTATCTGCATACCGGACCTGCAAAGGCAAGAGACATTTAAGGGGACATACAAATAAAACTCCATAGTCAAGCAATTACCGTTCGTGTGGCTAACGACGGCCTTGCTCCCCGACTTCATCCTCTGCAATCAAGAGGCTGGGCTATTAACCAGTGAAGCAACTGGCATTAGCGCCCCTGCACAGACGCAGGATGGAGAGCTCCGCTTTCACCTATCTAAGGTGAGCACATTCAATCTACGAGTAACGTGGGGAGTCCAGAAAGGGGAAGGTCAGATTGGCCAATCAGACATACGTTAACCCCTTGTTCTCCTACTTGCAGACACCTCACCCTCCAGGTCAAAATTACGGTGAGGAGAGGGCCCATCCAGGGTGTTACCAGAGGTCTGCGCGTGACCCTAGAAGACACTGAAATCTCCCAGCCAGGACCTGCGCCTCCGAGAGATTCAGGTGAGCGTTACAGAACGCGAAGCCTACCGCAAATTTCCCACCCAGGCGCAATGGAAACCTCGGACACAGATCAATTGGCCCAATTGCTTGGGGCACTGAGAGCTGAAGTACAGGCATCCCGCCAAGAGACAAATGCTTTACGAAGGGAGTTGATCGTTTCCAAAGAGCGAACGGATGATCTGGCCAGACAGTTGTTACAAGCACAAGCGGGACAGACGCCTCTGCCTGCCTCGGGAGGGAGTTACACTCCTACAACCTCAAATAATCCGGTGCAAATTAATCTGCCAGGGAATGTGCCTTTGGCCCCACCCGAACGTTTTTCAGGTGATCCAAAACGGTTTGCAGTATTCATCAACCAATGCCGCTTGCATTTTCTATGTAGACCCGCCTCATTCCCAACTGACCAAACCAAAGTAGCGTTCGTACTTTCCTATCTTAGCGGTAGTGCTGCAGATTGGTCCATTCCTCTTGTGACACAGGATGATCCGATCCTCTATAACTTTCAAGATTTCCAGACCAGTATGGAAAAGTTGTTCGCAAGACACTCACAGGGGCAGGCCTTGGACAATGAACTCCTATCACTAAGACAAGGGAATCAGGATCTCCTGGCATACATAGCATCTTTTAACCGACTGGTGGTTGAGACTAGGTGGCCTGAGGATAAGAGAATCACGCTTTTCTACAGAGGGCTGCGTGGAGAACTTAAAGATGTCTTAGCACAGGTGGTGAATCCTCCGCAAGATTGTTCCGATTATATCGACCTAGTAGTCCAACTAGATCACCGGCTACAGAACAGGAAGACCGATCGTTCCAGATTTGAAACCCAAATATTTTCAAGACCTCAGAGCTCCGCTAAAGGAAAAGATTCCGTGGAACCCATGCAGATAGGGGTGGTTAAAGGACCATTAACCCAAAAGGAACGGGAAAGGAGAAGACAATTACAGCTGTGCCTCTACTGTGGGAATTCCGGACATATCCTTCGTGATTGTTCAGTGAAACCGGTCAAGAAGTCTGTAGGAGCTTCCGATAAGAATGCTAAAGAATTAGAATCGGGAAACGAACCCGCCCGACAAGTGTAGAGGTCCGCTTGCCGAGCGTTAAAACCAGTTCCTTGACCTCGCATTTGGTAATGCCTATGGTCCTCATAAGTCCAGATCGACCAGATCGCATGCATGCTATTAAAGCATACATTGATAGCGGAGCGATCAGTAACTATGTAGATCAAGATATGGCAACCAGGATGAACCTTCTTCTATGTTCTAAGATGGTTAAAGACGTAATCACTACAGTGGATGGTACAGAAATAGCTTCCGGACCGGTTTCTCACACCACCATGGAAGTAACGTTGCTATGCCAAGATGGACATCGGGAGAAGATCGTGTTTGATGTAATCAAGGCCCCGCAGTTTCAAGTGATCCTGGGAATTCCTTGGTTGGAAAAGCACAATCCTCAGATAGACTGGCGAGCCAAGGTAATCCGGTTTCCAGAATGCGCCCCAACTTGCTATCCTCGAACCGATAACAGCCTAGCAGCCATCGCTTCCGAGAGCCCCCAATTGCCTCCTGAATACCAAGAGTTCTGCGACGTCTTCCAGAAAGATCAGGCCAACACCTTGCCCCCGCATAGGTCATACGACTGCCAGATAGACCTAGTACCTGGATCTACTCCTCCGTGCAGTAGAATATATGCTCTCACTAAGCCAGAAAATCTCCATCTCAGGCAATACTTGGACCAGTATCTGGCTAACGGATTCATTCGTCCCTCGAAATCTCCAGTTTTCTCAGCTTTGTTCTTCGTTCCGAAAAAAGAAGGTGACCTGAGAACATGTATCGACTATCGCGACCTGAACCAGATTACAGTCAAAAACAGATATCCTTTGCCTCTGATTCCCGAATTATTGGACCAAGTGAAAGGAGCCTGCATATACACAAAGCTAGATCTCAGAGGAGCTTACCACTTGGTACGCATTAAGAAGGGGACGAATGGAAGACGGCCTTTCGCACTAAATACGGATTGTTTGAGTATCAAGTAATGCCCTTTGGACTATGTAACGCTCCGGCCGCCTTCCAGTTCTTTATGAATGATGTTTTCCGAGAACTTATTGATGTATGCGTAATTGTGTATATCGATGACATCCTGGTATACTCATCCTCAGAAGCTGATCCCCGAAGACATGTCACAGCGGTTCTACAGAGACTTCGCCAACACCGTTTGTTTGCTAAATTGGAAAAGTGTACTTTTCATGTAAAGGAAGTCGAATTCTTGGGGTTCATCTTGTCACCCAGTGGAGTTCACATGGACTCAAGAAAGGTGGACGCTATCACCAAATGGCCGTCCCCAACTTCCGTAAAAGGAGTACAGAGCATGTTGGGCTTCGCTAATTTTTACCGGAGATTCATTCCAGAATTCTCTCGAGTAGTTCAACCCATCACGGCCCTTCTGAAAAAGAATAAAAAATTCGAGTGGACTCCAGAGGCCGAACAAGCCTTCCAAGAATTGAAAGCCAAATTTATCTCTGCTCCAGTCTTAAAGCATCCTCGTCCACAACTTCCTTATATCGTCGAGACAGACGCATCCAGCCTCGCAATGGGGGCTGTGCTATCACAAAGAAATCCCGAAACACACCAATTACACCCTGTGGCATTTTGGTCCCGCAAATTTTCGGCCCCCGAAATCATCTACACAATTACAGACAAAGAACTTCTGGCAATTAAGTCCGCCTTTAAGGCCTGGCGGCATTATCTCCTGGGAGCCCGGCACACTGTTACTGTAATCACTGATCATCGTAACCTCCAGTATCTGAAGTCAGCCAAGGCCCAATCTTCCAGACAACTCCGCTGGGCATTATTCTTCACGGAATTTGATTTTGTGATCACGTATCGGCCAGGCAATAAGAACGGAAAAGCAGATGCCCTTTCCCGAATAGGGGTAGACGAAAAACACACAGCTAATCCAGAGCCGGTACCAATAATCCCCGAACAAAAGATACTGGGAGTAATCAACACGCTATCCCTTGAAGATATCGAAGCGAAAGTCAGTCAACTAATAACTCCTGAAGAGTCATTGAATTGGCAACTGAAAGGAAAAGATTTTACGATAGATCAGAATCTATTGTATTTCCAAGGAAGACTATATTTGCCATATGTTGACTTAAGGAAGCGGGTCATCACCTGCTACCATGATTCTCTAATAGAAGGACATCCGGGAGTTGCCAAAACCTTAGAGAAAATCAAAAGACATTATTGGTGGCCATCTTGGAGGAAAGATATTAAAGATTTTGTGGTTTCTTGCGGCATCTGCGCACAAAACAAGAGTCCGAAGGAAAGACCAGCAGGTCTGCTACATCCAATAGACATTCCACCATGCCCTTGGCATACTCTCTCAATGGATTTTATCACGGATTTACCCCCCTGCTCCGGATACAACACAATTCTAGTAATCGTGGACCTTTTTTCAAAAATGGCTCATTTTATTCCACTGAAAGGGTTACCCACAGCTCCCGTTTTGGCCCGAGAATTCCTTGTAAACATCGTCCGGTTGCACGGTTTCCCTTCGGTTTTTCTCCCTCTGCAGGATTTTCAAACTTAGGTGGCCTCTCCACTGTGTACCTGATACCCCTTACTGTGTTCACCGTGTTCCGAATTTGTGGTAAACTAGGGTTTTTCTCCCTCTGCAGGATTTTCAAACTTAGGTGGCCTCTCCACTGTGTACCTGATACCCCTTACTGTGTTCTGAATTTGTGGTAAACGAACGCCTGCCGCTCTCTTCCTATCCACTTGCGCTTGTCCTGTCTTCCCCCACCCACTCCCTCCTATTCTATGGTGCTCTCTATCTCACCAATCTTTTCTAACTGCTTCTCCATTGACTATCCTGCTCTCCTCACTAAATCTGGTAGGAAAAAGTTTAAAAAGGACATCCTGGTCTCCAACCCAGGCCTCCCTATCGCTGACACCTACACTAGTGCCTCCTCCAAGGAAACTCTCACTGACATCCTCTTTTTCGTGCCTTCTCCTGACCTATGGACCCTTCATATGGTCTCTGTGCTCTCTCCTTTCTCCTCTTCCCCCATTAATGGTGGCACCCGTTGGGATGTCCTCTTGGCTTCCTTCCACTCCTCTAAGGCCTCATTAATGTCTATGCTAATGGGACCGTCTTGGTCCAAGGCCCTCAGGCCAACCTTCACCTCTTCGATAGACGCTTCCCACGCCTCATCAACTTCCTCTCCTCTCCTGCTGTGCCCCCTCCTCTGTCCTCGACTAACTTGCCTCTTCCCTCCCTCCCCACCCCCTCTCATGCTCCTTCTTCACCTCCGCAGGGCATACCTCTGATCTGTACCCCTCCCCGGAAGTCCTTCAAAGATGGCAAACTTCTCCACATTGCCACTCTTAACTCTCGCTCTGCCGTCAAACATTCCTCTGATATCTGCCGCCTTCTTGAGGAACTTGACCTTGACGTACTCGGTCTCACTGAGACATGGTTCACGGCCAGCTCTGTCACCAGCTTTGACACACTCCTACCCGACGGTTACAAGATCCTCTCTGTGCCCAGGTCCAACCGTGCGGGGGGAGGTGTGGCCCTTATCTTCCCTGAGTGGATTCCTGCCACTGTTACTCCCATGCAGACCTACTCCTCTTTTGAATGTCTTGTCTGCCGACTCTCTCTCTCTCCTAGCCATTCCCTTACCGTGGCTACTATCTATCGGCCACCTGGTCAAATTTCCTCCTTCCTCTCCGAGTGGGCGGACCTCTCCTCCTCACTCCTGTCCTCAACCACTCAACTCCTCTTTCTTGGAGACTTCAACATCCACCTGGATGCCTCCTGTCCCCCCTCTGGACTCTTTCGCAACCTCTGCGACTCTCTCTCACTCTCTATTCTCCCATCTGGGCCGACTCATTCTGCAGGGCACACTCTTGATGCCCTGATCTCCTCTGACCTTCCCCTCTCTGTCCCTCTCTCCACTCCTCTCTCCTGGAGTGATCACTTTCTCCTCTCCTCCCACCTCACCCTCCCTACCCCACAGGCAAAGCCACCCCCATCACTGCCACCTTCCTTCTCGGTCATCCGACCCATGAAGCGCGTGTCAGTTGAGGCTTTCGCTGCCACCTTCTTGCCCCCTCCTCCCCCTTCGGCTGACTACCACCCTGACACAGCCCTCTCCACTCTCCACTCAGCTATATCTGATACTCTTGATATCCTTGCCCCTGTCATGAGAATCCGCCTGAAGCCCAAAGCCAAATGTAACTCCTGGTATGACTCGGATCTCGTCACCCTTAAGCGCAAGTGCAGGGTGGCAGAGAGGAAATGGCGTGCTTCATGTTCATCCTCTGACAAACTGGCCTGTCGCCTGCTCCAAAGGCAATACCGGCTCTCCGTTCTCACCAAGAAGAGAGCCCTTATCCAAGCCCGCATCTCTGCGGCATCTAACAATTCGGCCGAACTCTTTAAAATCTGCAAGGAGCTGGCCAACCCTGCTGCAGTCTCTACCTCTCCTGTCCCCTCCCAGGCCCTCTGCACGGCACTGGCCTCTCACTTCATTTCAAAAACTCAGGACATCCTGTCCTCACTCTCCTCCTATAACCCCCCCCCCCTCTATTCCCTGCCCATCCTCTGGCTCTTCTGCAGCCACCCCTCCTCTCTCCTTCTCTTCCTTTCCCCTTTTTTCTGCTGTCGAGGTTTCAAGACAAGTCCGATCTATGAAAGTCTCATCAAAACAGGTCCACCCCTGTTCCTCCAAAACTATCAAGGACCACATTGACTCCTTGGCTCCTGCCCTTGCTGACTTCTGCAATCACTCCTTCGCCTCTGGAGTCTTCCCATCCCCTCTCAAGCACTCCCTTGTGCACCCCATTCTTAAGAAACCCTCTTCCGACCCTTCCTGCCCAGCTAACTATCGCCCAATCTCTATCACTCCCTTCCTGGGCAAGCTCCTGGAGAAACTGGCCATCTCCCAGCTTAATCTCCATGCTGAATGTGTTGGTAGTCTTCATGACCATCAGTCTGGCTTCAGAGCTGCCAGAAGCACGGAAACTGCTCTCCTGAACATCCGTGAGGACCTGCTCTCGAACCTTGACTCTAACATTCCATGTGTTCTCATTTTGCTTGATCTCTCTTCTGCCTTTGATACTGTCAACCATACCATCCTGCTCAACCGTCTCCGTGATAACCTCGGTATCACTGGTCAGGCTCTGGCGTGGCTGACCTCTTTCCTCTCAAATCGACCCTCCCAGGTCCAACTGGGGTCTTTCCTCTCTGACATCTTCTTCTCTACCTGTGGTGTCCCCCAGGGATCTAACCTCTCTCCCTGGCTGTTCAACCAGTATCTGGCACTTCTCGCCCACCACATCGCCGCTCTCTGCCCCTACTTTCAGTGCTATGCGGATGATACCCAACTCATTTTCAGGCTAACCTCGGCCTCCTCTTCTCCTTCCCTCATCTCTGACTGTCTTTCTGCTATCCAGGAATGGTGTGCCGCCAACGACCTCTGCCTTAATGCCAGTAAGACTGAGATTCTACTCATCAGCACTCCCACTCCCTCCTTCCCTGCTGCTTTCTGGCCGGCCTCTCTGGGCCCTCTTCCTACTCCTACCTGCAAGGCAAAAAACCTTGGGGTCATCTTCGACTCCACACTCTCCTTCTCTCCTCACATATCCGACGTATCTAAGAAGTCACACTACCAGCTACACCTCCTCAGAGGTATCCTTCCTTTCCTCTCCTTCCCCCAGAAGCTCACTGTCTCTAGAGCCCTGGTTCTCTCTAAGCTGGACTACTGTAACAGCCTCTATCTTAATCTGCCCGCCTCTACTCTGCGCCCTTTGCAACTCATCCAGAACAGGACTGCAAGACTTGTCCTTGGCCTCAAGCCCAGGGACCGTATCTCTCCAGGACTGAAATCACTACACTGGCTCCCAGTGACTGCGAGGATCAAGTTCAAAACTCTCTGCATTGTCCACAAGGCCGTCTGGGGCCTTGGGCCAAAATACCTTCAACTCTCTCTTCCTAAATATCTTCCTTCTCGAGCTCTTCGCTCATCCGCCTCCAACTCCCTCAGGGTCAGCCGCTTCTCCAAACAACGAGTTGGGGGCAGATCTCTTTCCACTGCAGGAGCTTCCCTCTGGAACAGCCTTCCTACCTCCCTGAAACTTGAGGAGAACCACCTCCGGTTCCGGGAGCACCTCAAAACCTTCCTCTTTGCCTCCGCTTTCTCTCCCCCTCTCCCCTGCTAATACTACTGAAACTGCACTGAATCTGCAACTGGGCCATTCACCGTTCTCGGCCCAGCCACTCTCCCCTGCACTGCCTCCACGGCAACCCCTGCACTACGGGACTGTGTCTGTATCCATACAGCCCCCCTTCCCAGCACTTGTCTGCACTTACCTCACACCTGCCACCAGCTGGCCCTTGTTATTTATCCTGTATGCTGTATGCTTATAACCCTGTACTGCACTTTCCCCTCTCCCTTTCCCCCATGCACTTTTCCCTTCCCCTCTACCCTTGCACTTGCGCGATCTGAATGACACCTGGCCTAGTAAGATTGTTGTCTGTCTCCCCTTGTTCCCCCCCTGCCTCGTCGCGCCTTGAAACACTTGTGTATAGGCGCGTAACAAATGCCTTATCATATCATATCATATCAGTGTTAATCTCCGATCGAGGGAGCCAATTTATTTCTCATTTTTGGCAAAGTTGTTGTCGTTTAGCGCAAATTGATGTACGACTTTCCACCAGCCATCACCCCCAAACTGACGGGCAGACTGAGAGGACTAACCAAACTCTGGAACAATATCTACGCTGCATGTTGCAACAATCGGAGGGCACTTGGAAGGATGTCCTTTGGATTGCTGAATACGCCTACAACAATTCAATCCATTCAGGAACTGGAAAAACCCCTTTTTTTCTGCTGTATGGGACTCATCCCCGAACCTCTAATTTGGATCCACCTCAAGCTCTCGGAACGCCCGCTGTAGACCATCTGCATGCAACAATAACTCAAGCATTTAAGGAAGCCACAGCCCACCTTCAACGAGCCAAGGAAATGTATAAGAAAGGAGCGGATCAACATCGAAAAGAGGCCCCTCAATACCAAGTAGGAGATCAAGTCTGGCTGTCCACTAAGCATTTATCCCTAAAAGGACCACGCACCTTCAACCCAAGGTATTTAGGACCCTACACGATCACGGCTGTGATAAATCCGGTGGCTGTGAAATTGGAACTACCTACTCGGATGAAGATACATCCCGTTTTCCATGTTTCTCTCCTAAAACCTATGCAACCCGGAACCCGTTTGACTAAACCTCCAGAGCCAATCCAGGTTGATGGAGAACTCGAATTTGAAATTCGAAACATATTGGATTCCAAAATTTCCAAATCGAAACTGTACTACCTGATTGATTGGAAGGGATTTGGCCCCCAGGAGAGATCTTGGGAGCCTTCTGAATATGTCCATGCACCTCGTCTAGTCAGGAAGTTTCATCTGACTTTTCCCAACAAGCCAAAGCCTCCGGAGAAGACAAGCTTGGGAGGGGCCTTGAAGGGGGGTGCTGTCATGACCGCTGCCTCCAAAGAGTCAGACCCAGCCCAACATCCTTGGAAGCAGGGTCACCACTTCCATTCCAGGCACCAGTCGGTCCCCATAGGGGCCTTTTGGACCTTGTCCTGGGGCCAGTGGCGCCAGGCTCATAAGGGAACCCAGTCCCGGCACAGGAAGCGCCGGGCTCATATTGAGAGGAATGGTGCTTGGGTGGACCTACCTGCTGCAGACCATGCTGCTCACTTACCTGTAGGATGATATCCTCATCCATTCCTGGCGGGAACTACTTTACCTTCTGGATGTGGCCAGCACCACTCCCTGGAACTGGATACTGGAACTGTTCTGGAAGCTGGAACTTCTTTCTTACCTGGGCGTGGCCGTTGAAGGAGACACCTAAGCACTCCAGTGGCCTATTTAAACCACACCCGATCAGTGCAACGTGCTTCGCGTTATTCTGCACTAGCAGCAGGACGCTCACCGTGCCAGCTCCAGAGAATCTTCAGCTTCTGCATCTGTGAACAAGAAATCTTCAGTCTTACCTCCCGGAAAACCAGTCTTCAGTCTTCAGCAGCGTCTGAAAGAGAACAAGGACACCAGGTTAGGACAAGGCAAAACCAGCGCTGCACTTGCCTCATCCATCGGTGCATTCCGGGGCCGTGTACCGCACTCTTCATACTCCGGCAACCCTGCGGAAACAAAGAACATTGGTTAGTGAACCTCCATGATAATTTTGCTTACCTGTGCCACGTACGCCTCGATCTCCGCCAAGCCCTGTTTAACCGCACCTGCTAAAACAAGAAGGACATCATTAAGGGCACTGTACGCCATCACTACTCACGTGCCTTCTAGCTGTAATCTGCTTG
Source organism: Ambystoma mexicanum (assembly GCF_040938575.1). Taxonomy (NCBI): domain Eukaryota; kingdom Metazoa; phylum Chordata; class Amphibia; order Caudata; family Ambystomatidae; genus Ambystoma; species Ambystoma mexicanum. The sequence continues at coordinate 1,030,666,227 of NC_090921.1, read as the reverse complement.
CCCATACTCCGGCACGTACCTCGGCGTCCATCTCCAACGCCGGCTGCTACGGCTACCTGAAAAAGGGACAAGAGACATTAAGAAGTGCATTTAACTTCGAATAACATTCTTTTGCTTACGTGCCTTCACGAGCTCCGGCATTCGTCTCGCTTACCTTATCTGCATACCGGACCTGCAAAGGCAAGAGACATTTAAGGGGACATACAAATAAAACTCCATAGTCAAGCAATTACCGTTCGTGCGGCTAACGACGGCCTTGCTCCCCGACTTCATCCTCTGCAATCAAGAGGCTGGGCTATTAACCAGTGAAGCAACTGGCATTAGCGCCCCTGCACAGACGCAGGATGGAGAGCTCCGCTTTCACCTATCTAAGGTGAGCACATTCAATCTACGAGTAACGTGGGGAGTCCAGAAAGGGGAAGGTCAGATTGGCCAACCAGACATACGTTAACCCCTTGTTCTCCTACTTGCAGACACCTCACCCTCCAGGTCAAAATTACGGTGAGGAGAGGGCCCATCCAGGGTGTTACCAGAGGTCTGCGCGTGACCCTAGAAGACACTGAAATCTCCCAGCCAGGACCTGCGCCTCCGAGGGATTCAGGTGAGCGTTACAGCTACGTGTGACATAGAGTGTGCTGTGGGGACATCTACTTCAACAGCCACGAAGATCTTGGACTTTCCCATGCTGTATGGCAGGAGTGCACAGACAAAACATTCTCCTTCTGATTGCCTTCGTCCAAATTCCTTCATGTGCTGGTACTATATGTTGTTTCCAAGATGGGCTGTGATATCCAAGTAGTCGTTTAGTTCATTGTTTGTTTCATATGGGCTTCTCTTGATTATTAACTTTTTTCTGTAGTTGGCCATCACAATGCCTCTGAATGCGTCTGTACTGCTCTTTCGTTCAGGTAGTTTCTCGGGTATTATCCTTGGAGGGGCAGGTTTCATTTCCTGCCCTGCAGTACCATGGGGAGGTCTTGTGTTTCTTCTTCTTCCCTCGTGCGTTCTCTCGTAGACCTCCTTCCACATGTGGCTCATCATCTTTCCAACATGTAGCAATGTCGTAAGCTCGGTCGTTATTTCTGGTGTTGGAGCAGGTGTGCTCGATATCACAATTGCTGCAGTTTTCTTGCTCAGCTCCTCATGTAGTTTCTTTGCTCTTAGTATTAGCGGAAACACATACTTGACTACCGCATGTGTCTTCCCCAGGAGTTCTTTTGTGGCCTCCTCTGTTCTCTTGAGGGATTTTGTCTTGCCATCCCTGTCTTGTTGGTCGCTTGGTTCTCTGTTCTCTGGAGCTGTTCGTTTCACAGGTATCTTTTTGTTTTCTGTCGGCTCGGCCTGGGGTCTCACAGCCGTTGACACTTGCCCTTGCTCATGTGCATTCAGTGTGTGGTTGCATGCTGTGGACAGTGCTATGTTATCATTCATCCCTTGCTGACCCTGTCTCCAGCTTTTCTCGTCATTCATAATTTCAGGTACATCTATGTCACTGCTAATTAAATTCAACTGTACATCATTTGCTCTATCATCAATTGTTCTGGGAACAGGGATTACAGCATAAGGTCTGGGTGCCTTTGTGGGGCCCAGACGCTCATTACCTGGTGGATGCATGGACATTGGGATGCTTCGTGCACCAATAAAAAATGCAGTTCTGATCGTTAACGACAAAAATACAACAATAATCACTATACATATACATATGATTGCCTTGAAGGACAGTTTGCAGCACCTCCTTCCAGGAAAGCGGGGGCGCCCATCCACCAGTGGCTTAACTAAATTACTGTTTTGGGCCCCCATCTCAAACAAGTCCATAGTCAATAGCTTATTTCTTTTCTTATCTTGGTTTCGTTACTTAAAAAGTTCAGCAAACAGCAAAGTGAGGAGTGCAGTTTAATATCCCCCCTCTTGCGAGTGTTAACGGACGTCTCTGGTTATGGAGTACAGATCCTTTGCTAGACTATGGAAAAAGTTACACTACCGTTTTTAGCACATCACATTCTTCCTGCATTTGTGTATGCAACGCATTCCCAGGGCACCTTCCCAATTCGTCTTGGCCCGGAGGACATGCATAGATAAACCATTGAAAAAATAAAAATAAAAGTGAACATATGAGGAGGTAAGAAAAAATAAGAAAAAGGTTGAAAACGGTAAACACAGCAGTGAAGTTCATGTCACGGTTCCTTTCACTTGGTCGTTCCAGGTCGAGTTGAGGAACAGTCTCTCTCTTCCCCATTTACTCCACTGCGGAATGATAATGCACAAAATAGGGAAAAATAAGAAAAATAGGAAAAGAATTTCAAGATGTAGTTATCTCCTTTCGATTCGTTCTACGTTGGAAGCAGGAAGAACTGTGTCTTTGTTTCCTTGCTCTGCCCTCGGCTGGGGATTCTAAAGGGTTTTATCTTGGATCTCTCCTTTCTAAGGCTCGCTTCAGCAGCGGATGTCTATAATTGCTTCTTAATTGTGATGCAATAGCTCTTAGGAGCCTATTTAGTTGGGCATTCTTTGCTGGATTATTAAGAAACGTGAGCACATCAATGTTGCAGGGTCTGCCCACTAGTTCTGGAAAGTTTTCAATGAGATGAAAGAAAACGCGAAAAGCATACATTTGTTTGGTTCTTTGGCTCTAGAGTCACAGGCCTTCTTTCGCAGTGTGCTTTCAGTTGTTTCTTTTTTTTTTTTCCTCTTTGATCTGTCCCTCGTTGGCTAGTCTCGCTGAAATCTCCTCAGGAATTCTCGCTGGAAATTGGACACCTGGAGCATGATGCCTTGGAGGAGTGCGCTCATGTGTAGGGTGTTGGCTGGATTCCTAAGAAAGGTGATGACGTCCACATCTGCAGGTCTCCCTACCAATTCCGAATAGTCTGTGACTAATCGAAGCAAAACGTTGTGTGCCAGCCGTGTATCTTCAGGTCATAGGGACATTTGCCTCGTTTGCTGGGTCCTAATCACAGTCCCTTCTTTTGATGCGAACAAGTTTTGCACTTTCCAGCAGCGTGAGTTGCAACCACGTGGTTCAGCTTGTACCATATTTGGTTGAGGAAGTCATTGTTTTTTGGATCTCTAATGAATGTCAATGTATCTGTAGTTCTCCCGATAAGTCCTGGACATTCTTCGACGATGCGGAAGAACAAAGTATATGTGATCTCGTCAATGATTACTTGAGGCGGGAGCATTGGTCTTGGAGTCACTGTGCTCGGGCAACTCGGCGAAGACGTCTGTGATGACAGTCAATAGTTGCCAGATTACCTTCTTGTTTGCAGGGTCTTGAATGAATTCAGTAACGCTGGCTTCTCTGCCTATAAGTGACGGATGGGACAATACAACTAGTTGAAAATAGGTGAGCACATCCCACTTGAGGCTTCTGCTGGGAAGAACCATGTGATCGTGAACAAAGTCTTTATGCTGGGTCCTTCAGGATAACAGTTTCAGTTCTCAGGAATGTCCGGTTCTGTTGCTTACCACAGTCTTAGGCTTATGAATGCTTTGTGTGGTTTTAAATGTTCATGAGGTTAACGCTTTTGCTGATATGAGTGCGTGATTTTCTTCCTTTACCCTGCACCTTTGGCTGCACAGAGTGTTAGCTTGCTTACTATTGTCTCTTTTAGTGTACATGAAAAGGTTAAGTCGCAGGCACAATTTTCACAATAGTTCTTTTGTTGACTATACTGACTTGCTCGTGTAATTGTTCTTTTGACACGTTTCACTTGGCTCGAGGAAATGTCTTGTTTTAATGAGTCTCACTTTCCTAACGTTCTCGTTACTTGTCTGCTCATGCGTCATTCTTCTTCGCCATAGATCTTGTCTGCACGTGCTGAGGTTCTCCCTCCTTATCTGTAGGTTCTTCGTCACTGGGTGCAGCAGGGGTGCCCTCTCCTATGAATAGATTGATGTCGTTCATGAAAATCCAGGCTCTTCGGCCCACAAGCTTGACAGCGGACAGGGTGCAGTCCTCTATGATGAAGGGGCCATTAAACCTTGTTTCGTCCCATTTCTTTCTCGTAAAGTTCTTCACTAGAACTCTGTCCCCCGGAAAGACAAGAGGTGCGCGAAGGCTGAGAGCTGCGCATGCATCAGCATTGGCTGTTGTGGTTTGTGCTGTGCTGTCCCCTTTCCGCCGTCGCTGCAGCTGGCCTGAAATGATAGAGGTGCTGGCTATGAGACAGTCTAGGTACGCTTTCATGTCATCTCCCAGAACCTCCCTAGTTGACTGGGCATCACATCTAGCTCTGTCTCGGGGGGTAAGAGGGGTCCTCATCCTTCTCCCAGTGACTATTTTGTGCGGCGTAAGATGATGGTCGGAGCCTGGTTGGATTCCGAAGCGCATACAATGCCAGTGGTAGACAGTGCATCCATCCCTTTCTTAATGTGAGTTTCAACTTGGCAATCCTTTCCTTAAGCAAGCCGTTGATTCGTTCACATACCCCATTTCCCTTTGGGTGATACGCCGACGAGAACTTGTGTTTTATACCAAGCAACAAGCTAATCTGTTCGAACACTGTGCTCACGAAATGAGGCCCATTGTCTGATCTCATAATCTCACACACCCCCCATCTAGGGAAGACCTCCCTCACCAGGAATTTAGTAGCACAGGCAGCATCGGGGTGTGTACAGGGACCTGCTTCTACCCACCTGGAGAAGGGACACACCACCACAAGTAAATACCTGTACCCATTACACACCTGGATCATATCGACATAATCAATATGTAGGTGCTGGAAAGGTCCATTCGGTCTGGGGATGACTCCTCTCACTACTTTCAATGTGTGCCCAGAAGTGAATTGCTGGCAGATAATACAGTTTACCATAAAGAACGCAACATGCTCTGCTAAATTCGGTGTAAACCAGTCTTCGGCAAGTGTTGCAGTAAGATTTTCCTTAGTCATATGCATTGGGTAATGGAGCTGTTCTAGAGCTATTTTTAGGAGGGCGACAGGCATTACTGGTTTACCAGTGCTGTCTTGCCTCCACAATCCATCTGAGGGGTTTAAAGAACACCCTCGACGCTTCCATACATTGTTCTCCTCCTGAGGTGCCTCCCCCTGGAGCTCCATTAACTGTGACTGCCCCATATTGCTATAAGCTTCTGGTGTGGCTCGTGCAACCATCATTCTTTCATGGGTACGTGCCACCTCCACGTCCATGATTGTTTCAGTTTTGGATGCCATACGTTTGGCTTCCGTGTCTGCTTCGTGATTTCCACGTGACACGAAATCTGTCCCTTTGGTATGAGCGACGCATTTCATGACGGCTATGCTTATCGGGAGCTGTAGTGCTTTTATCAGCCTGTCCAATAAGGCTGCGTGTTCCATTGGCGTGCCGTCTGCTCTGAGGTAGCCCTTCCTTTTCCAGCACGCTAATCCTGTGTGCACTGTTGACGTCACATAGGCGGAGTCGCTGTATACTGTTACTTCCTGGTCAGCATGATTCTCACTAGCGAGCATCAGCGCCACTAGCTCTGCAGTCTATGCCAAAAAATGGGATGGTATTCGTGCACTGACAAGTACTCGGAACTCTCCACCCGCTATGTGTTTGATCACAGCCATGCCTGTATATCTTTTTCCATCTTCTTGGTCGATTCTAGGAGACCCGTCAATAAAGACGATCTCGCCACCTGCCAGGGCATTTTCCTTTACTCTGGGGATTTCATCATAAAATTACTCATAGTTTGCACAGTCATGCACAGGTTCTCCCTCTGTGGCTGGCTCAGCTATAAACATGGCAGGGTTCACAGTTTTGCATCGCACTATTTTGATCGATGGATTAGAGATAATCACCTCGTAGGCTGATGCTCTCCCTTTGGCTTTTCCAGTATGGCAAATAGCGAGTGCTCAACATATAGTGTCATGGAGCACCCCATCACAATGGATGACGCCTTCTCAATGGCAAACGCGGCGGCAGCTAGATTTTGTTCGCACGGGAAGTGGCCCTTCATTACCGGGTCCAAACTCTCGCTGTAATATGCTAGGGGTTTATATCCCAATGAGGTTCGCTGCGCGAGCACTTCCATCATAAAGTTGCCATCAGTATGAGAAAACAAATATAATTCCTCAGCATAATTAGGAATCCCGAGAACTCGGGCCTTACAAATTGCCCCCTTGAGTTTGGTAAACCCCTTCTCCATAACTTCATTCCATTCAATTTCTTCCCTCGTCGCCTGGGCCTTTTTAAGGGCCTGCAACAAGGGCTTGGTATATGAGCTGTAGTCGAAGACCCATGCTCTGACATAGTTGCACAGGCCTAAAAAGCTTTGCATTTGTTTTATTGTGCGTGGCTTGGCTGTGTTCATGATAGCCCAGGCCCTTTCTGGGGTTACCTTTTTCCCCCTCATGCGAGATCAGTTGACCTATGTACAACACCTCCCATTGGCAGTACTGCAACTTGTCCTTGTCCACTTTGTATCCCTTCTCAGCCAGTATAGGTAATAGCTGGACTGAGTCATGTCGGCATTGCTCTTCAGTGATGCTGCAGATTAGAATGTCATCTACATACTGCAAAACAACACTGTCCACCGCAATATTGCTTAGGTCCACTTGCAGGACTCGATGGAGACTTGCAATACCCCTGTGGCAGCCTGGTACTTTTCAGGCTCATTTGTCTGAAAGTAAATGACGTCAGGTCTTGTGAATCACAGTGCAATGGAATCGAGAAGAATGCATTTTTCAAATCGATCACTGTGAAGCATTTTGCCTCAGTGGGTATGTGGCACAGAATTGTGGATGGGTTCGGGACTAAAGGGAACTCGGCTTCGACTATGTCGTTTAGGGCTTGTAAATCCTGGATTAAACGCCAGGACCCTCCCTTTGATTTCTTGACAGGATAAATCACTGTGTTGCAGGGTGATTCCGATGTCACTAGAATGCCCTGCTCCATCATGGCGGAGATTGTCTTTGCAATCCCTTCATCCACTTCTCTGGACATGGGATATTGTCGGGCCCGTGGCAGAATTGCTCCTGGTTTCAATTAAATTTTTACTTCGCCGGCTCCCTTTAGGAGACCTACGTCATAGGGCCCTGTAGCCCATACTTTGGCCGGCACTAGGGCCATGTCATTATCAAAGTACTCTGGGCGTACTAACGCTAACATCATCCTCTGTGGTACCTCTCGCCTGATCATTTTGACCCAAAATATGAGACTCACTTGCACCCGTGTCTCCTCTAGTTCAGGGTGTTCTTCGAACAGATGGTCACGGTGACGTCAGTCATTCGATACCCTTCTTCGATGGCGACAATTGCACGCCAAGGTCTACCCTCGTCGTCACATCCTTCGACCAATGCGGCGGATTGTATCATTAAGGGAAACACCTGTACCTCCTCTTCGTGCATGGGTATTCTTGGCCTGAATAGAAACTCATCAGGGGTTCTCATAGTCTTGTCTGCAAGGCCTGGCAATCCTGCCATGAGCACTCGTACTCCATTTTCGAAAAGTTCTGGTTCCAACGGTACAGCTCTCATGGCTGCACGTCCAGAGTATGCTCTGATCATTTCGCATATGTTTGAATAATGCATTCCTGGGGTGGAGCACACTATGCCATCCTCAGTGAACGAGATGGTCATATTCAACTTCGTCATCAAATCCCGACCCATGATATTCACCAGTGACTGACGCAAATACAATAAAGGTACATTCATGTTGCACTCTCCCACTGAGACTGGGAGTGCATCAGTAAAGGGAACTCTGCTATGAGCTCCAGTAAAACTCTGGGTGTCTATTGCCTCGCCGGACAAGGAACACATGCGTTCCCGTATGCACAAGCACGTTGCACCCGTGTCAACTAAGAAGGAATATTCTTTCCCCCCTATGGTGACATTTACCCTAGGTTCCCTGTTAGGGTCTGGTGTCACTGATAAGAAAGAACACATCAGAGATCCCTGTGAGCCGTCCTATTTGATGTATAGGTTTGGTCCACTGTATACCTGTGGGTTTCCCTCGCTAGTGTTAATGCTCTGAGCCACTTGCGTCAGTGTCTGCTGGGGTTGTCCCTGTGGTACATTCCCCATGTTCAGTGGTTGGACCACTTGCTGTGCACCTTGCTGCAAGCCAGCTGCCTGTTGCTGCACGGTATAGTTTTGGGCATTGCCCTGTTGTAGGGTAGCAGGTTGATTTACTGTGCCTGCCCACATTCCTTGATTGTTCTGCCACATTCCTTGGCTTGTGCACATGCGTGCCACATGTCCTGTCACTCCACACAGCCAACACACTGGTAGTGGTCGGGCCATCTGTCCATCTGGCATAGCTGGACTGCCCATTGGTGCGCTCTGGATACCACCTTGAACATTTTGAAAACCTCAGTGGTTACCTCTTAAGCCTCCCTGATTACCCTGCCAGCCTCTTCCTCCAAATCCCCTTCCTCTGGGATAATATCCCGCGATACCCTGATTGTTTTGCGGCGGGTTAGTGGCACATTGCGCACTCAAATCGGCTGGGCTTGTTAGCATGGCTCCCTCGAGCGCATACTTCGAGAGTTTCCTTTGCACTAGCTTCGCCTCTTCTCCCTTACGTGTTGCCTCTTTCTTTCGATTCTTTTCTTGCAACAGCCTACAATAATGGGCAATTGTCAACTGGATTTTGGCCCAGGTTTAGCTTCTATTCCTACCAATTTTTTTAGTTGTTTTTGCACCGGTTCTGGTAAGCCCTGGCACAATATATGGTAGAGTACAGGGATAGATTTCATCCAAGATTCATGCGTTTCGAGTACCCACGCGTCCTGAAAACTTTGGATATAAAGCAACGGATCCTCTGACTGTTTCATTTTACGAGTCATTATAGCTCCCATATCTGATGTGTCCGGATATAATATGCGCAGCGCTTTCCACACTGCTGCCCTGCAGTTATTAAATGGTGCTCTGTCATGAGTGGTATTAGTTATGGTGACCCCAGGGTAGCCTGCCCTTTTCCACACATCATCTGCTCCTTCGCCAAGTATAGCAATTAGGAGTCCCTTAATGTCCCCTATGGCTAGAGTGACACCCCCTGTCATTTTCTCTAACTCATGTATCCACTTCCCAGCCCCCGACGTCAGCATGGGAAGTTTATATTTAAGATTCTTGCGGTCCATGTGCGGCCAAGTAATATACTGCGGTCTTGCTCCCCGTTTCTCAAATAGCGGGAATTGGAATGCGCAGTCCTCTCAATCTTTCTGATCTTTTGCCAGGGTGGTGTTGCCGCCTTGCCGCCTGCCTGGTAATGCTCTTAGCCTGTCCGCACAGGCAGGGGCTGACGCCCCCTCTGACCGTGGGGTGTCTCTTTGTGTCGGCTGGACTGTCCAACAGACTTCGGTGTCCTACTTGTGGACCCTCTAGCATCTGACCATCATACCTCTCGGTTCCCCGGATGCTGCTTTTCGCACCGTCTCCCTTCGTCATACACAGTTTCTTCCATTTCCCCTTCGGAGTCAGACTCTGAATACTCCCAGTTCACACAGCTTCTTGTATCATCTTCGTTCTACTCGACTTCGAGTCTATCTAGGGAACGTCCCCTACTCCCACTACTTTGGGTGACATCCTCCGTATCGTATAACTGAGTGCTCTCTAAGCGCTCATCTTCCCTTCCCTCTTGGGAGATTCGTTCCAGTCCCATTTCATCATATATTTTATCAATCGCTTCCCCGATGCTTCTGGTGTCGAAGTCATCATCAATAATTGTCCTGCTTGTATCTGGTACTGCATCATTTGCTGGAAAGAACTCTTCTATGTCTTCCCAGTCTACAACAGGATTGGGTTTTTTCACTTCCTGCTGCAAATATTCGAAATCTCGCCCCCTTTGCCTGCGCTCACACTCTGCTTCCTCATCCATTACTCTTCGCGTACTTCGCCTCGTCTCTAGCCTTACTTACTTCCCTCATCCGTTCGTTTCTACGTTCTTTTGCCCTTTTACTTTCCTCATCTTCTCTCTTCTTCACTTTCCTTTCGTGCACCCTCCTTTCTTCCTCCAACTTTAGCATGTTCTGCCTGTACTTTTGATAGGCAGCGCATTGTGTGCGACTGAGCGGTATTCCTTGCTCTTCGCGATATAGTTGGTCTCGCCTCAACCTATCCTTTTTTCTTGCCCTCTCGTCTCTCATAGCCATTTGTTTCTTCCTTTTCTTACTTTGCGCCTCAACAGACCGTTCACTCGGCCTTGCGTCATCACTTCCTTTTCCATCTAATTTCAATAGTATCTGCCCTCCCATCCATTCGTCCTTTGCAAATGTTACCTCATCGGTTCCTTTCTGCTTCTTTCCCTCTCTCTCTCTATCGAGAGGTGCACTCGTTTGTGCCTGGCCCTTTATTTCTTCATCTCGCCTCTCTTTGTCCCACGGGATCGTGGAGGCTGAGTCAATTTCCTGTTCCTTCGCTTTCGTCTCGTCAATGCTACACACAGGTGACTTGTATGCAGGGTTGCTATAAGCTGTGGCTGCCTTAAGTTCTCGTAGTGGGTAAAGGCCTTCCGACTTACTTCCCTCAACCACTGGTTCCGGCGGGGACGGTGGCGCGGTAGGCGTCTCACCCCCCTCCGTACATACATTTAATATCCAGTCTGTGGGAGGTTCTTCTTCCTTTACTTGTTCAAACATTTTCCATAGCTCGAGAACAGCAAGGCGTTTCTCGAGCTTCTTTCCGCTATATGTGGCATGTAGGAACGTGGTCATGTGCTGTAAGACAGCCTTAGACAATGACCCATTTTGGGGCCACTGCATAAACATTTTATTTGCGGTGCCCTTAACCCACTCCTGGCTATATTTCTTCAGCTTTGCTGCATGTTTTGGCAATTGCTTGCACAAGTGTGCAAGTGGGGTAACTGCTTCCATTTTTAATTTTGTCACCAACAATGATCACACAGTGTTTCGACTTTACACTATTATGAGCGAGCACCACATACGCAAGCTCCAATCCAATGTTTCTGCAATTTTATACCAACAATTCTACTCAAAACGCATCAATTCAGTGGCGATTCCCTCTCATTTACAGAATCGTGTAAAGCAAAATGCATTGCCATTAATTTGATAACACAATTATTCCACATTCAGCATACACAGGACATATATGACAGACGCTTGACAAACTAGACAGACACCAGCTGGTCATACATATACCTGCCTTCTAATTAATACCCCGACATGGGATTTGAACTACCCCTTTATGATGTCTTTAAACGTCATTGTAGCCTAGCGTCCCCCTCTCTGTGGGTTCTGGGTTCAAGTTCCTTCTGACCACTCTTTAAAGCGCAGGAACAAGGTGAATTTTACAGTTTTTCTCTCGGGTACCCTCCCGGTATCCTTTACAGTTTTTGTCTCGGGTGCCTTCCCGGTATCCCTTAATGTTTTTCTCTCGGGTGCCCCCCCAGTATTCCTTACAGTTTTTAGTCTTGTGTGCCCCCCCCGGTATTCCTTACCCCAGTTCCTTCAAGTGACCAGGTCTTTTACCCACTAAATATATACAGTCTTTCCTGCCTTTAGCTGTATTATTTTTTCTCCGCCACCCACCATTACATTTCCCTTCTTACTCTAAGGCCTATAAACCTTTGCCAGGATAACGAGTTTCATTGTTTCACTCACCAATCGACTCTTTTCCTCTCTGGAACTTCAGGATCACCGCCCTTCCCTCTTCCTGCTTTTAAGGCTTTTCGTCCGATCCGCTGCCCGTGGGAATGAGAAGGGTTTTGCTTGGAAAGGCGGGTTCCTTCAGACCCACTGCAGATTTTTTTTTTGGGAATGATTACACTATCCTTGTCCATGGGGAGCTTCTCAGCCTACTCAGCCGGAATGGCGAAAGGACTCGTGATGTAACCGAAGACCCAGAGTTACTTCGTGCCGTCGGTTTAAAGGTGTCTTATAACTATATTAATCGATTATCACTAATCGATGGCCGAAACCATCCTCTGCTACCACGTGTTTACGAGGAGAGGTAATTACTGACGGGCCCATTGGTCAGCACTCACCCTCGACAACGGGTAATACAAGATAGCTGCACTATGCGAGGACAGAGTGCAGGATTCACATACTCCGGCAAGGATCAATAATCAGGACTCAGTAAATTGGCAAAGGGAAGTCCGTTTAATACATACATTCATCAGTTTATGGAAATCAGCAGCATCACGAACACCTGCCTCACCCCGACTTCCTCGAACTTCAGTACAACAGCCTCTTTTATGGGCAAACTTCGTCATCATTGACGTCTAATTCTACAAATAAACATCATGCAATACAATTGGTTGGGAAAGGTAACTTAAGTATAGGTGCTATAATTGTATATGGAAATAATGCAAGTGGATTAGATAACTCTTATTGGGTGGGCGTCTACGCCCTTCCCTCTACACCACACGTGATTGACGTCACTACAAGTACGACAACGCATTGGTTACAATGTCTATAGGACCCTAGATTACATGGGGCCTCATTCCGAGGCTGGCGGTAAGGGTTAACGGTCACCGTTAATGGCAACGGTGACCGTTAACACTTACCACCATATTCCGAGTTCCCTTTTGCGGGTTGGCATTTAACGCCTGCTTTTAGCAGGCGTTAAAAATCCAACCCGCAAAGGGACCTTGGAGTAAATTACGGCACCATAATTTACGGTGCCGTAATTTACTCCTTTCCCATTCCCATTGAGCCCTATGGGGGCAGGAATGGGGATGGGGAACCGGTATGGTGAATGGGGAATTACCGGTCCCTCCAACCTTGGAATGGACCGGTAATTACTCCATTCACCATGCCGGATTTCCATGGAGTAAATAGCTCCATGGTTGCTTACCATGGTGCTATTTACTCCATGGATAGCGCCAGCCTCGGAATGAGGCCCATGGTCTCTTGTGATTGGGCAAGTTACACCCCTAAACATAAATCTCCATTTTAATTAGCAGCATGCAGAATAGACAACCAGGTGCCTAGTGTCCCATGATTCACCGTGCCTCCCTTCCATCAATCAGTGGTTTAGGGCTATGTGTCAATTAGTTGGCTGGGTATGTCCTCGGATCTGTAGTCTCTTATCAGGAAAAGTTATGGCACCCTCTGGTTCTGGATGACATCAGGCGGTGGTACATCTTCGCGTCTGTCTGGTCACGTGTTGGTCCACCGTGAATCTGCTTCAGTTTCCAACCTTTTTTGTATTTAATTCTGTATGCGCTTAGCCACCTGCATGGGCCTCTCTTATCTCGACCTTCACGGGCGGGCTGGCATGCTCTGAAGTTGGAGCCTCGTGAGCTCATGCTCACCTCCCCTTCTCTGGTTGACCTTGATTTCCCTGGCATGAGCCATCCTTTGTTATGTTTCGATCCCGCTCCTTTCCTTAGCTTGGGCCTGGATATGAAACTAGGCCAGTCAGGCCTTGGCCGCCTGGGAGTACTTCTGTTTGCACAAAATGGAGAGGCACGTGTACATTGTGCTGTATTGAGGTAGATGTATACAGTCAGCGCTTGCCGCTCTAACTTCTACTTAGCATTGCAAGCATGTTCAATAAGGCGGTTGCTTCCATCTTGTCTCATGGCAACATTCTCATACGTTTTTCACAGTGTCTCTCCCCTTTGTCCTTTACAATTATCCTCGCAGTTGTCAGTACTGGCATGCATGCTTTCAGTACTCCTTCAGTTCGTTCTTGGAGCTGCTCTGGTCCTTGTTTCATTTCCACTGGCCTTCCATTATGATATGATATGATATGGCATTTGTAACGCGCCTATACACAAGTGTTTCAAGGCGCAACGAGGCAGGGGGGGGGGACAAGGGGAGACAGACAACGATCCGACTAGGCCAGGTGTCATTCAGATCGCACAAGTGCAAGGGTAGAGGGACTGGGAAAAGTGCAAGGGGAAGGGGAGAGGGGAAAGTGCAGTACATGGTTAGTAGAATACAAGATAAATAATAGGGCCAGCTGGTGGCAAGTGCAAGGTAAGTGCAGTACATGGTTAGTAGAATACAAGATAAATAATAGGGCCAGCTGGTGGCAAGTGCAAGGTAAGTGCTGGGAGAAGGGGCTGTAGGATACAGAGACAGTCCCGTAGTGCAGGTAGGCAGTTCAAGGAAGAGTGGCTGGGCCAAGGACCGAGATCGGTGAGTGGCCCAGTTGCAGATTCAGTGCAGGTTCAGTGATTTTAGCAGGGGAGAGAGGGAGAGAAAGCGGAGGCAAAGAGGAAGGTTTTGAGGTGGAAGAGAGAGTTGAAGGTATTTTGTCCCAAGGCCCCAGAAGGCCTTGTGGACAATGCAGAGGGTTTTGAACTTAATCCTCGCAGCCACTGGGAGCCAGTGTAGCGATTTCAGTCCTAGAGAGATACGGTCCCTGGGCTTGAGGCCAAGGACAAGTCTCGCAGTCCTGTTCTGGGTGAGTTGCATAGGGCGGAGAGTAGAGGCAGGAAGATTTAGATAGAGGCTGTTACAGTAGTCCAGCTTCGAGAGAACCAGGGGTCTGGAGACAGTGAGCTTCTGGGGGAAGGAGAGGAAAGGAAGGATACCTCTGAGGAGGTAATGCTAAAATTTGTGTTATGGCTTTTGGAGTCTCTTCATGGACCGTGTGTAGGCATTCCTCCTCGTTCCGTATCAACTGCTGGTATGGTTGTCTGATTGGGTATCGTGGCATGGGCATTTCACCAGGTGTTGATCTTCTAATGTACCCAGGGCAGAGGCCCATTGCAGCCCTTTGTTGGTTCAGCTGCTCCTCGTACGTCACATACCTTGGCGAGTACTTTACTGGCACCTCGAAGCGAGGGGCAGGAGTGCAGGCCACGTCTGGGGTCTCCTCTACAGCCTTGTTCTGCAGGAACAAAGAAGACTTGACACTAGTGGTGAAGGCCTTTTTCGCTTTTAAACAAAGTCAAAGAGAGGATTCCGAACCCGGAAGTCCCCCTGTGGGTTCGGAATTGCCATTTTTACCTGAAAGGATAAAATGGGTTGAAGGAGGAAAGTAATAGAGCAAGAAGAGGGGTTGGGGGGCAAAAGGGCAGATATCAAGGGAAATGCATGACCACCAGATTGATGACACATCATGCATACATCTCCACAGTCATTCCAGAGTGTGCCTGATTTTGCTGCTTACCATCGGACCTTTGCTATTAGGCATATGTTACCTTTTCTAGATGAAACTCATGATGTTTGGTGTGTTTGGATCAAAGGGTGTTACTGTCGACATAGAGAACAGGGAGCTTCACAAATAGCCCCTTAATTGAGTAGTTATGGGAAACCTGGAGAAAGATTTCCTGTGCCTTGGGCCACGACCCCTCCAGGAAGTTGGACTCATCTATTTGCTGCAATCCAGGAATTAAGGAGAGGAATAAAGTTCTGTTTTGGCCTGAATGGTATTTGGGTGGTATCAAGGTGATTGGCGATCTGCTTGTGGATGGGAAGTGGATTAGCTTCCGGGGAATAAGGGTCTGCTTTTTTGTACTTTGGGTGATTATCGTACAGTGAAGATGGCTGTCGATCCTGGTAAGGGATTTGAGGAGAGTGGACTAAGATATTGTATTTTGAAAAATGCACATGAAGGACATTTGGCCTCTAAAATGGATAAGCTTCTTATCAGGGCCAGAGAAGTGGATACGCCTTTACTAGAGAGATGGTCTAAGAGACTGTGTAAAGAGATGACTGAAGAACGGTTGATGAGAATTTGTGGTAATGTATCCCTCTCCTCGTTAAATTGGGAGAGAGAGCTAGGCAGATAAAAATCCTACATAGGGTGTATTGGACGCCTGAATGACCGTATAAGCGTGGGCTCATTGATTGTGACCCCTGTTGGGGATGCTCAAATTTTATTGAGACACTTTTAAACCGAGTTTTGAGGTGTGTTTCTGGATTTGGACTTTGAGACCTTGTTTATGGGTGATGATTCTCTGTTGGGGGGATCTTTACAGGCCACAAATGTGTTGGTTGTTCCAAGCAGCCCTAATGGCCAAGAGGTGGATTCTCTGGGGTTGAAAGTCTACAGCCCGTCCTACGGTGGAGGCTTGGATACAGAGGATGCACAAGGTGTCCTTGATGGAGAGGGTGGAATATAGGGCCCAGAAGAGGACTTACATTATAGAGCCACTTGGGCAAGATTCTTAATGTTGTATTGATGAGGAGATTCAATGTTACCTTAGGGGGAGAAGAACGTGGGGAGGGGGTGTGTAATTTCATTTGTTTTTGTGGATTTGTATGATCAATTTTCATGTTACAGTATTAATTAAAAAAAATAAAAACAACAACAGAGACCCTGGAAAGTATTTAGAATTTCCACTCGACCCAAAGGAGATCTTCTCAAAAGCAGACAGGTTCGTCATATCCGCTCAGCATCCTGCCACGTTCGGTCTCGGTTGGCCAGAATTGCATCTTGCGAATGCTCCCTTCAAGGTTCCAACTGTCTTTACTCAGCTGAGGTTTGTCCACACAGATGTCCAAGCAGTCCAAGTGTGTGAGAACTCTCCGGAACGTAATTCCCTTCTTATAATATAGTATAATTTGTTATGTCAGTAGTTCCACTACTTTGTGCAGTCCTTTTTCACAGTTCTATTGTTCTTGCAGCTGAAGCATGCCTCTTCATTTTACTCGATAATAATCACTCCCCTTGGGCTCCCGTTGAGCTGATAGGCAATGTGTTAGACGCTGTTAAGTGCTGCCCCATGTAGGTTGTGTGTGGCCATTCAAGGGACTGGGGAGAGCTAGTCGT
The DNA here is from genome assembly GCF_040938575.1 of Ambystoma mexicanum. Taxonomy (NCBI): domain Eukaryota; kingdom Metazoa; phylum Chordata; class Amphibia; order Caudata; family Ambystomatidae; genus Ambystoma; species Ambystoma mexicanum. The sequence goes on along the minus strand of NC_090921.1, from coordinate 1,030,649,617 downwards.
AGTATGACTTTTTGATCACAATAACGTCTGCCGGAAGCCTTCCATATTTCATCTGTGTTTTGGCTTTCTCTAATGTGTTCTATTCACAAAGGTGCAACTGGAGAGTAATGTTTGTCTACATAGGCCTGTCAGACCTATTTCATCTGTGTTTTGGCTTTCTCTAATGTGTTCTATTCACAAAGGTGCAAAGGTGCTGGAGAGTAATGTTTGTCTACATAGGCCTGTCAGACTGGATGCCACAGACTCAGAGCTTATTTAGAGTCAACTTGATTGTGTTATGTTTCTGAGGCCCTTTACTTTGCACCTAAATACTTCATGTTTTGATCTTACTGTGGCATAGACTTTCCTGCATCCAAGTATGCCACACTCGGATAGAATTCTGAACTTCTGTCAACCTTCATACAAACGGACTAACAAAAAACTCAGCATCTCTGCAGGCTTATCTCACTCAAAAACCTCACACAACTATCTCTCGCACAGCAACCCGCACGCACTTCACAACACTGCAACAACACATAAACAACACCAACAGCACACGAGGTCTGACATCGATCCAATACTCGCACCGAAGCTCAGCACCCGGTGTATACCGAGTTGAATCTGCCAACAGAACATCACTCCTCTCACTATCCTACTCCCGCTTCACCTACTAACCCATCCCACCTTCTCATTTGCAGATCCACCAGAGCGCCTATATATATGTATAGCGCTTTGTATCCAATTCCTTCTACTTCTAACCACTGTGCAAATAGGTATTATTACTACCAAATATAATAGTACTTTATTTATCAACCGCAGAAGGATGAAGGGCCCTGCCGAATAATGAACCTTGGAAAGTGTAGGCTGGTGCATGTCAGAGGTGAACTTTTAACTTGCTGAGCTATGCCATTGTGACAAAAGCATGCTGTTTAATCAACTGTGCAGTTAAAAACAAACATGTATTAGGCTACCTACCCACTATCTATCCCCTCCAGTCCTTTTATATATATAAGAAATATGCAACAACACAATTATCACGTTTAATAGACATATTTCTGCTGCTTCTAAGCACTGTAATTAGTGTTAAATTAATATGAAATGTAACCCCACAGCCAATGCATTACCAAACACATTCTTTTTTATGCACTTTGAAAGAGAATTACCTGGTAAAATAGCTCAGCAGATTAAGTGCTCACTGTTGGAATCTATGTATTATTATTATTATTATTACGGTATTCATTGAGCGCGGACCTAGCTTTCGATAAGCAACAGAGAGCTTTGCAATTATGGGGGAGGAACATGGTGAGGGATGTGCAAGTAACAGGTTTGAACCCTAGCAAAATCTACTCAACCTTTTATCCTTCTGAAGTCAACAAATGATTATTCATTTTGGTTGCCTGGTAATTTTATGTGAGTATTTTATGCAAAGCATTTTGGTGAAAGCACTTTGCAAGCAATGGATCATTATAAATGTTTTAACATCAATCACTGGTAGAAGCCTCCTCCTCGTGACAGTGCTGTCCAAGTGCCCAACTACAGATATTGTCCTCCCTCCCTTGTCCCCTAATGTCTGTTCGACCTGTATGGGGATCCCCGGGGCCACCCATATCAGTACCCCTCTGGCAAATATGGACTAAGAGGAACCAAACACCTTCACCCGCATTTAGATTCCAACATCTTCAACTGCGCCCCCTGCAGGTGGGTTTCCTGCAAGACTGCCAGCTGTATGGCGTGCCTCTTCAGATATTGCCCCACCCGCATCTGCTTTCTGATGCTAGCCAGGCCCTGCAGATTCCATGTGCCCACTGAAGGTGGCCTGCAGCATTGCAGCAAGTTGAGTTGTGTCTGCATCCCTCCCCTGTACCTCCGGGGCCTGTGAGGAACTGTAGGGCATCCTCCCATCTACTCCCCTTAGATCTTCCTCTCAGGTGGCCGGGGAAAGGCCATTGTTCTAGTATCTTGACCTGGTAGCTGGATATGCGAGGGAGAATCAATTGGGTGGAGGGACCTTAGAGAGTGTGAAGAGGATGTCTGCAGGTGAGACACGGTTTCCCCCTTTCCGTTTTGATAATTAGTCCTACCCTCCCCCTGCCTTCGTAGGATATTGTCAGTCTTTTTTCCTTCCATATATACCAACTGTGCCACAATCATATGCCTTTAAGACTGGGACGAAGAAGAGGCAAATAGGAGTGATGCACACTTCTAGACAATTTCACCACTGTGGTACTGAGATGAGGAAGTTGACTATGGAGGGTCAGGCGTGTCCCGTTAATTGGTACAATTGTGGTCAGGCAAATTACTTGTACCTGCAACCCATTGAAAGGCCACATGTGCTTAAAAGGAGAGACAGGCAGAGAGGAAGGCAGAACCTGCCGGGAGAGAAGGATGCAGCTGTGAGGCAAGGATCAGGCTGGAGAGGGACTGGCAGAGAGGATGCTGTGTGTTTCCAAGGGGTGAGAGAAGTGCTGCAACCCAAGTGTGCCGTGAGAGGGTCAGAGCCCCGGCAATCCCCTTTGCTGTGTGTTCCCAGCTGGAGCTGGGGAACACAGAAGACTCCAAACCGCTGCGGGCCGCAGCTGCAAGGTTCGCAAGTGCCGAGTGCTGCTTGCTGGAGCTCTCAACGTGTATCTGGGAAGCAAGTGGAAGGCGGAGAAAGCTACGGAGACGCCTGGAGGAGCAGCCGAACACCAGTGAGTGTGAGAGAGGGAACATTCATGCTGGGGCATTCCAGGGGCAGGAAATTGGACATTTACAACTGCTGATCAAACTGAAACTTCTACGAGTGGGTTTTGGAAACCAAATAGAAGATTATTAAATGCCAAACAAACTGCAAAGTTCTTTTTGAAATGAAGCAAGATTTATGAAATGTCGAGCAAACTGCAAAGTTCTTTTTGAAATGAAATAAGATTTATTGATTGACAAACTATGGAGAAGATATGAAATTCATGTGAAAATACAGCATGAGTGGAAAGTGAATGATGTACAGTTGTGAACGTAATGAAAACCTTTTCAGAAGCATTTAGGAACAAACTGAAAGTCTGTAATGAGCACTTAGGAATTAAGTGGAAAGCAAGTGTGAAAGAAAAGTTGATGAACTTGAATGGACATTGTGAGGGACTTGAATACAAGTTGTGGCAAAGCAAAAGACCACTCTTGTGAAAACTACAGTGAATGTGGATTACTGACACAGGTCCAGGGAGAAAACCTGTGTTGGCCAAGGAAAACCAAGAGCAAAACAAAGTGTTAAGGATTATCAGTTGCATGACCTGAAGACCTCAGTATATCACTCACAAGCAGACGGCCTTGTAGAAATATTTAATAAGACCTTGAAAATCATCCTGCGGATGTTAGTGGAAGAAGATGGCAGAAATTGATACCAGATGATTCCATGGGCTTTATTTACAGTAAGTAAGAGACCTCTGACCTCTATGGGATTCTCCCCTTTCAAAATACTTTTTTGGTGAGAACCCCCGGACGTCCTGGATATGCTGAGGGAAACTTGGGAGGAAAGAGAAGAAGGCCCAAGGCCAAGGCCAAGGCCCAAGGCCATTCTCCCAAACTGCCACTAGGCTTAAAGAACACATGACAGCAGTTAGATATTTGGTTAAGACGCATATGACCAAGACAACAGAAGGCCTCCGATGATTAAAAGGTTTCTTTAGGATCGTTTTCCATAGGCCAGAAGGTATTCGATTTGTTACCCACTTCAGAGAACAAGCAATATCCAAGTGGAATGGACCATATGAGGGGCTAGAAGAAATGGGGACTTTTATCTAGAAGATCTACCAACCGGATTGCCGCCTAGAAACACTAGTCTACCACATAAATCTTCTAAAGGATTGGAAGGAAAATCCTTCAGAGTCTAATTCCACCATTTTGTCTTGCTTGTTACCAGAGGATTCAGATAACACCACCCTAATTCCTCCCATCTCTTTAACAACCAGAAGCTAGACCTATATGATGTTATAAAACAATTTAATGACGTATTTAAAGAAGAGCCAGGAAAGATGAAAGATATTTATCATCATATCCGCACTCCAGAAGGCAAAGTGGTACATTTAAAATCCTACAGGCTCCACGAGTCCTGAAAAGAAGCCATTATTCAGGAAGTAAAGCAGATGCTGGAGGGTAACATCATTGAACCATCTACTAGCCCCTGGTCCTCCCCTATCATATTGGTGCAAAGCCCGATAAAAGCTGAAGGTTTTGTATCGACTTTAGAAAGGTAAATGCCATCTCTGCCTTTGATGCTTACCCAATGCCTCATATTGACAATCTTGTAGACCAGCTGGGTAAGGCTGTCTACCTATCTACTATAGACCTTACGAAAGGCTATTGGCAGATTCCATTACAGGGACACGATAAAGAGAAAACTGCCTTTGCTACTCTTGTGCGTCTGTTTTAATTTAAAGTATTACCATTCGCTCTACATGGTGCTCCAGCAACATTTCAAAGATAATGGACATCATTTTACAACCTTATTTGAATTTTTGCAGAGCCGATATAGACCTTCCCGGAGTTGACATCATGCACTTCTCAGTTGTTACATTCCAACTAAATATGATAGGGACGGATGGTGCCTTTAGGCATTGTCCATTCCGGAGTACACGGGTCTATGCTCCTGTCATGGTGTGAACATAGGAACATTTATGTGGATTAGCCCCACACATTTGTACTCCATGGCAGAATTATAGTGCACACATGTGCCTTTGCTGTAACCAGTGTCCTGACATCTACATCACCAGCTCTACAGTTGCACAGATCAGTTTCAAAGGTCAGATGTGCATTCCTGACAGTTGCTAAAACACAAGTTCCTGAAGACTGGTGGATTTTTAATCTTCTGCAACCCTGTAAATTCTAATAATTCAATGTCTTAATCAGTCTGACGGGACATACATCTGTAAAAATATGCCATGCATTGTTGTAGCATTGGGACCTCTAAGCATACACAATTATACAGTAACAGCAATTTGATATCAAACTAGTGTCCGCTCCGTGACCAGGGCTCAGCTGTGATAAGACTGAAGAATGTTGGTGTCTGCCCTGAGTGTCTTCACAGCTGCTATGTGGCACAGCCAGTGGCAGGAGGACCAGCACCTTCCCTCAGGGCACAGGAACTCGCCCCAGGAGGTCTCCTGAGAACCGGTGCTTAAAAGGCAGCACTGTCATAATAAAGCCACACTCACACCAGAGTGCTGACCACCAGAGTCTCTTTGAAGTCAGCACGTATGGGAATGGGGAGAGTTACAGTGTCCAGAGAGGAGAAGTGGTCAGAGTGAACAGTTCCGACATCTTAGTTTCTGTGAGCGCTCTCTTCTTTTTCCTGTCCTATCCATTTCCTGCAAGCAAGGTACTCTGGATGTTACATCATAAGGCAAAAGACACTTGCTACAACAATCTGGATTATACCCCTTAAATCATGCATGCTTTGGGACAATCACCTTATAAGGAGAGGGTTGCCCACTCATTCTTTAAATCATCTTTGGACCAGCAAGAGAAGAAGGATACACTTTTGGGCCTATAGTGGGAGTGTTTTCCATTCCAAAGTCCTCCACCAGTGAGGTGAAGACCGAAAGCATCCAAAGCAGAGAAGAGCTCTGTCCACTTACCATCCCCGGGGAACAGTGGGGATAAATGCTGCTGGACCAAGGCTGCTCCTTTGGCTGCACTGCCTGAAGTTGCTGTGCTGGACAGGAGGACCGACCTTGTCCTGGAGCCTTTGGATTGGGACTCCGAGAAGCCTAGAAGCAGCTGGAATCTTGTTTTCACCACGGCAAGACATCTTTGAACTGGATTGACCACGCTTGCCACCTTTGAACTGCCACATTACCTGCAATGCTGCTTTTAGGACTCAAAGTGCTGCATCTTGATCCATCAATACACCTGCTCGACCCATTGCCACAGGCCATCTCGAAACAACCCGACACCACAGGCTCTAACTTCATTGGAGCGCAGACTTGACCTGCTGGAAGCCATTAAACTCACTGTCGCAAATGCCCATCACAAGCTATTATTTCGCTGTGGACTCTACTGCTGTCTGAACTATTGGAAGACTTCTTTTCACAGTCTACGGGGCTGAATATGCCCATCAGGAGCCTGCACAATCACATTGACTCAAAACATCTTGCCCTTTGCTCGATGGCAGCAAACGTGCCAAAAAGCCTGACTCGACACTGTTGAGCACCTAAAGACCAGAATAACGGTACTGTGAAGGCACCGTATCTCTCTGGTCCACTTTCTACTCTACTTACCTATCTCATCAAGAACATAACTTTCAACTTTAACTTTGCTGCCCAATCTGTTTGCCTGAACGCGCCTTCTCATCTACCCAGATCATCCATTTACACAAGTCTAATTTCTTTATGTTTACTTTACCTGGGTGGGGTCTTCTAGTGTTTTCTAGTTAGGGAAATGCATTTTCATTGTTTAATTAAAAGTCTCTAACGTACAATCTTTTATTTTGGGAACCATTTTGCTTGAGGTGTTGGGTTGCTACTGTTACCAGCTCACACTGCTCCTGAAGATATAGCCTGCCATCTGCCCACATTACCAAGAGGTGATGGGGGTACACCTTTTGGGCTGTGCCTGTTCCACCTTAATGCCTGGGATCACTGCTAGTTTAGCAGTAGTGTGGGTTGTTTAGACACTACCCATCTCTGTACTTCTGGAGTGCAGCAGTCATTTGGTTACAGAAGGACCCTACGTTGATTGACGTTAGCAGTTTGTGACAGTTGGGAATGACATTCATTTGCTGTCAGATTCGGAGGGGAGTTGGTGACTGGAGCCTGAAGGTAAAAGAAGCGAGCATTACTAATGTCCTAAGACTGGGAATGTCCTTCAAAAATTCCTGAGGCTCCCTGCCTTCTGCTGGTGGGGGCGGGAATAGGCAGACTTTACCTCCTATCTGTACTGTATCACCCCTATTCCATGGCAATACCGCGGGAGGTATTACTTCCGACCCTGAATCTGGCAGATGGTAATTCCGATGTAATTTTGCAAGTAGCTCAGGAGTAGCTGGTAGCGTGGAGCTCGTAAATAATTGACGATCTTATAGACCGGAGCTCGATAATGTCCCAGTTTGATTTTTGTCCACATGTGGTGGAGTTTCTTTGGAGTATTTTTCTGTGTGTGTGTATGTGTAAAGTGTGTTAGAGACTGGCAAACTGTACGTGACGTGAATTCCCACAAGAAAAGTGGCCATACAATCCTTAGCCCCCTACTCTGATTTCTGTCCGAACCCTAACAACCGTTGCTTATACATGTACCAATAGCACCCTCCGCTCACCTGATAAATCAACATTAATTCTGCCAAACACCCCCGAGTGACCAAAACGTCATTTCACATTACTGTGTAGGCATGCACCACACGAAAACCTGCAGACCAAGAAGGCCACCATGATCCAAGTCTACATCACTGAGGTCACGCGCGCCGCCCTGAGGTCAGCAGAGAAACTTACATTGAATATAGGCTTTTTCTTACCCATCAACCAGGAGGGCAGCATCAGTGGTCGAAGTGTACAGAAAGAAGTAGTGGAACTATGTTCCCTACTGGCCTGCATGGCTCCCCACAAACACCCTCGCCACACACCCTCCCACGCACAATACAAACCCCAAAACACATGCGCCTGTGGTTTCAGGGAACGTTCAGTGCATTGCACTCAACTTCTTCCTACACTTTTATTTTAAAATGAAACCATTTCGGAACGATTTCTTTTTTAAATAAAATTATAGGAACAGTCAAACTTATTTGAAAGAAGTAGAGGAGCACCCCTCCCGACCGCTCCCACCCACTTAGACCACTGGGCAGCATGCCCAACCCCGCCCCACAGAATAACCCCACCCTCCTCCCCCAGGTGGCAAACGTACCTAGTCCTGAGTTTAAGATGGAAGACAAGAAAATATCTTTTTTCCAGCAGATATTATTGTCATAAAAATGTCAGCCCTTTTAATTGTCCCCGCCAAAACCCGACAACTGTAATAGCAGTCACAATCTTTTCTGTAGCTTTCATTGGGACTGGCAGGACTGCACCAGAAGCGAAGGTCAATATATGCGCTATGATGTGTATCCCCTGTGTGGCAAAAGACATGTGTGACCCCTTAATTTGCATATGTATTGACATCACTGGAAGTGACGTCAGAGAAAGCGGTAGCAATCTTGGGCATCAAACACATTACGTGATGTTGTGGCGTAAGACAAGTGGCAAATAACTTTGTGATGTGTAATGCATGAATCATCACTGATGTTATTATATATGGAGCAACTATAGTTTGTATGCAACCATGAGGAAACCACTACGAACATGATTAACTGTAAGGGCCTTTTGTCAGCACCCAAATACGTCCCTGGTCAATGTTCGACAGGTGGCGCAACCACAACATGGCACCTGCCTCCAACTGCCAACCAGGAGCCAAATGCATCACAAACTAAAATATGGTGCTGCCCAGACGCTGCCAATCCCACCATGGCGCTGCGTTATCCATGCAGATCCACGCGTTGGGGGAGGAGCCCTGGCTGCTTTCGTTCAAGACTGCCGGCTGACAACAACGCTTCGCGTTTCAACTGCTGTTGCCGGGAATGCTCCTGTGTCTGTCTACTTGCTTTGCTCCCTTGCTACTCGTTGACTCTTGCTTGCCTTTGCCTTGCACTTATCTTCTGCCTGTGCTTCTCGCTCGCTCTGTGTATGTCCTGAAAGAGCTACTCCCATTCCTACCCAGTAATCCGTGAGTAGCTTCCGCTCGCTCACGCTTGGGTTCTTCACTCTGCATACCATCCAGCCTCTGCTTCACAGGAAGCACCACTACCACCAAGGATTTTTTTTTTTACTCTTACAGGAGTTTTTCCTTAGCCTTTCCTTCCCTTTGCCAGTTTGGTGTGTGTCCTTCCAGACAGCCCTGGCATCGGGAGAGGAGAGACCTTATTTACATCACAGAAGAACGGACCCGGGTAAGAAAAGGCATACAGTTTCACCAATTTGTCAGATCCGACACATAAACACACTTTAGTTAATAGGGAAGCAATGGTTTCAACCATGTCTGTGATTTTGGTACTTGACCACATACATTCTCACCTTTGGTTGGTACACATATGCATTCATGTCTGACTTTCAAGTGCTAAAAAATACTGATTTACATGATTAACTTAAAAAGTACACAAATCACATACTAAACCAAACGGACAATTATACATTCTTTATAGAAGTGCTTAAACCAAGTATGATTGCAGTTGTATTTCTGTCATTACGCTGGGGAAAGTAATGTGAACCTTAACAATCTACTGAGTTTACAACAGTGTGATAGCATTACCTGCATGTAGTCCTTGTTCAACACATACATGCAGATATTTAATATAAACATTTGAATTTCTATTCGAAACCTATTTGTGCCTTGCAACAAGCATACACCATTGAAATCCAATAGTTTGTTTGAAAAGGTGGGTATATTTTGTAGCAACTCAGTTTAAGGGTTTTGACAAATGGCACACATTTGTGTAACTTACACATGTATATGGCACCATTGCTGTTCTTCTCACACTTGCCGGATAGATTTACACTCCCACTCCTTGTAAGGCACTTCAATGCTCTGTTTTCAGGAGGGCATTTAAGCAGGTTCTTGGAAGGGGCTGATTGGAAGTTGGCAGAGCCTCAGAGAGGGTCATGGGAAGGACGAATGGCGTCATGGTGGGAAGCTGCTCCCCTGTGCTCCGCTCTTGAGGCCAGCAAATGTAGTTAGGCAGGAGTAGTTTCTCTTTGCGAGGCCCCCATTGGCGCGGGGCCCAATGCCATTGCACATATTTCCCAGGCCCAGTGTCAGCCCTGGTGATTGTATTCTAGAGTGCACACATTCACAATATAAAGACAGTTTTTCCTGGGAACGACCTTGAATCTCCATCCTTTCAGCCCAGATGGGTGGCTTTGTAGTCTGTTTGTTTTGTTTTGAAAAAAAAGATTGACTGTCCAGTCTTGACCCTTCCCATTGATATACTTATTTGGGGCTGCGGCATGTCGTGTCACATTGAGACATATATGCACATGCTGCTATATGAAGACTGTCTTCGGTAAAATAAATGCCAAGAGTTCAATTTATTCCAAGTAAAACCTCCCCAGCCGAATGCACTGCTCCTCAATAGAAAAATCTTAAATTCTTTTCATGGCAAGGTATATATGTCAACCGTTTTCTAATTCTCCTTAATTGAACATTGCCAAAATTCCACACTATATTTTAAGCGTGAGCAGATTGTGGCTTTATAACTGTGGCACTTATTTGTGCACTGGCCTCTACTCCACATTTATTTCTGCACTGGCCTCTACTCTACATTTATTTCTGCACTGGCCTCTACTCCACATTTATTTCTGCACTGGCCTCTACTCTACATTTATTTCTGCACTGGCCTCTACTCCACATTTATTTCTGCACTGGCCTCTACTCCACATTTATTTCTGCACTGGCCTCTACTCCACATTTATTTCTGCACTGGCTTCCACTCCACATTTATTTCTGCACTGGCTTCTACTCCACATTTATTTCTGCACTGGCTTCTACTCCACATTTATTTCTGCACTGGCTTCCACTCCACATTTATTTCTGCACTGGCTTCTACTCCACATTTATTTCTGCACTGGCTTCCACTCCACATTTATTTCTACACTGGCTTCTACTCCACATTTATTTCTACACTGGCTTCTACTCCACTTTGAATTCAGCATTTCTGTGTGGAGTTTGCGGGGAATTTTTTCAGGACTGAATAACAAAGTCCGGCTCTGCTCCTCTTCCTGCAGTCAGCTCAAGCCCTGCATACTCGATGGATCTGGCAGCCTGCACCTTGTGCAACATAGCAGAGGACCCAGTGTGCTGGCTTCCACCCAACTCGCATGTGATTATCCGACAATTGTTGTTCTGACGTTGAATGGAAAATTCCAGCGAGGAGCAACGCCCAGACAATGTGGTGCAATGCCAGCATCTGCCACTAGCTTGCCCCTCTCCTGCATCTCCAAGCAGTAGAGAGCGGACTTGTGATTCTGGGCTTTGAGGACCACTATAAATCTATCCCAACTTTTCATGGCTCCAATACTCTTTGCTTTTAGAGAAATGAGCTGGTGGGTCTGTGCACGTCACCTTTTTTTGTGGGCACTCTGCATTTGCGTATGCCGCTTCACAGCGCATGCACAAGGATGTTAACTCGGTGAATGGGATATGCATAGTTCTGTGCGTTTCTTGAAATTGTTTGACGGGTGGTGCTCACACTCTCTTCCAATGCTCTCTTCCTGCTCCAAAGGCAATGCAGACTCTCCATCCGCTAAAAGAAGAGGGCCAATGTCCAAGCCTGCATCTCTGGGGCCACTAACAACACAGCCAAACTGTTTAAAATCTGCAAGGGACTCGCCAATCCTACTGCAGTCTCCACTTCTCCCCTGCCATCCCTGACCCTCTGTACTTCACTGGTCTTCCACTTCTGAACGAAAACTCAGGACATCCTGTCCCCACTCTCCTATACTCCCCTTCCACCTCCCTCCTCAGCTCTGAGGCCTCCCTCTGCCCCCCTCTCCCGTTCCTTCCTACTCTCCTCTTTCTTGCCCAAAGCACCGGAAGAGGCCTCTAAACAAGTCCTCTCTATGAAAGTCTCCTGCAAACAGGTGCTCCCGTGCTCCTCCAGGACTATCAAGGACAACATTGCTTCCCTTGAGGCATCCCTGGCTGATTTCTGTAATCACTCCTTTGCCACTGGCTCCTTCCCGTCACCCCGAAAGCACTGCCTTGTGCATCCTCTCCCCAAAAGCCCTCTGTCGACCCCTTCTGCCCAGCTAACGACTGCCCTATATCCATTACCCCCTTCCTGGGAAAGCTCCTAGAAAAGCGGGTCAGCTCCCATCTGATCCAACACACAGAATCTGTTGGTTATCCCCATGACCACCAGTCTGGCTTCAGAGCAGCCAGAGGCATGGAAACTGCTCTACTGAACACCCATGAAGAATTGCTCTTTAATCTTGATTCCAACTCTTCTTGCGTTCTGATCCTTCTGGATCTTTCCTCTGCCTTTGACATGGTCAATCATGCCACCCTGACAAATCAGCTCTGTGACACCCTTGGCATCACGGGCCTGGCACTGGACTGGTTGACCTCATTCCTCTCCGGCCGACCTTCCTAAGTTCAACTTGGACCTTTTGTCTCCCGTATCACACGCTCCACCTGTGGCATTCCTCAAGGGTCTTTCCTTTTGTTGTGGCTCTTCAACATCTAATACCTTCAACTCTCTCTTCCTAAATATCTTCCTTCTCGAGCTCTTCGCTCATCCGCCTCCAACTCCCTCATGGTCAGCCGCTTCTCCAAACAACGAGTTGGGGGCAGATCTCTTTCCATTGCAGGGGCCTCCCTCTGGAACAGCCTTCCTGCCTCCCTGAAACTTGAGGAAAACCACCTCCGGTTCCGGAAGCACCTCAAAACCTTCCTCTTTGCCTCCGCTTTCTCTCCCCCTCTCCCCTGCTAATACTACTGAAACTGCACTGAATCTGCAACTGGACCATTCACCGTTCTCGGCCCAGCCACTCTCCCCTGCACTGCCTCCACGGCAACCCCTGCACTACGGGACTGTGTCTGTATCCATACAGCCCCCCTTCCCAGCACTTGTCTGCACTTACCTCGCACTTGCCACCAGCTGGCCCTTGTTATTTATCCTGTATGCTGTATGTTAATAACCCTGTACTGCACTTTCCCCTCTCCCTTTCCCCCATGCACTTTTCCCTTCCCCTCTACCCTTGCACTTGCGTGATCTGAATGACACCTGGCCTAGTAAGATCGTTGTCTGTCTCCCCTTGTTCCCCCCCCCCTGCCTCGTCGCGCCTTGAAACACTTGTGTATAGGCGCGTTACAAATGCCTTATCATCATATCATAGCATATCATATCATATCATATCTACCTTGCCCACCTGATCTCCTCCTTCTCTCCTAACCTCCAGTGTTATGCAGACAATGCGCAGCTCTTCTGCAAGCTTCCCTCTACTGCCTCTTCTTCCTCCTCTCTCATCCCCGACTGTCTGACTGCTATTTAGTCAGGGTGTGCTACCAAGGATCTCTTCATTAATGCCAGTAAGACTGAGATCCTTCTCATTGGGACCCCAGCTCCTTCCTTCCCTCCTACCCTCTGGCCGTCCTCTGTGGGTCCCCTCCCATCACCCTTTTGTGTGGCAAAAATACTTGGTGTCATCTTTGAATCCTCTCTCTCCTTCTCTCCTCAAATCGTGGACCTTACAAGAAGGCCCACTATCAGCTGCTATTTCCCATATGTAGAAACTACATGCGTTTTACCCACAAATATCTATTTTATTTTAATAATTTCAGCATAAAAAATCTCTTAAAAATAGAGAAAATCTTCATATTCTTTGTAATCATCAAAAAACTCGAGTTTACAGTCTAGAAATAATAATAGATTGTCTTTAAGAATTTAGAGATTATAAACGGTCTAATCGAAAAGCCTAATAGGATTCTTTCTATAGGCAGAATTATGTATTGATGTGAGAAACCCTTTTGCTGCTTTTCTAACTTCTATATTTATTATAAAATTGTGTATAAGTGTTTTTGTCTTTATATGTATCAAAACATTTTTAGAATGTTGGGATGATTACAAAGAATATGAAGATTTTCTCTATTTTTAAGAGATTTTTTATGCTGAAATGATTAAAATAAAATAGATATTTTTGTGTAAAACGCATGTAGTTTCTACATATGGAAAATAACTGTTGACTAAACCACTTTCCTACCTTCCTTTATACTAAAATGTATCTTTCCCAAAACAAAGGTAGGTATCCATTCCGGTTAAAGAGTGGATTTTGGGTTCTCCCCTTAAGTTTTGTACCACTATCAGCTGCACCTGCTCAGAGGCATTCTCCCTTTCCTCACCTTACCCCAGAAACTCAATGTCTCCAGAGCTCTGGTCTTCTCTAGGCTGGACTACGGCAACAGCCTCTTCCTCAATCTTCCTTTATCCTCCCTTCGCCCCCATCAACTAATCCAGTATAGGACTGCAAGACTTATCCTTGGCCTCAAACCCAGGGACTGCATCTCTCCAGCCCTAAAATCTCTCCACTGGCTTCCGGTTAATTATAGGATCAAAATCAAGACCCTCTGCATCATCCACAAAGATTTCTGTACTCTGGGACCCCGCTACATCCGACTCTCTCTCTTTAAATACCTCCCTGCTAGAGCCCTTCGGTCTTCTAGCTCCAACTCTTTGCATATCAGATGCTTCTCTAAGCAGAGAGTGGGGGTATATCTCTCTCCTCTGCAGGAGCCTTCCTCTGGAATGGTCTCCCAGTCCCTCTCAGGTCTGATCTGGATCTCCAAAAGTTCCGGAATCTCCTCATGACCTTCCTTTTCTCTTCTTCTATCCCTCTCACCCTCCCCTGCTAACAACCCCGTCTGCTGCAGTGACTGACTGCCTGGTTCCCTCTGAGTTCTACAGGCACCAGGCCCGCTGCCAAGTCCACCCCCTCCTCACAATTGCTGACCCTCACCCCCTGCACCGCTGCAATCCCTGGCACTTGCCCTCCTGGCCTCTTCTTACCACTCGCCTAGCCCCTGTTAACCCCTCCTCCACCCTCCCTTTTTCACTTCTCTCTCTCATCTTTACCTTGCACTTGCCCTTCCCACCCTAGCACTTCGCATTTCATGCAGACTGGCACTCCCCCCCTCGCACTTCTTGTTACTGTACTTGGACGATTTGAATGTCACAAGGCCAAGTAGGACCATTATTGTTATCTTTCTCCCTTGCCCCCCCTTTTTTGTCTTGTGGCGCCTTGAAACAATGTTTGTTGTATAGGCGCCTTACACATATCCAATAAATAAAATACATGCATAAATAAATAAATAAAATGCGCAAAAATGGGAAGTGGTATGATAATTGTCCCACGACGGCAGGCAGAAGAAGGCGGCCATCCACTGAGATCAAGGGCACGATTAGTAACTCCCTGTATGTACAGCACTACTAGGTTATCCTGTGACAAACAAGCTGGAGAAACTGATTGCCACATCTCTCTACCCATCACTATCCTGTCCTGGGGATGTGTTTCTACAGTCTCTGGATGTGCCCAGAGCTGCTTTGATTCACCTAAAAATGACCTTTCAAACCTGAAAATTCTGCAGGGTTTTTTTTATCACTTTCAAGGTTTTGGATCATGGGAGAAAGTACTTCAATATGTCTCAGAGCCAAGAGTTGAGGCCAATTGCTGTCCCAAAACATCATATTGATTGGCTCATCTTGCCCTTCCACCTGGGACCCAGGGTAGATCCTCGAGGGGCATTCTTGCACCATAGGTGAGGCACAAGGGGTCCCTATCGCCCATATTTGTAGGGTGGCCACTTGAATCTCGTGCCATAAATTAATTGTATACCATAGAGTTCACTCCTTGGATTCAGCAGACCACTCATATAAAGTCGGGGGTGTGCAGTCCATGAAAATGTGAATTTCGCGGGCTCTAGCTCCTCTTTTTCACAATAAGACTTTCTAATACACATGCAGCGTGTTGCAGAAATTTGGGCTGTGCTGTCATGTGAAGGATTTGTATAGAGAAGCCCCTCATCTGCTCTGGTATTCCTTATATTTTTAGGACCAGACTATATAGAAGGATTTATGGGTAATGACTGGATTACTTACATTTAATCAGCAGTACCTCTAGTTCTATTCCTTCTTGTCACAGTCCTCCCACGCCACTTCAGGGTTCAGGGCATTCTGGGATATTGTGTTGGCTTGGATATAACAGGATGACAGGGGAGGAGAGCTGGTCTATGGTAAGGTAAGAGGGGAGGCGCCTCCTCCCGTGAGCAGCAGAGGCAGGGAAGCAAGATTAGAAAATCCTCTCAGGAGTAGATATTCACTTCATCTAGACAGGAATGTGACAAAGTCGGAGTAGAAGTAACGGTGATTGCTGGTAAGTAATCTTATCTATGCCTTAGGTGCAGCCTCCTTTCGGAAAGTAGAGCAATGATGCAAAAGAAGGCAAAGTTTCAAGTAAATTGATATTTTATTTGGTATTTGTAGGTCAGTTCCAGGTCCGGGTTTTGAAAAACATGTGTAGAAACTAAGGGACTAACCTAAAATAATTAAGGGTAGGTCACATGTAGTAATGTTGAGCAATAATGTAAAAGAAGGCCAAGTTTTATGTTACCTGAACTTTTATTTGATATTTGCCGTATTAACAGATTCGGTTTGGACGAATGTCTTTAGGAACTGGGGGAATAACCTCCTAATAATAAAGGGTAGCACTATAGAGCAGTGTCAAGGTAGGGCCAAGACTAAGTCGTGATGCTCGAGGTGCTTCCATGGAACAGTCAAAAGTTGCAAATCCTAACCTTATACGTATCTATCCTTCCAGAGATGCCCTATATATATAACCAAAGATCCAAGGGAGGGGAATTACTCAAAAGTGCAAACCTACTCTTATCAAGTCCTTTAAGCCTCATGGCTAACCCCACTCTTCCAATAGGAATGTATTGAATCCCTGGCCAACAAAGGCATTGGAAACCTAGTCTAGCAATGTCCCGCTCGGTCTACAAACAATTGAAATGATCCTGTGGATCAGGCCCTCCCGGCTGAACTGACCTCTCCAAGGTCTTCTTGATTCTTCTGGATTGAACGGTGCCGTCTCCCGGTCTTGTGCTTCTTTTCGCTAGACCTCTACTAGCGCTCTCTTCTAGATCTCTCCAAGGTCTCTAATCTTCCCAGCCCATATACCTCCCTACAGACTCTTGTTTAGACCTCTTCCGGGTCCCTTGTCTTCTCTGCACGTAGACCGCCATGCTCTCTTCTCTAGACCACTCCAAGGCCCCTGGCCTTTCCAGCACATATACCTCTAAAAAGCCTCTTGTTTTTATTAGATTTAAACGTATTTTCCCCCCTTCACTATGCGTCCTTGACATGCAGTAGATATTCTCATTGTCCTGCCAGGGGGTTTCTCCTTCTCAGGTTTTCTTAACCTCTGGGTGTCCATCTTGCTTTTGCTATCTGTGGCATCACCCTGGGGTGGGCACCACAGCGTGCCATCCATGGAGCCTAAGGTGATGCTTCTGCCTTGTATCTGGCATGGTTTCTGTTTCAATATTGCTAGCAAATGGGCTACCTTGGTCCAGGTAGTGGCCTCCCCCATTAAACAGTATGTATGCTTCTTCCCACCTGGTCCTCTTTAATGATCTTCCCCTGCCCTTTGTATATGTCTGGCCGAATGGTCTATGCATAAGCCTGCCCTGGATTGGTTTTTCCTGTTATTTATCCTTCTCGTTTGATTGGCCCTTTTCCATTGATTCTTTAATTGGTGTGTACTTTCCTTGTTAATCCTTGTGTTTTGGGTAGGTGAATGATAACTAGCCTTAATTGTTCTCATTGACCTCCTTTGAGAGTGTGCTGTGCCCTCTGTGCCATCTTGGAATCGCCGGTGTGCTTCTTCACGGCCCGCAGCTTGTGGCATACACGGAGAGAGCTGGTGTGGTGTTTTCACCCGATCGTGCTTTGGAGTCGGCTTTCTTAGTCCATTCCTTTCTGAATATCAAGGAATGTTAATTCTGCTGAACACTCATGGTTCAGGGGAAACCTCTGATCACAGACTCTCTCTATCGAAGTGCATTGCTGCTGGGGCTTGCATAATTTTCTTTCAGTAGTTGAGGAGCAGATGATGGCCAAGGATAATTGTAGATGTCATGTCTCGGACTGGGTGGCGATCCCAGGGAATCCTGCTCCATCCACCCTCTGGGAGGCTCAGGGAGTGAGAAGACCATCCAGAAGCCCTATGTCTTGGCACCCACATACCAAAGGATAGGGAGTTCCCCTAACTCATCACACACTCCGATACACCAGCAGCTGAGTATCATTAGCATAGTCCAATGTTTTCGAGCCGAACCTATCCTTGGCTGGTAAAAGTCAACATTTGCAGACATCTGAGGAGCTGCAAAGATGAACTGGGCAAAAAAGTGGTCATAAAAGGTGAAATATTGACTGCCTATGACAGATGGCCAGGAAACACCATTGTAAGGCTCTAGCCGGACTCCAGTCTGGGAACAACAGCTGACCAGAATCACTTTTTAAGCCATATCAAAGGTCACAAAGTGGCCATGGATGAACACAACTATCATCCAGCCGTGGTAAGTAGATCAGTCAGGGCCAGGATATGGCCCCCAGAACACCGTTCTCCTCACTGCCCGCCCGTGGCTGTACAGCCTGCACTCTCTCTGGGATCCTGGCCAGGCATGTAAAATGAAATCGCCAACAATGGGAAGGACAGGATGTCTAATGTATTCTTTATTCGCTGAGACCTACGTGCTCAACTAATGAATTATGAACCATTTCACTGTGGGATTTTGCTTGTAAGGTCTTAACACCTATTTCATGGGCAGGTGTCCTATGCCCAATCAGGGATGGCGCTAAGGATTTATAATGGGGCACGCCCATGTTTACTAATCATAACTAATCATAAATAAGGTGTTCTATGGACAATGCATGTTTCATTTGTAAGGCATATCTAAAGGGGGGGTCAAGCATTCCCCCCAAAGATGTGTTTATAAAACGGGGGCAGAATAGGATTTCTGGGCTAGCAGCTTTCTTGTTAAAGCAAAATAGTTTACAAAAAACACTTTATGGGTTTTCTCCTTAATTAATATATTTTCACAATCGGCAATGAAAATCCAGCAGTTCTATTTTTGTTGTACCACAGTCGGAATTTCAAAAAGTGCACATAGTTTTTTTTGATCATGGGCACGATTCACATACTTTGTTTATTGTTTGCTTGTTAGGCGCTTATACAATAAGAAAATACTGTTTCAAAGCGCTCACAGGCGGGGGGGGAGGTAGGAAATACATTACAACACACTATTTAAGAGCAGAGGGGGAAAAGGGAGAGGGACAAACCTACTATGCCTTGTGAGTATTCAGAACGTGCAAGTGCAGAAAAGGAAGACGGAAGAGGGGGTAAGTGCTGGGGAGTCCGAGCTTGTGGGTGAGCCATAGACGAAGTGCTAGGAATGCTGAGTGTTATACGGCCTGGACCGGGGGAGGTGTAAGAGCGGAGGGTGTGCAGATGCACAGTGCTGTGGATAGACATGAGCTGGGAAGAATTGGTGTGGGAGGTCGAGGCCCCGAGGATGCATAAGGGCCAAGGACATTGATTCAGCAACTGTGGGATTAGCAGAGGAGAGAAGGAGGGAAGGAGGAGGAAAAGAGGAGTATAGCGGGACAGCCTCCTGCTGTCTCCCCCGTTATACATATTATACATTGTGACAGTACGTGGATGGATGCATAAACCAATGAGTTGCTTTTATCAAATGGAATGCGCGAGAGGTGAAATGAGGACCTGGAACTAGCGGCTGAGATGAGGAGCTCAAATATCACCATCACAGGCCTCCTTCCGGTTGAATTGGTGGGATTATGTTCCTATTATCTTCTGCCACTGAGACAGCCAGGCTGGACTGGGAACTGAAATCAGCCCTTTCAGGATATTTGTAATACTAACAAAGGGAAGACCCTGTCCGAATTGGCAGAGTTTGGCACTATATATTTAGGGGAATCGGGTGTGAGCTTCAGAGACTTGGTGCATACGCTGAATTTGGTTAAAAAACTGTTGTACTCTTGTGATTGGATTGAGGCCACAGAAGAATTTCACATGTATAAGTCTCACTCACCTGAGACATGTTCATACAAGATTGGGAGTGGTTGCTCCATATTTAAATGTATACTCAGATAATATGTTAGTGGACCATTTTTTCGATTTCGATTAATCTTCTCGGTACGCGACAGGTTGTAAATAGGGGAGGACTCTTTTTAAAGGAACATGCAAGCTGTAGATCTTGCAGGAATTTCGCTATAGAAGCGACAATGGAGCATTTTGTTTTATATTGCCCTGCCCTAATGTCCTGATGGATCACTTATTTTCAGAAACAATTGTCCAGACTGGACTATGTTAATTCAGGGAACCTATGGTTCAGGCTGTTGGATGGCACTCCCACTTCTGTTGTCCTTGTGATAGTCGGTTTCTTGAAAGGACTTAATTTGGTTGACCCTCTCAGTAAGAAATTCGTTTTGTACTAATTGTAAAGAAATATATTCACACTTTTATTGGATGTCCCTTTTATTATATAGGGTTTTATTGTGCTTTCCTCATGATTTATGTCATGGCTTTAATCATGAATTGAATATGTTTGCTGTAATTTTGCTTCTTTTTTCTATTTTGTATATTTTGTATGTTATGTTTTTATACATCTGTTAAATTAATTGGTATTTTGTTATATAACGATTTTGCAAAAGGTTTAGTTTATAATTTGAACCAAATTCATTAAAAAAGCAGCCCTTGAAACAGTTTCCATAGCATTTCACACATTGTACAGAGCGAGTTTGATTAGAAAGGGAACCTGACTTTCTTGGTAGGGTTTGATAGGGTTCTCCACCCAATAAAATCTCTTTGAACACGGGGTCAAACAGTGCAGATTCCAACCCAACATTTCTTTCTTGTAGCAAATGTTCATGCTTATAAGAACATTGTGTTCCCAATACAGAAAACTGGATATCCAGGGCTCAAGATGTGTGCCTATTTCTTAGGGGGTGCTGCACTGGAAACGATGTTCATTGAAAGCCTTATTTCAGAAGAAATTACACACGTTTTAAATATTGTACCAGGAATAGGCCATCACCAGTCCTGTATAAAATAATTTGCCATCAAAACGTATGTTGCAGGACATATGCCGACCATCACTAGTTCTATATAACATAATATGTTATGTTATGCTAGGAATATTTGTAAAGCGCAACATACACCCGAAGGCATCTTGGTGCTCAAAATACCCAAGACAGATACTGCAGCATATCAGATGTTTCTAAAAGAGATGCGTTTTTAATAAACAACGAGATTGAAAATGATCCTCAGTTGCACAGAGCAGGCGGGGAAGTTAATTCCAGAGTCATCACAGTGACCCAGAATGCACGGCCATCTAGCCTGGCACAATGATACCGTGGTACCTGAAGAAGAAGTTCGCCTTGAAAGCGTAAGGAATGAGAGGGCAGATAGGGTCCGAATTTTAATTGAAGATATTCTGGCCCTAAACAATAAAAAGCGCGATGGACCAGACAGAGTGACTTAAACTGGATCCGGCTCTGTACAGGTAGCCAGTGAAGCTGACGAAGGAGGGGAGTAGCATGATGTCGAAAAGACGATCGAGTAACACCTCTAGGAGTCTGATTCTGAAGAATCTGAAGGTGCTTGATCAAATATGCAGGCTTTTCGAGACGGAGGGAATTACAGTCTTAATTGCTGGAAATTACTGAGGCGACTACAGGAACACTCATTGAGTCTGATAAAAAGGAAGAACCTTAGAAAGCACTTTCGATTTAAAATGGCCAGATTGGCAGATGGCATTGCCTTGGGGTTCTGGTGACAAAGATGCAGAGACCTTGAAGCAAAGGTCTTTCACTATGGAAACATTCTTAGGGAGAGGACCTAACAAACGGGGCCAAAACAAAGAGGACAAAAAGGATGTGGCTGAAGCAGAATTCACTACAAGCGCCTCTGTCTTGTCCCGATTGAGCTTAAGTCAATTATGGCTCAACCATCTGCCAACAGATTCCAGGCAAACCCTAAACTGAGACACCATTTGCCTAAACTGAGACACCATGTCCTGCTGACAAAGGTCAAGCATGACGATAATCTGAGTGGTATCAGTGTAGAAATAGCTCTAGAAACCACAGGACTGGATTAGCCTGGCAAGAGGTTGAACATAAACATTAAACAAAATGGGGGAAAGAGCAGACCCTTGAGGGACACCATAGGTCAGAGGGACTGCAGATGAACGGTAAGGACCCAAAGAGAGTGACTGGACTTGGTCCACTAAAAAGGACCGAAACCAGGACAGCACTGAGCCAGTGATTCTTGCCTGCGCCAAGCAATCGAGGAGGATGGAATGCTCAATCGTATCAAAGGTGGCAGACCGGTCAAGTATGATCAGTGCACCAACCCCGCCCTGTTCACAGAAGCAGGTGAGGTCATCAACCACAGATACCAACACAGTTTCTGTGCCCTGACCCGGATAGAAGCCTGATTGAAAGGGATAGAAAAATAAGACTTTTTCCAGAGTCCGCTAAGTAAAGGAGTGGCTAAACACTCTAAGAGTTTCTAAGAAATCGGACGAAGGGAAATGGGACAAATCCAGAACCATATGACTCATTAACCGCTTAAGTAACTAATGGAGCAATAGAAGGTAGAACTTGTTTAAGAATTGCGCACAGTATGGGATCCAAAGGAGAGGCGGACTTCAGATGATCAGAGGCAGCAGTAATGCCTGTAGGTATAATAGTAGAAGAACTAGACCAGGTGGAAGGCCAGTAGCCTCAAAGGTCACAGTGCCATCAAGCAATCTAAAACCCGAGCTAAAAATCGTTTCATGTTTAGTGGACATTCTCTCACAGAAATATCTAGATAGGGAGTCACTGAGTGCCTGTGACAGTAAGACTGCCCCGGTTGCAGCTATCCCATCAGAGAACGAACATACAATACTAAATAGCTCCTTAGACTGAATCTTATTAGTTAAGAAGTCTTGTTTAGTTTCAAAACTAGCACTACAATAAGGTAGTGGTGGCTTGCTGAAAGACAATTCGAGCGGCCAGACAATATGCTGAACGTCATTGGCGTTCCATTTGTCTGCGATGGAGCCGAAGATCCGTTAAACCACAGCTCAGAAGGATGAGTACGTACTTTAGAAGCAGACAGGGGAGCAAGATCATTTGCTGTGCCTGAGATAGTTTCAGCAAATCCATGTCATGAGGGGGCATGTAACACTCAATATTCTGAGCTGGGATCGTAGCTGCCTCCACTCCATGCCATTTGCGTTGCTGTGGACCCTGCATAGGTGGTAGCTTAATATTGGCCTTAACTGTGATAGAAAACGGAACACTAAAGTGATCCGTCCAAGGGACATGCAGGGATGTTGGGGGTCGCACCTGCAACCCCTGAGGTCTCCCTTGCTACCTCTGTGGTCTCCCTTGCCACCCCTAAAAAAAGAAAAACAAAACATGTTTTTTTTTTTATAGAAGCTTCTGGGCTGTGGCCAGCGCCATGTGGCTCTTTGTTTCTGGAGTGTCTAGCTTTCTTGCTCAGGCCTAAAAAAAAACAGGGGGTTCCAGAAGTGTAACACTTTAGCAGTGACCCTAAATAAGAAAGAATAGGAATAACAAATAATTTGTCTTTCTGGAATTCTACACAATAATTGCCAGACGCATTAAAGGTTTATTTCAGGCACACTTCAGGGGGTGAGTCACTGATTTAGTCTGTTCTTAAACACCTCAAATTCACAATGTAGACAAACATTTCCAAAAAGCATTTAGAGTCGAATAACCATCCATTTCGGACTATGTGTTTTGCTTTTCGCAAGTTGCAGTTATAGAATGTTTTTTTTCTGTCATTGTCTCTGTTGCGATCATCACAAGACATGCCATCTCAGTGTCCTCGCTCACTTGACAAAATCCTTGTGCCTTGAGCTTGTGTACAGTGTAGAAATGTATGACCATAGCACATAAAGTGGTCCTTGATTTCATTGTGTTACAATTAATGCTTTGTTGTAACCTTTCCTATCTCCAGGGCATGCTGTTCAGGATGCTTGTTTGCATGTATGAGGTAACGAGTGCCCAGAGTGCAGGATGCCGTGTGAGTGCGCGGCTTTCCCTGCGCTACTCTAAATTCTTTAATACACAGTTATGAAGCCTCCCAATGGTGTACATTTTGCCAACCTCTGAAGCCTGAAAAGTAGAACCATGCAGGCATGACAGAGCGGTGCGTGTTAGAGGTGGCTGAATAGGAACATAATTGCATTGTGAATATAAATGTATCATTGCGCCCATGGCCCGTCTGTGTCACAGATGAGTACACCACGGCTTGACATTGGCGCAACTTCGGCGCATAGGGAGCGCCTCTACTGCGCTTCCTAGGATCACCCAATTGTAATCCACACATTTTATCGCCTATAGCCAATCCACCGGCTGCTGGAAGGTAAATAGAGAAGACAGACTACGCGCTGTGGCTGCAGGTCTGAAATAAATATATTGAGTGAATGACAAGGCCTGCTAGTGAGATGTTGGGGTTTCAAAGGAGGACAGTCACCCTCCATCTGAGTCGATAGACTCAACTACAAGGAACACAAATGTAACTAAAATAAATAACTAACACAATAAAAGCAAGAAATCAAAATAATCATAAAAGATGCATGAATGTGAGAAAGGCTGAAGGCCAGTCACCCGCCTGGGCATGGAATCTTCTGCTGCCCGGAGGGGAAATTAAAGCACGAGAAAAGTAAAGTAAATACATTATAACCAAAACTAATTCAAATGTCAAAAAGACTAAAATAATTAAAAGGCCGTGGCAGCCGTACACAGCCGTACCTGCTGAGTATGGAAGGGACTGATCCAGAGTCCAACATGCCATCAAAATATATGTGCCAGGACAGTTACAGGCCATCACTATTCCTGTATAAGTTAATACGCCATCACAATGTATGTACAGAAAATAAATTGCAGCTGAATTAATTGTATTGAGTACCCGGATGTTGCGTTAAGAGTCCAGAGTGCCGCTGTTATTATGATGCTCAATGTGGCAACCAGAGTGTGGAGCTGCTCAAACATGCAAGAGCTGTGCTCAGTATGCCAGCCTGGCAGAAATGATAGAAATGATCACTCCTTCTCAAGTGGTAGGAGACTGCTGAGGATGGCAGGGATGGTTAAAGTCCCCTTATTGCTCCAAAATTACTGATCTTACATGCTGAGAATTAAGGTAGAGTTATCAATCATGTTATGGGCACTGCCAGGATGCCAGTGACTACACTGTCTCTCAGCATGCTCGGCACCATAGCTATACCACCATATACTGCAGCGAGCATGTAAACAGGGCTCAAGTCCTAACAAAAAAAAGTGGGGGACTCTGGCGAGCATTGGGAAATTACGTCACAGTACATCAACGTGAAATATGATAGATATGATATGATATGATATGACATGGCATTTGTAACGCGCCTATACACAAGTGTTTCAAGGCGCGACGAGGCAGGGAGGGGGAACAAAGGGAAAGATAGACAACGATCCTACTAGGCCAGGTGTCATTCAGATCGCACAAGTGCAAGGGTAGAGGGAAGGGAAAAAGTGCAAGGGGAAAGGGAGGGGGAAAGTGCAGTACAGGGTAAGTAGAATAATAATAAATAATATGGCCAGCTGGTGGCAAGTGCAAGGTAAGTGCAGATAAGTGCTGGGAAGGGGGCTGAAGGGATACAGAGACAGTCCCGCAGTGCAGGGGTTGCCAAGGGAGGCAGTGCAAGCGGAGAGTGGCAGGGCCAAGGACCGAGATCGGTGAGAGTGGCCCAGTTGCAGATTCAGTGCAGTTTCAGTCAAGAATTAGCAAGGGAGAGGGGGAGAGAAAGCAGAAGCAAAGAGGAAGGTTTTGAGGTGCTTCCGGAACTGGAGATGGTTCTCCTCAAGTTTCAGGGAGGCAGGAAGGCTGTTCCAGAGGGAGGCCCCTGCCGCGGAGAGAGATCTACCCACAGCTCGTTGCTTGGAGAAGCGGCTGACCCTGAGGGAGTTGGAGGCGGATGAGCAAAGAGCTTGAGAAGGAAGATATTTAGGAAGAGAGAGTTGAAGGTATTTAGGCCCCGGGCCCCAGAAGGCCTTGTGGACAATGCAGAGGGTTTTGAACTTAATCCTCGCCGCCACTGGGAGCCAGTGTAGAGATTTCAGTCCTGGAGAGATACGGTCCCTGGGCTTGAGGCCAAGTACAAGTCTCGCAGTCCTGTTCTGGATAAGTTGTAGTGGGCGGAGTTTAGAGGCAGGCAGATTTTGATAGAGGCTGTTACAGTAGTCCAGCTTCGAGAGAACCAGTGCTCGGGAGACAGTGAGCTTCTGGGGGAAGGAGAGGAAAGGAAGAATACCTCTGAGGAGGTGCAGCTGGTAGTGTGACTTCTTAGAGACGTCAGAGATGTGAGGAGAGAAGGAGAGTGTGGAGTCGAAGATGACCCCGAGGTTTTTTGCCTTGCAGGTAGGAGCAGGAAGAGGGCCAAGAGAGGCCGACCATAGAGATGCAGGGAAGGAGGGAGTCGGTGTGCCGATGAGTAGAATCTCAGTCTTACTGGCATTAAGGCAGAGGTCATTTCCGGCACACCATTCCTGGATAGAAGACAGACAGTCAGAGATGAGGGAAGGAGAGGAGGCAGCCGAGGGTAGCCTGAAAATGAGCTGGGTATCATCCGCATAGCACTGAAAGTTGGGGCAGAGAGCGGCGATGCGGTGGGCAAGGAGTGCCAGATACTGGTTGAACAGCCAGTGAGACACCACAGGTAGAGAAAAAGATGTCAGAGAGTAAGGACCCCAGTTGGACCTGGGAGGGTCGATTAGAGAGGAAAGAGGTCAGCCACACCAGAGCCTGACCAGTGATACCCAGGATGGCATGGTTGACAGTATCAAAGGCAGAAGAGAGATCGAGCAAAATGAGAACGCACAGAGTGTTGGAGTCAAGGTTCGAGAGCAGATCCTCACGGATGTTCAGGAGAGCAGTTTCCGTGCTTCTGGCAGCTCTGAAGCCAGACTGATGGTCATGAAGACTACCAACAGATTCAGCATGGAGATTTAGCTGGGAGATGGCCAGTTTCTCCAGGAGTTTGCCCAGGAAGGGAGTGATGGAGATTGGGCGATAGTTAGCCGGGCAGGAGGGGTCAGAAGAGGGTTTCTTGAGAAGAGGGTGCACAAGGGAGTGCTTAAGAGGGGGTGGGAAGATTCCAGAGGCGAAGGAGTGGTTGCAAAAGTCAGCCAGGGCAGGACCCAGGGAGTCGATGTGGTCCTTGATAGTTTTGGAGGAACAGGGGTGAACCTGTTTTGACGAGACTTTCATAGATCGGACTTGTCTGGAAACCTCGTCAGTAGAGAAAAGGGGAAAGGCAGAGAAGGAGGGAGGAGGGGTGGCTGCAGAAGGGCCAGAGGAAGTGCAGGGAATAGAGGGAGGGAGGTGATAGGAGGAGAGTGAGGACAGGATGTCCTGAGTTTTAGAGATGAAGTGAGAGGCCAGTGCCGTGCAGAGGGCCTGGGAGGGGACAGGAGAGGTAGAGACTGCAGCAGGGTTGGCCAGCTCCTTGCAGATTTTAAAGAGTTCAGCTGAATTGTTAGATGCCGCAGAGATGCGGGCTTGGATAAGGGCTCTCTTCTTGGTGAGAACGGAGAGCACATTTCACATTTCACTCAGGCTTGTCTTTCACGAGTTGAAAAAAAAACACACACGACCAAAAAGAATGTTACAAGGGAACAGATTTTCATAATTCCTTGCTGCTTAAGTATAAAAAGCACACACCTTTTAAATCAGAGACCCTGTAACAAAGCATGTTCATATAGAAAGATGTCAACATGAGACATTGT
The DNA here is from genome assembly GCF_040938575.1 of Ambystoma mexicanum. Lineage (NCBI taxonomy): Eukaryota > Metazoa > Chordata > Amphibia > Caudata > Ambystomatidae > Ambystoma > Ambystoma mexicanum. Next base: position 1,030,622,241 of record NC_090921.1, on the reverse strand, counting down.
GCAGCTTTACTTCCAGCCATCGCCGTGGTCTTGGAGTTAAGGGTCTCATTTCAAAGGTGTAAGGCCAGGGTTTGAAACTAGCCACAGCCTGTTATTCTTTATTTTTTTATTTGTTGTCCGCCTTCTCAAAAAAAGTGGCTGACTTGAGCCCTGATGTAAAACACCATAAAAATGCAAATGACTACGATTGCTACCAGCATGTAACACATCCTATGTAGTAAGCACTATTGGCCCCAGTGTGAAACCACCATGGCCATCACACCGTCCACAACTAAGCATGTAGTGCAGTTTGTTATGCACCCTCTGTGTACAGGGAGCTTAAAAGGGATGGGAGAGAGGGCAGGAGACAAGATACCATTCATTACTAAACACGTCGTCACATCCTTGGGTGCCTGGGGATAGCACTGGTCCATATTAAAGACCAGTCTCCTACTTCAAGACCTTTCAGCTAAATGTGCCATATGCAGGGTCATGAGCCTCGAAGGCGTGGGAGAATAAGAAGGTTTGTAGTGTCCTCCTGAACCTGGAGTTCTCTTCCCCAAGTCCTATTGTTTGCAGGAGGAGGCTGTTGCACAGTGTGAGCCACTACATGCTGCCTTTTCTACCTGGAGCATTTTGTTCTGGTGTTGGGGTGTGGACCAAACCTGTGTAAAGCATTGTAGGCAGTCCATTAACCACAAGTGCCCCCAGCGTGCAGCAGACCATTGCCATCCCGATAACCACAATTGCTCGCAGCAACTACAGTGCCAAAGCCGCACTGCTATTTCTTCCATGGTATACAGCGATTATAAGGAAACGAAAATAACGAATAACTTTTATAACGAATAATAAATAATGAAAAACTATTGAATGTTTTGTTAAAAAGTATATATGGGGAGTGTGGTGGGGTAATACAACTAGGGAAACAGGAAGGATTGGGGGGACCCCCCAAATTTAAAAAAGAAAAAAAAAATCAACAATTAGTTTAAAAGGTTTTTGTTATTATTTCATTAGTTATTATCACATGGAATCTTGAAGCATTAATAAATTAGTCAAACAGGAGAAGCACCATAGTCTGATCAATAACCGCGATCGCGCCCAGTACATAAAACACCATGGCCATTCCGTCACCCACGATGCCCTACACCGATGTCAAGCATACTAGCCATTATAGGACCCACAGAGAATCCCTGCATGTAAAGCAATGGAGGCATCGCAACATCCACAGCTAGACAGGAAACTGCAGAGCCATGTGCTGTGAATACCCTTCCCATGACCCACAACAGCTCACAGCGCTACACTCATTTCACTACACAGGATAGTTTATATTGGTTGTAAAGGCAATCATAACATGTACACATTAGTAAATACAACTTCAATACAACTTCAAAAACTTCTTTAGAGCATGAACTCTACTTAAGATCATAAACAGCTAAACAAGCTATCTAAGAGCCATAAGAGTGCCATCAGGCACTAAACTTACATACGTGTTTAGATAGTTCAAATGTATAATATAGAATGTAAAATATTTTCGACCTGTTTTATGTAGCATATGTTGCCCTCAGAAGGTCAGGCAAAAGACCTTTCATAAGGCCTGGTGCCTGGCTGATGAAGGAATCCAATGCCCAGGTTACACTCTTGTTAGGCGTCAATAAAGAGTGAAGAAATGCAGCCCTGAATTGATAAATCTCTTTGTGGAAAACCGGTATGAGTGTTCTCTAACGAATTAAAACATACCCTGGACAAAAAAAAGAGGAAATCCCAAATCTTTTGAGCAAAAGGGGCATGCATGAGACTCGGTTCCTAACCCGACCATATCCCTGTCCATTAAGTCAGGGCAAGGACATTCAATCTCAGGTGTGCTAGATGTGAGTGTTGGCAGGTGCATGTGCGCTCTGCATTGTCTAGCTCCAGCATCACTGGTGATGGGATTGAGAGGTGAGCTCTAGTTGAAGGTTTCTCAAGCTTCACATGTTCTCTTCCAGCCTATGGTAGCATCATGAATAGTGCCTTGACCTTCCCCTGGATTCCTCTGGCCATCAGATGGGCTTGCTAAAATCAATCACTAGCATTAATTGAGACAACGGGGGATTTTACATGACTAGTCCATCTATTTCAGAAGCACGGGCATGTGACAAAATGTCAACAGTTCTATCTCTAGATAAAGTGGCATTCGGGTTGGCCGACGCCGCTAGCCACATCATTGCAGGTGCTATTTAGATGCTTCCTCAATATAGTCCAATCATAACTCTCTATGAACAGAAAAGGTTGGGGTACTCCGCGAGAGGGTCTATACAGTTCATCAAAATTGATTTTCTAAACCTTCTAGTTGAAAAGCTGGGTCTCTCTCCCGCAACCCCCCGATTTCCACCCCACAGAGCCCAACGACACAAGTCTACACATTGTACATCTTCATCTTCAAGGCCGGGGGTTGAATTTTTACAGACAGAAAATCCTTGCTGTAGCCTGGGTCATCTTGTTGGCTTGATTATTGATATGCCATTTAGCATGACCACTTGAAGAAAAGCGTACCCCGAGGTAATTAAAAAATACTTTTAAAAAGGGGATCCATACACCAAAAACACTTCAAAATGATGATGTGCCTCAGCCATTATCACAACCGATGATTTACTCACATTTATTTTTCATTTTCTGAGGACCATAAGCCTACCTAATCATACAGCATCTTTTGTAAGGCTCTGGGAGTACGTGCGAGAAGTCCTCGGAATAGGCCAACATGGGCAACCTTCTTGTCCCCAGCTGAAATGCGTCGGCGTCAATTGCTCCATAATATTGTGTATGGCATTTGGAAATCGATTAAATAGGATGGGGGAAGGAAACACTCCTGATATAGTCCCCTATGTTCTTAAAAGGAACTGTACAATCCCCCACACCCCATCATATCTCACTACAAATTCTGTCTCAGCGTGTAACAGCTGCATGTGCGTTCAAAGCCCTTCTGGGATACCCAAGTCGGGAGGAGTGTCCCTAACTTTTCTGTCTACCAGACCAAAGTCTATGGACAGATTCATGAATGCCAAATAAATGCTACCTTATTTTACAGTCATGTATTTGGTGGTCAACAGCATGAAATGTAGTGCCTAATTTGATTATTTATTTAACATTTATTGTGCTATAGCTCGATTGGCATTACACAGATAATGTAATAGATTAATACAACAAAAGATAAATAAATATCATCATAACATAGAACAGACATACTAAAAACTATACAATGCAATACAATCCAGTAAATCAATAAGCATTAAGAACACAGACGTTCACAGAAAGAACGTAATGGCTGCCCAGAAAACAAACACACTGTCAAGGGACCATGCAACCTAAACCTCATCACCAAGCTGTTGTTTAGCGTACTTCCAAACACGATACAATGCTAATTGAACAGAAACAGAAGGAGCATTCAAGCATTAAGCCCAAAAGGCGTCAGTTTTGATCATTTTATGAGTGGACTAGTCTACACAAATTACACGTATACACTCGCCCCAACTCTCTACGTTCCATGAGGACATGTTTGGCCATCTCAAGCTTAAGCGAGCGCCTACATATCCGAAAGAATCATTCCTTGGCTTTCATACCAATTTGTGAACTGCGGATGGATAACAGCAGAAGTTCATTTGTCCCCAAAAGTAAAAGGAAGTAACTTCAGGACACGATAGTAGATAAGGCTACACCTTCCTATACCAATGTATTATCTTTGATACAGATTCCTATCTTTTTAGACATGCTAAACGAGGATAATACTTGTGCCAGACCCATTGGTTGAGTTTTTTTATTGATCGATCTTACCAGTTCCCTGCGCTTATAATCACCTTCAAGTTTAGGGTGCCACTCGAGCTACTCAAAAAGTACCCTGATCAAACTGTCATAGTTCCTACCATTAGTGCAAGTAAGTCTCTCAATGGACTCGCCCAAACACTTCAGAAGTTTGCACACAGGATTCATTCTGGATTTTAAATACAATGCAGCTCTAGCTCTCAACAGCATGCCACACAAAGATGTGACACCCAGTTCTAAGCTAACAGATTCAATCAGACAGGAAGTTTGTAAACCCAAGAGCTTCCACCAGAAAGCTCCCTCAATCCGGTCCAGCCAGGTAAGATCAGGTAATGTCAGAACCTCAAGCCATATAGAGCCATAGGGCAAAAACACTGTTTATAGAGTTGGATAATTCCAGCAAAAGAGAATTCAGCCTGGGTCCTGGCCACAGATGATATGTGTACTATTAGTTGGTTTGCCCTTCGGATCTTGTTCCTAATCAATGCCTCATAGCCAGAAAGGCTAACTTCAGCGCCCAGATACTTGTAGGTTGTTATGTGGTTTACTACACCCAATTCTGTTTCCAGTCTTACCCTGTTCACCCTTTTATTAATTATTAGCATGATCTGGGATTGGTCTAAATTAACGGCCATGTCGAGCTCAGTCGCAAACCTGGCCAGCTCATTACACAGCGACCTCATGTCCAAGATGGTTCGGGCAAACATGATCAAATCGTCAGTATATAACATGGACACAATCAGAACCGTACCAATCCTCGGAGGATATAAACCTTTTGTTTCTAACAATGCCAGAAGGTCTGTTATATAAAGGTTATACAGTAGGGGAGCCAGCACACACCCCTGCTTGACTCCCCTGCTGATCTGGACCCATAAAGTCACTGTCCATTGGTTGTCTAAGCGCACCTGAGCCTGATTGTTGGTACGAAGTTCAATAACCATGTGTAATAGCCATGACTGGAACCCCAACCTCTTCAACTTGGCCCACAAAGTGAGCCTGTTGACCTGGTCAAAGTCTGACTTAAAGTCAAAGTACACCAGGTATAAAGCCAGAGTACCCCTACAACGTGCTTAAGTGTTCTTATGTTATTTGATCTTTCTGAGCCGGCCTGAAATCCCATTTGAAAAGGATGAAGAATTGAGTTAGCTTCAGCCCAGGATGACAAATCCCTCAGAACCAAGGTTGCAAAGAGCTTCCTGGTCATGGCCAATATGTACACCAATCTCTAATTGTTTACATCCATCCTATCCCCTCTCTTAAATAATGGGACAATCACAGACTGCTGCCATGAGGATGTCACTGAGCACTCTCTGCAAACACGGGCAAATAACGTTAACAGTAGGTAGGCCAAATTGTCCTGGTCAACCGTCAAAACCACATTGGCCAAGCTATTTGGCCCAGGGGATCTTGAGGTCTTCAGTTTCATAAGTTCCTCTTTAATCATCTTCTGGCTCAATTGTAAGGGACAGTGTTCAACTTAATCAACATTGTCTCTGTTAGAGGCTGTGCTTTAGAATGTCTTAATCACGTGAGTGGCCCAGACCTGTCCTTGGGTGGGATTTATCAGTTTTTCCTCCGTGATTTTTATAAGTAGAGCCAACATCTCCTATATTGTGGCAATAAGCCACGAGACGGCAGGCCAATACCACCCCAGGTAGTTACAGTGGGCGGTATTGGCCTGCCGTTGAGGGGCTTGTAGCCATTAGTAACCCAGCCCGTTAGACCGGGGTACTAATAGCATTTTTTTCTGTTCTGAAATGCTGCTGCATTTTGGAACAGAAAAAAAAGTTTAAAAAAATGGCCGCTGGGAAAGGGAAAACCTATGTAGTCCATTTCCCCTTTCAATGGCGGCCATCGGGAGCGGACGCAGTGGGAACAGAAGTGTTCCCAGCGCGTTCGCTCCCGAGAAAAGAAGAAAAAGGAAGGTAAGTGGGGTTGGGAGGTGGGGAGGGGATAGTTTGGAGGGGAAGGGGGTGGAGAAAAATAAAACTTACCTGAGCCGCCGGCGGGGGATGAAGGCAGCCTCCAACCTTGAGGACGCTCTGAGCGGGTATTGCCCCGTTTCGATCCTCTTCATTGGCTAAGGCTGCTACGCCCCCCGCCAGGAACAAACGCAGGCACGTAGGTGCATCCACGGGATTACACCAGAAAACCAGCCAATCACGTTACGTGCATCCCATGGGCACACCCACGCCGGGAACTAATGTGGCATGGTCACTGTATGTATTTTGTGTGCTTTTCATAGTTGTCACCATTACCAACAGGGGATCATTGCAACTAAAATAATTCAGTGAAGAGAGTGTTTATTGCCACTGGTCCACGTATGAGCCCCAGGACGGTCTCCCTCAATTCTCCCATTCAGCATTGTGTTTTCCCATTCTTTAAGGTATGCCAACCACTGTACACCACATGTTTGTGAGCATAAAATTGCCTAGTACATTTTTCATTGAAATTTGTGTGCTTTGAACCGCTTTTCCTGTCGACAAACCTAGCATTCCAATCTCCACACAGCAACACTAGATTGTCAACTATCAAATCTCCCCACTGGATTCAAATTGAATCTAATTACTCAAAAATGTTATCAGAAACCAAATCCCCTGGGGAGGGGCAGTCATAGATATTAACAATCAATAAGCACTTATGCTGACCACCCATTTCCAGTGTTATTAAAGAAGTTCCAACAGTGCCAAACGGTTTAGATGTCTGTTAGTTTTAGACTCAGTCGCAGGCCCAATAGTGAACACCTTTGGATCCAACAGCTCACTAACCATTAGGTCACTATTGGTAGCCTGCTTGGAAGCTTGTAGAGTGGCTGTGTCATCGCCCACTACTATAACATGAGGAGTAGGACTTATTTGGGCCAATAACAAATCAAGATCCTCATAATCACTGATGGCGGCTGATCTTTCCACAACTGGAGGAGCTGTGTCTTCTTCTTTCAACAACCAGCTAGTAAGAGTGTCTACGCATGGATTGGATCTCCTTTACCTACGAGCGGCTTTCTTCTTAAGCTTCTTTGGTTTGGGTCTGTTTACAGGGTTCAACAGAGAATTTAATGGGTGCTCAGTAGCCTCTACATATTGTGTAGTTGTAGAACCACCTGACTGACGTTTGAGATGTTCATGTATATCGCCACAAAGTTTCAGCAAAATCTTTACGGCAACATTTGATACATCAGGCTGTGTAGTTGGGGTGGGTCGTCGTCTAATAGTCCTCAGAGTTGATACCGCTACTAGGTCCTGGCAATGTGCTGGTGTGGAGCTCATAGCAGAGTTTCAAGAGTCAGCAATTGTCGATGTCCTCACAGGACACACTACAGGACTCATTTGCAGAGTCTCTCACAGCTGGTATATCTGCTGCCGCTAGCGCTTCATGCGCCTTTGGATAGAATGCTGTGATTTTCCCCTGCTTGTGACCTACAGACTCCTCCTTCAGTGTCTGTGTGGCCATATCGTTTTCAGTACCACTTTCCGGGTTTGCACGGCAAGGCTGCTTTACTGTGCAATACTTGTTTTCCCGGTTCGAGATAATAAGGTTTTGTTTTCCGTATGTGAGGGTGCGGGGGGGCTTACATGGCATATCGGACTAGATGTTTAGCAGGGTAAGGTTTGAGTTCTTACCTCCGACTTGCCTCTGTCCTATGGAGGAGCTTCTCAGAATGAGTCCACTTACTGCTTAGTAAGCTAAATGCCGGTATGTCGCAGTGCAAGTCCACCAGTAGCCGACCTCCTCTGGGATGGAGGGGGGAGGGGAGTGCAATACCTGCCTCCCCTGCCAGAACACTTCTAGAACACACTGCCCGCGCTCCACACTGTGTGTGTGCTTTTGTGTTCTGGTTTAGATCCACCTCCAGCAATGGTCACCACAAAAAGACTCCAGCAGAACTCCAGCAGGCAGAATGGGCTGTTAACACTGCTAGAGCACACTGCACACACCTTGCGGGCTCTGTATTGTGTGTGTGCTTTTGTGTTCTGGTTTAGATCCATCTCCAGCAATGGTCACCACAAAAAGACTCCAGCGGGACTCCAGCAGGCAGAATGGGCTGTTAACACTGCTAGAACACACTGCACACACCTTGCGGGCTCTGTATTGTGTGTGTGCTTTTGTGTTCTGGTTTAGATCCACCTCCAGCAATGGTCACCACAAAAAGACTCCAGCAGAACTCCAGCAGGCAGAATGGGCTGTTAACACTGCTAGAGCACACTGCACACACCTTGCGGGCTCTGTATTGTGTGTGTGCTTTTGTGTTCTGGTTTAGATCCACCTCCAGCAATGGTCACCACAAAAAGACTCCAGCGGGACTCCAGCAGGCAGAATGGGCTGTTAACACTGCTAGAACACACTGCACACACCTTGCGGGCTCTGTATTGTGTGTGTGCTTTTGTGTTCTGGTTTAGATCCACCTCCAGCAATGGTCACCACAAAAAGACTCCAGCGGGACTCCACCAGGCAGAATGGACTGCTAACACTGCTAGAGCACACTGCACACACCTTGCGGGCTCTGTATTGTGTGTGTGCTTTTGTGTTCTGGTTTAGATCCACCTCCAGCAATGGTCACCACAAAAAGACTCCAGCAGAACTCCAGCAGGCAGAATGGGCTGTTAACACTGCTAGAACACACTGCACACACCTTGCGGGCTCTGCAGTGTGTGTGTGTGCTTTTGTGCTCCGGTTTAGCTCCACCTCCAGGAATGGACACTGCAAAAAGACTCCAGCAGAACTCCAGCAGGCAGAATGGACTGTTAACACTGCTAGAACACACTGCACACACCTTGCGGGCTCTGCAGTTTGTGTGTGCTTTTGTGTTCCAATTTAGCTCCACCTCCAGGAATGGTCACTGCAAAAAGACTCCAGCGGGACTCCAGCAGGCAGAATGGGCTGCTAACACTGCTACAACACACTGCACACCTTGCAGGCTCTGCAGTGTGTGTGTGCGCTTTTGTGTTCCCGTTTAGCTCCACCTCCAGGAATGGTCACTGCAAAAAGACTCCAGCAGAACTCCACCAGGCAGAATGGGCTGCTAACACTGCTAGAACACACTGCACACACCTTGCGGGCTCTGCAGTTTGTGTGTGCTTTTGTGTTCCAATTTAGCTTCACCTCCAGGAATGGTCAATGCAAAAAGACTCCAGCAGAACTCCAGCAGGCAGAATGGACTGCTAGCACTGCTAGAACACACTGCACACACCTTGCGGGCTCTGCAGTTTGTGTGTGCTTTTGTGTTCCAATTTAGCTCCACCTCCAGGAATGGTCAATGCAAAAAGACTCCAGCAGAACTCCAGCAGGCAGAATGGACTGCTATCACTGCTAGAACACACTGCACACACCTTGCGGGCTCTGTATTGTGTGTGTGCTTTTGTGTTCCGGTTTAGCTCCACCTCCAGGAATGGTCACTGCATAAAGACTCCAGCAGAACTCCAGCAGGCAGAATGGGGTGCTAACACTGCTAGAACACACTGCACCCACCTTGCGGGCTCTGCGGTGTGTATGTGCTTTTGTGTTCAGGTTTAGCTCCACCTCCAGGAATGGTCACTGCAAAAAGACTCCAGCAGAACTCCAGCCTGATTTGATATCCTCAGTCCTTCCCTAAACTCCAGCTGCTTACTCTCTCAACATTTTAAATGAAGTGGCACAAGCCACTAAATACCCTCGTATCAAACTCCTCGAGCACTCTGAAGAGCCATCCAAAAGAGAAATTGGGCAATATGATTTTGGTATGGATTTGTCCCCCTTTTTGTACAAATGGGGATAACGGTTGTATTGTTACACGATTAAGTAATTGCACGGCTATGTGTAATCACATTGAAAAGATTGCAAAGAAGAGCAGCCGATAAGTCTATTTTAGACCTATATAAGTCAGAAGGTACAATGAGCCTCATTACCAGTTAGGTGGAAAATCGGAGGTAAATCCTCCATATAAAAGCCCTTAGGAATTACCGTTACCGCCAGCCACTTGGTCAGGCAGAATTTCCGCCTGATTACAAGTGCTGGTGGCGGTGTAGTTCCCCATTTATTTGGGGTCCATTGGTCCCAATGAGGCTGTTTTTGCAGATTTTTTGGTGTTGAGTGGGAAGATTTAACCCCAGGGTTTTGCTGGCAATATATCCTCCACTCAAAACACAACCTCATAACTTAGCATAGTGGTGAAATTGGCAGTAACTTGGTTGCTGCCAATTTGACCGCTTACTGACTAACTCGTAATGAGGCCCAATATCTGTGCCAGGAGACTTATTTCATTTTTATGATTTTATTGCTGTGGTGCCATCTGTGTAATCACCAACCAGCCTAGTTAGTTCTTGAGCTTTATCTTGAAACAAGTTATTCTGCTCATTATCTTTTGAGAATATATTGCTAAAATGCAGAACCCACTCTGTGGCTGTTACTTTTTAATCGCAATGCAGAAATGAACATCAGGAATGGCTGCTGTGGCCACTATCACCCAGAAGCTCCTAGAGTCCTGCCTCCAGGAGCCCCTCCCAAGCCTCATGTGCACATTCCTTCGTTCCTAGGGGGCGTGTCCATTTTATATTCCTTCCCTTTCTGCTAAAACCACTTACTATTCCTAGGTTGGCTCTAGTTGCCTCCTAAAGGTGTTTCCTTGTTTCTCTGCATTTACTATTAAACCATCCTTGACCCTGTTGGACCCTTTTATGGGACACCTTATGTGTCACCGTTCGAGAAAAAGACCTTATTAATTATTCAGAAGCTGAAATCACAGGCTTGGCTGCGTGTCTTCCATAAAACATTCTAAGGTAAGAGATTGAGTTCCACTGGCACAACAATCATAAAGGGGTTGTCTGCCAACCCTCACCCAACTGTTCCTTCTACGATTTGATGAACGGCATCCTTCTAAACACTTTCAAGCCACATGTTCTTTAAATTCCAAACCACTCATATTAGCATGTCCAAACTTAGATAGAATTGGGAATGTTAGCATGTCCACGCTTGGATAGAATTGTGAACATTAGCCTGCGTCGCATCCAGATGGAATTGTGAATGTTGGCATGCCCACACTTAGATAGAATTGTAAATAAATATTAGCATGTCCACACTTAGATAGAATTGTGAACACTAGCCTGCGTCGCGTCTGGATAGAATTGTGAATGTTGGCATGCCCACACTTAGATAGAATTGTAAATAAATATTAGCATGTCCACACTTAGATAGAATTGTGAACACTAGCCTGCGTCGCGTCTGGATAGAATTGTGAATATTAGCATGTCCACACTTAGATAGAATTGTGAACACTAGCCTGCGTCGCATCTGAATAGAATTGTGAATATTAGCATGTCCACACTTAGATAGAATTGTGAACATTAGCCTGCGTCGCATCTAGATAGGAGTTGACTGAAAGATAGCATGCCCGCGCCTAGATGAAACTTGAATGTTAGCACGTGCCACACTTAGAACTGTGAACACCAGCCTGCGCCACATCTAGATAAGGTTGTGAATGTTAGCATGCCCACACCTAGATAGAATTCTGAAAATGTGCCTGCGCCGCATCCAGATAGGATTGTGAAGGCCAACAAGTGCCACACTTAGACAAAACTGTGAATGTTAGCATGCTAAAGGTCAAGTAACCCACTAACCAATATAACCTCAAACTCTGCATACTTATCTCACTCAAAAACTCACACAATCATCTCTCGCACCACAAGCCGCATGCACTTCACAACACTGCAACAACACATAAACCGGAGCAACAGCACATGCGGACTGACACCGATCCAATACCCGCACCAAAGCTCAGCACCCGGTGTATACCGAGTTGAAGCTGCCAACAGAACACCACTCCTCTCACTATCCTACTCCCTCTTCATCTTAATAACCCATCCCACCTTATCATTTACAGATCCGCCTGAGTGCCTGGGGACCAATTCCGTTGGTGACGGTGCGCGGTACAAATACATTTAACAAATCAGTCAACTATCCTGTGCCGGTACTGAACAAAGATGCAACAAAATAATCTATTATAGGAGAGCCCTGATGACCTCTAAATGTTTGTCTTGCTGTGGACTTGGAAGGTACCCTCCATTCACAACCCGCTGACCATGTTCCACAATGAATAGGTTTAATGAACGACCCCGAATGCAGTTATGTGGCCCTGATGCAACCAGGGGAGGACCTCCCCATACCTTATCTTTTTCAATGTCTATTTTATCCTGGGCTAATCCTTTACCTCTTTTTACCTTGATGTCCCAGGCTATAACTAATACTGTTTTGGGGTTGTAATCCAAAATACCAATTACAACATTTTCAAAAGTCATCATTAGGATCAGAATGCGCCCCACCCCCACTCCCCCACTTCGATTGGTTGCTTTATAAAAATGGATCAATACCAACTATCCCATACCCAAGTTCGTAAGTGATACTGAAAGGGTGCCACAGGGTCAACGCACAGGTCCTGGACACAGAGCAACAGAGGTTCGGATCCCGGATTTGCACTTCCAAACCAAACGCGGGTATGGTAGTAAATCAATAAGTACTTGGTAATGAGACTTTCACATGCGTCATCTTTATTGTTTCTAAGACATAAATTGCTCACCCTCCTGAAGGCCGCCCGTGAGTGTTAGCCTTGACCTTATATTCATAAAGAATGCAGCCACCAATCCAGGGCGATTGAAGGGCCCCGGCTTCCTGGAACCCAAGAACATTGCATTGCATTACAAAATGGATCCAATTGGCATCATTTACCTTTGAGCATAAGCCTGATATATTCCAAGACAGGCTTTGCATGGGCCCCCTCAGGGACTTTTGAGTAGGCAAGCGGTCCCAGCCAAATCGTCCTGGGAAGTGGACCGTAACCCCTTAAATATTCCAGTCTCCTTGGGCCTACATGACGTAGCAAGACATTGTTCATAGCCCCACAGTCACTGATAGAGCATTCATTGCTTGCCTGATATTTATCTAAATAATTTTGCATGGATTTGCCAAGATGAAGTGACCTCAACCATAAGCTCAGTGGCACCCCTGAGCCGGGTTCAGTAGATAAGGGAATTCATTGGTAGGTTTATCAATCCACATCCTCCAATCCACTTAGGCACTGATTCTGAGGTGCATGCAAACACAGGCAAGTGTTCTTCTATGAAGGAGGAACACTTTTCTTAAAAGCCCTATGGGCCTCATTACACGGAAGGCGGTAAGGGTTAACGGTCACCGGTAAGGGTACCGGTGACCGTTAACCCTTACCGCCTTACTACGAGGTCCCATTGCGGGACCCGACCTTAACGCCTGGTGTAGACCAGCTGTTAAAGTTGGGACCCGCAAAGGGACTTTGGTGCTAATTACGGTACCGCAATTTGCGGTATCGTAATTACAACCTTCCCCATTCCCATTATGCCCTATGGGGCAAAAATGGGAATGGGGAAGGGCCATGGAGAAAGGGGGAATTACCGCCCCGCCAACCTTGGAATGGGGTATTCCCCTTTTCTCCATGGTGGTACCGGTATGGTACCGGCGGCAACCATGGTGCTAATAGCACCATGGTTTACCGCCTTCCGTGTAATGAGGCCCTATATTCTGTTCAAGTGAGAATGTGCCGGCCTGGCATCAAAGCCACCACTTTTGCATGTGCCAGCTTTACTGCTTGACAACAGCCTTAGCAACCATGAGGAATGCAGGGCAGACACCGGAAGAGGATTTTCCTTTCAAAAGCACTGGTATTATACGTTAAAAAAAGGCGATAAGCTACAACACCTCTGAGGTGCCGTTATCCTCTACTGCCCCCTTTTCCCTATCTATAAATAGCATTTCCCAGATTGCAGAACCACTTTTCAAAATTGCTGAAAGCATAAGGACACTTTTGCAAATTAGAAAAGTGTCAGTCTTTAAAGAAATGCTTGTCCTGCCTCTGGAACATGAGAGATATTAGCAGAGGCGTAGCCAGGATTGTCTAACAAGTGTGACCTGAAGCTAATGTAGTTGGGCCCACCACAGTGACATTAACATCTGTAAATGCCCACACAGTGTAGTTGAGGGGGCATTTACAGATTTTGGGTGGGCTTTGGGCGCTCTGACCCTACCCTGTCTACGCCTCTGGATATTAGCAGAGTTTGCTGCAGGAAAGCAGGGCATGTGCCCTCCAATATTTGCACCCACCTCAGAATGGTGGTGCTGGAAACTGGAGGGGAGAATATCGGCTTTCCACACTACTTGTAGAATGATCTCAGAATCAGGCCTTAGTGGTGGGAATCTGTTCTCATGCACCATGGATTGATACCGTGGAATATCGGAAGCCCACCTTCCGTTCCTCCTCTGTCTAAAGCTTGTTGCTGCGGGTAATGAGTGACATAAGTTTAATAGATTAAACCTTTGTTATTATAACTAAGTTGGCCTCCACCAGATCTATTTAGTACCCCACCAGGCTTGTAGAAGTAACCAAGAGGTAACACAACAATTTGCAAAGGCAACAGGTTGTGCTCCGTTAACCCTCAAAAAGTGCAATAGAGCGTGTGCGACATTCAAGAACTACACAGTATCCTTCCAATCTTTTTCCTCCTCTGACCACCCAGCTTACTTTTCTTGCCATTATGTGTCGGCTGGGTTGCAAAGATAGGCCAGTTCTGGTATTAAAATTGTATGTTGTCTTTCAGACCTGTTCTGAGGGACTGTATTTATTTATTTATTGGGGATTTCTAAGGCACTTATACGTCAAGAAATTGTGTTACAAAGTGCCCAGGGAAGGGACATTTAGCCAGTGCGACAGCAAAGGGAGGGCCTTAAGTGGAAGCACAAGAGTGTTAAAAGCTGATGCCAACCTTGTGCGTTACTGCCAATTTCAGATGTCGAGGCCTTCAAAAGCCTATCCCTTCACTTCCAAACCTAGTCATCCCAGACCCAGCCGTAAGTTCCAGATGCATGGAACTTCCTTATCTATGTCTTAGCTCTTGCACTGAAATGTTGCCAGGCCGAGTATGATAGTTAATTTCACATCCTTACTGTTCATGGCCTGTAAGAATGTCGTCGTATTTTCCCTTGTTCCGTCCATTGAAGCGATTTGAAACACATTGGGCCTCATTAAGACCCAGGCGCTAATGGGTTAACGGCGCCGTAAAAGGCTGCGGCGCCGTTAACCTATTAGCGCCTAATTACGAGGTCCCTTTGCGGGACCCGACCTTAACGGCTGGTGTAGACCAGCCGTAAAAGTAGGGACCTGCAAAGGGACCTTGATGCTAATTACGGTGCCGCAATTTGCGGCACCGTACTTAGCGCCTTCCCCATTCCCATTGAGCCCTATGGGGCAAAAATGGGAATGGGGAAGGGCCATGGAGGAAGGGGGAATTACCGCCCCGCCAACCCTGTAATGGGATGGTAATTCCCCCTTTCTCCATGGCGGAGTCGGTAACTTACCGGCATGGACCATGGTGCTAATAGCACCATGGTCTTCCGCCAGGGTCGTAATGAGGCCCATTGTGTATAGGCGCTATATAAATAAAATATCATATGATATCATGTGCATCTTGACTGGTGCTACTTCTGTCTTGCGATGGAGAGCTAAAGCCAGAAAATAATGAAAGAAAGAAGGCCGAATTACAGCGCATTCGGCAGGAACAAAAACGCCAAATCCCATAATACCAAACAAAGGGAGGTGGGGTTGAGGGGGTGTCCCCTGCTTCCATTAGAAGGATTGCGGCGCCGATGGATAATAAAGTTTAGTAGAAAAAAAAGAAAAACAAAGGACCCTGCGACGGAAGTCCCTAATCATTTCAGGGATAGTAAATTTACGTTGCAGGAAGACGGGCGCATCGAGGTTCATTCGGGAGCAAAGGTAAGTAAGCAGAAGAAAAGGTAAGTAGGGAGTGCTGGGTTGCTGGTTGTGTGAAAGCGGTGCAGTGTGATCTCTGTGATCACTGCGCTCTGCCGTTTTCGGATTAAACATTTCCATATTCGAAAAACGGGGCGTGCAGTGATTACATAGATCCAAGGAGTATCACAATGGGGGTTCAATGCTTTATCCCCCAAGTCACTCATGAGGATAGCCCCCATTGTTCCTCTTTCCCAGGGGTAAAGTCCTAAAAATAAAAGTCGGGGGACTCATCAACAAACGCAATGGGATGTGACCTCGCCAGAAATTTGCATATCAAGGTTTGCACAGGAGGAATGGCATTTGCCTTTCATAAAATCAACACCCACACAAAAGCAAAAGAGGATATTTTCTTCTAATAGTGTTTTTGAAAACGTTAAAAGGCCAATACAAATGTTTTCCCTAGAACTTGCAGTACTGAAATGGGACATTTTACCTTTAGTTGTTTGTCATTTTTTATCAGATTATATAGTGCAGTTGTGAAGTCGCCAGCCTGCAAACCTGAAGACTGTGGTTCGATCCCTGAGGTTGGCATTAGTTCATAGATTCAAAGAAGAAAGTCATTGTTTCGCTTTTGAGCTGTGGGGGACTGAGTCCACACTCTGAAAAAAGTGGGTGGGCCCGTGTGTACCCTTGACTTAAGTCCTGCTCTCCCCCCACCCCCTTTCGTAGCCCGATATAGCTATGCTAGCATCACAGTTTCGACTTTCCAGAGCGGTACACCAGGAACTCAAGGTCGCAAACTCGGCCTGTAACATGGTTGCTTGTTACAGTTGTTGTGCTTCTTCAGGGCTCCCTTGAGAGGTGAATAACAACTCTCGCTAGAGTGAGTTGAGCGACGCAAAGACCGCAACTTTCCATGCATTTAAGGTAGTCAGATAATAGAGCAGCTATATGGACAATGTGCACCATACCCACTTCAGTAACCTTCCATGACTTCCACCCCTCCAAGGTTTACATTTACTCGAGCTTTGGCATATTCAACGGTGCCTGGAGAATTCCTGCAGTAACTCTGGCAAACGAATCATGTTGATGTGCTTTCTCAGAACTTGATACAGACTTTAAAGGAGACATTCTGGTCACTGCCCATGCACATAAATGAACGTGCAGGGAGTTTACAATTCATTGGCAAAACTTAGACATGTTTCCATATTAAAAATCCACGCCAGAAGTATTGTAGGCCGCACGTCATGTGGGGTAATGCACAGCGAACAGATGTATTTGCATGTCGACATTTGGGCGCTCGTGCAAGACGCTATGCATTTTATATTGCAAGCATTTTGCTAGAATTTTTCCGAAGCAGCTTGCACAGAGAACTTCTTACATCATGTGATGTTTTGGCCATGTTGAAAGAGAATGTGTATTATTATGAAATGAGCCGTATAACAGAGTAGAAAGAGGAGGGGGAGAGGTGCGACAGCCTTCCAAATACAGCAGCAGCTGCGGTACATGGACCCCACAGACAAGCACAGAAAAGACACCCCGGAGACATCTGCAGTGGCACTGCAAGCTTCCATCAGACACACGGCAAAGGGGGCTGCAGTACAAATGTTCATCAAATACACAGGACATGTGTAGCACAGCCAGCGGTGAACGGTTCGCTCACTTCCACAGTGCATGGACACCAGCATTGCAAGCTTCACCCAACCACTGAAAACAGAGCCAGCTGCAGTGCAAGCTTCCCTCACACACACAGCAAAGGTGGCTGCAGTACACATGTTCATCAAATAAACAGGATATATTTAGCACACTCAGCAGTGAAAGGATTGTTCATTTCCACACTGCAGGGACAGCAGCATTGCAAGCTTCACCCAAACAATAAAAACACGGGCAGCTGCCGTGCAAGCTTCCCTCAGACACACAGCAATGGTGCTTGTAGAACAAATGTTAATCAAATACACAGGACATGTGTAGCACAGCCAGCAGTGAAAGGTTCTCTCACTTCCACAGTGCAGGGACAGCATTATTGCAAGCATCACCCAAACACTAAAAACAGGGGCGTTTGCAGTGCAAGCTTCCCTCAGACACACAGCAAAGGTGTCTGTTGTACAAACGTTCATCAGATACACAGGACATGTGTAGCACAGCCCGCAGTGAAAGGTTTGCTCATTTCCATACCACAGGGACAGCTTCATTGCAAGCTTCACCCAAACAATAAAAACAGGGGCAGCTGCCGTGCAAGCGTCCCTCAGACACACAGCAATGGTGCTTGTAGAACAAATGTTCATCAAATACACAGGACATGTGTAGCACAGCCAGCAGTGAAAGCTTCTCTCACTTACACAGTTCAGGTACAGCATTATTGCAAGCATCACCCAAACACTAAAAACAGGGGCGTTTGCAGTGCAAGCTTCCCTCAGACACACAGCAAAGGTGTCTGTTGTACAAACGTTCATCAAATACACAGGACATGTGTAGCACAGCCAGCAGTGAAAGATTTGCTCACTTCTACAGTGCAGGGACAGCATTATTGCACGCATCACCCAAATACTAAAAATAGGGGCGTTTGCAGTGCAAGCTTCCCTCAGATACACAGCAAAGGTGTCTGCAGTACAAATGTTCTTCAAATACACAGAACATGTGTAGCGCAGCCAGCAGTGAAAGGTTTGCTCACTTCCACAGTGCAGGGACAGCATTATTGCAAGCATCACCCAAACACTACAAATAGGGGCGTTTGCAGTGCAAGCTTCCCTCAGATACACAGCAAAGGTGTCTGCAGTACTAATGTTCTTCAAATACACAGAACATGTGTAGCGCAGCCAGCAGTGAAAGGTTTGCTCACTTCCACAGTGCAGGGACAGCATTATTGCAAGCATCACCCAAACACTAAAAACAGGGGCGTTTGCAGTGCAAGCTTCCCTCAGACACACAGCAAAGGTGTCTGTTGTACAAACGTTCATCAGATACACAGGACATGTGTAGCACAGCCAGCAGTGAAAGGTTTGCTCATTTCCATACCACAGGGACAGCTTCATTGCAAGCTTCACCCAAACAATAAAAACAGGGGCAGCTGCCGTTCAAGCTTCCCTCAGACACACAGCAATGGTGCTTGTAGAACAAATGTTCATCAAATACACAGGACATGTGTAGCACAGCCAGCAGTGAAAGGTTCTCTCACTTCCACAGTGCAGGGACAGCATTATTGCAAGCATCACCCAAACACTAAAAACAGGGGCGTTTGCAGTGCAAGCTTCCCTCAGACACACAGCAAAGGTGTCTGTTGTACAAACGTTCATAAATACACAGGACGTGTAGCACAGCCAGCAGTGAAAGGTTTGCTCATTTCCATACCACAGGGACAGCTTCATTGCAAGCTTCACCCAAACAATAAAAACAGGGCCAGCTGCCGTGCAAGCTTCCCTCAGACACACAGAAAAGAAAGGTGCTTGTAGAACAAATGTTCATCAAATACACAGGACATGTGTAGCACAGCCAGCAGTGAAAGGTTTGCTCACTTCCACAGTGCAGGGACGGCATTATTGCAAGCATCACCCAAACACTAAAAATAGGGGCGTTTGCAGTGCAAGCTTCCCTCAGATACACAGCAAAGGTGTCTGCAGTACTAATGTTCTTCAAATACACAGAACATGTGTAGCGCAGCCAGCAGTGGAAGGTTTGCTCACTTCCACAGTGCAGGGACACCAGCACTGCATTGCAAGCTTCTCCCAAACACTAAATACAGGGGCAGCTGCAGTGCACGCTTCCCTCAGACATACTGCAAAGGTTCCTGTAGTACAAATGTTCATCAAATACACAGGACAAGTGTAGCACAGCCAGCAGTGAAAGGTTTTCTCAGTTCCACAGTGCAGGGACACCAGCATTTCAAGCTTCACCTAAACACTAAAAACAGGGGCGTTTGCAGTGCACACTTCCTTTAGACACACAACAAAAGTGTCCGTAGTACAAATGTTCATCAAATGCACAGGACATGTGTAGCACAGCCAGCAGTGAAAGGTTCGGTCACTTCCACAGTGTAGGGACAGCTTCATTGCAATCTTCACCCACACAATAAAAACAGGGGCAGCTGCCGTGCAAGCTTCCCTCAGACACACAGCAAAGGTGCTTGTAGAACAAATGTCCATCAAATACACAGGCCATGTGTAGCACAGACAGCAGTGAAAGGTTCGGTCACTTCCACAGTGCATGTACACCAGCATTGCAAGCTTCACCCAAACACTAAATACAGGGGCAGCTGCCGTGCAAGCCACAAACCAGCCTCCAGCCCCTGCCCCTCGCTGCGAACCCCCAGGCGCCCCGCTGGGCCAGTCCACCTATGTGTGCAAGTGTGAAAGTGGTCCGGCCCTGATGCGCAAGCTGCTTGGTATTTGTGCTACAGTCAAGTAGCAAGCATGGGCATCAGGGCAGGCGGCAGAGCCGCTATCACACCAACTCTGGACCTACTACTTGGTGGAGATGTGGAAGTAGCAGGAGGGGCCTGAGCACTGGGTGGTTGGGCCATGCGTCTCCCAGGCCCCACCCAATGCAGCCCTGTGCCGGAAGTGGAACAAATACAATGTCATGCTCGCTGTCAACTGACGCTCATACACAAGAAAGGGCTGCTGTACTGAATTGCCACCGAGACGGGGGAAGCTCAGGAAGTGCGTCTGTGCGCGTCTTAGACTGGCTGTCAAGGGTCTAAGACAGGGCTGTCACAAGGTGTGGTGAGGCCCGGGGCAAAACATTTGGTGAGGCCCCCTTATTATTTTTTGCACTGGGCCAGCGGCGGCATTGCCGCAAACAGGAGACCGGAGAAATCTCCTCTTGAGTTTACTTGCTGAGCAACCCAAACATGGTTTATTGCTACAACTGCAAATCAACTACAGCAAAGTTAGATTTCTCTACTGAAGAAAGGTTTATGCCAGACAAACGTTTGTATTGTATACATAAATGTATATAAGATGGCATGATGGCATTTGGTGCGTGACGCCAGCAATAAGAAGCGCTCTGTCCCTGTGTGCGCATTAAAAAACTCATCAAACTCAGTGACAGAGAGACGATGTATAGTGGAGGCTGGTGAATTTTTGAACTCAAGAGGCTTTAATGTTTGTGCTAATTATGCAGGATCGACAGAGCACAGTGGGGGAGCCCAGTCCAAACAAAGGGTGCTTGAGAGGGTTTCTCGCTCCCAAGAAATCTTTTGAAACATTGGTCTAAAATGCTGCCTTTACAGCACTTTCTTTGAAAAATTGGGTAAAGGCCACACACCGTTTGCAATTGGTGTATGGTAGCGCATGGAAAAACCCAATAGTCGAAAGTCGCCAACCGTGCCCAGGAACATTTCCAGTGCATTCCATGCTGCCCTTGCCCACATCATATGCCAGTATAAAAATATATTCATGCTGGCTGTTCCCATGTATGTCCAAGCAGGCTGTACCAACATATGCCATTATTGTCATAAAGGGACTCCCAGTCAGTAAAAATGCCATGCCACTTAGTAACATTTATGTTTGCTTTACCCTTGATGCATAGTCATGTGCATCAAGGGTAAAGTAAAACGAGCATTAGTACTCCTAACAGTTTGTGCGTTCGTGTGGGCATGGGCAAGGCACTTCTGTATTGGTATTAACTGGCTGTTGATGGTAGCAGGTGCAAATTGGTTTGAGTATCTATGCCTCTAATAGTGCCTGGCAAATACCTAATCCATATGCACAAGCCAAAACTGCTGGCTTTGCCAATGCATGTTTTTAACAGGACTTCAGTGAAGGACACACATAGTGCTTTTGAAAGGAGTGGCTCAAGGCAGAACTGGTGAACACATTTAAATTACACCAGTGGCGTGTTTACAGCTGCAAAAAAGTCATTACCTCTCAGACACCGCCTTTGAGAAAAAAAAACTTGCAGGCACTTTGAGTGCAAAGTTTGATGGTAAGGCTTGACTAAAGCTAGTTCAAAGAGTTCCAATTAAGAGGTATTTTGAGTGGTGGGGTCAGGTACTGGGTGGGGATTGTCATAGGGATTTGCATGGCCATGGCCAGTCAATGGGTGGGCAAATAACCAAACCACATCAAAAGGTTTGTGTCCCACCCCATATGCCTTTTCTCCCTATCTGTACTCAGTGCTGGGATCTGGCAGAACAAATCTCCCCAGATCTCAGAGCTGGCTCAACAATCCTGGTATAGATATGTGCACTATACATTTATTTTAGAATGCTGTGCTGCATTTGTATTTTAAACTATGTCAGGCATGGATATGAACCATGGTCTCCGGGGTCAGAAGTGAGACACTGTGCCACAAGACCAGTTCAAGATCAGAGCAGGATCCCAGTGAAATCCCATGTCAATTATGCACTGTACTGGAAATATTGATGTGTATTTTAAGGGGTGTAGATTTCGTACTTTGCTGACATTATAAGAACTGGGGCTATTTTCCAGGTGTCCATGATAAATATGAGGAGGGGCTAAAAGGCAAATGATTATGGGGATGACTAAAAGTACCTGCCCTACACTGTCATCAGGGCCTTTCAACCATTTCAAATGAAAGGGGCCTCATAACTACCCTATATTGCCAGTCAGTATTCTTTCTAACACAGCAAAATATTCCTTTTTCTATTTTCGTTCTGGGGCTTAAAATGTGCTGCAATTCCTGGAGCCCTTCCAGCTGTCACGTCCTATGCGATTCACAGAAGTGTTATCACCTCATTGCCTCCTAACACTGGATACTACACATCAGCCACTTGCTGACAAAGAAGGGTTTACAGCTCTTCAGTTGGCATTTGGTGTTTAAGCTGCTTGCTGGATGGCTTTCTTGTAATAATCAGCGACAAAGACCTTTGTCGCAATTGTAATGAATGCACTCCAAGGGTGCCTCGGGTTGTTTTTGCTCTAAGCATCGGGGCCCCCCCAACCATCATGGTGAAATGGTGCCCAATGCAACTTCAGCCGGGCCTGCTCCCAATCCTCCCCTTCTGGATCCACCCCCATCCCCTGTGCTGCCACATTGAAAAAGTAAATTTCTACCACTGTCTGTACTCCAATGCAAGAGTTTGGGCTTATTGGTGGTACTAAACTGAATGCAATACTCCTACCCCTAAATGTAGTGGTCCGCAGGGCTGTTAAATATAGGAATGGAAGCTGGCACATACACTCACATACAATACGTTCACCCCCTTCATTTATCCAGCAGTCATGCTGCGGGCCACTAAATGTAGGGGTGTGGGCTGGCACACAAACTCACATACAACACATTTACCCATGCATTCATCCCCCAGTCACACAACTCCTGTATGTTCGCATACATAAAACCAAACACAGCACTGACACAAACATAAGCAGCATCATACATGTGCACATTCATACACATATGCATAGACATTTAATGTAAATACACATATATACATATTTAATTTAAAATAAGAAAAACACCATACCTCCATGCACCCTTTAAATGTGCCTGAGCAGCCATGGGAGGACCGGATGGCCCTCCCTTCACTCTGAGACATTGAAATGCTGCCTGACAGAGAGGAGGGACTCTCCTGTCAGTCAGTGTGTCCACCTTGCGTGTTTCTGCAACGTGAACGCTCAGACTGACAGGAGAGGAGTCCTCTCTTGTCATTCATTGTGTTTATACTGTCTATTCAATAATGGGAGGCAGGAGAGCTCACTTATGACCCCTGCTGTCTCCCATTATTTTGCTGTTTATTGCGGAACCAAACGGCTCTGCAACAAACATCAACATCACTGCAGGGGCTGAGAGCAGGCAGCACAGTCCCCCACGTGACTAAAGAATATGGCAGGACTGTGCTGCCTTCTACTTAGGGGAGGGCACTGTGAGGCCCCTCTCAGGCGTGAGGCCTGGGGCAATTTGCCCCTCCTGCACCCCCCTCGTGACGGTCCTGGTCTAAGCGGCATGATCAGGGCATTGTAGATCATGCAGACTTTGCCGGCAAAGGCCGTTGCAAGAAGTGGACTGTATGAAAGATCTCAGCCTTGGGGTGGAGAAGACAGAATTTAGTGCTGTTGGGGCAGGGCTGCTTCCAGCGCACACTTGGAGTTGAAGGCCATTTTCCTATCACCAGCGCAGGAACTCTGTTTAGTGGTCGAAATGTATGAAAATAAGTAGTGGAGCTATGTTCTCTGCTGGTCTGCCCCGCTCCCCACAAACCCCATCCCTGCGCCCCCTCCCACACACAATCCAAACCCCCCAAACAAACACACCTGCTATTTATGAGAATGTGCAGTGCAGTGCACTTAAGTGCAAGCTTTAACTTCTTCCTACACTTTTATTTTAAAACGAAACCATTCCAGAACGGTTTCTTTTTAAATAAAAGTATAGGAACAGTGAAACTTAAAAATAAAAAGTATGGGAGCACATCTCCCGACCACTCCTGCCCACTTCGACCTCTGTATAGTGGCCGAGGTGATGGGCCGCACCACCCGGCACTCCCTATTATATCAGAAGCTCCCTTTGCGCGCCAGCTGGAAAGCGGCTGCAGACTGTGGTGGAACTCCTACACATGAGGGACGGCCGGTTTATCGTCATGGTCATATGAGACACTCTGTTAGGGTGAGCAAACGTCCCGTTTTTCCCGGGAATGTCCCGGAATTGGGTGCTCTGTCCCTCTTTCTCTAGATTATTTTTCCATTGGACAACTCAGTGGTCCCAGTTTTTGGTAGTAGGTCTTCATAGCTTGCAGGCAGGAATGCACAATCTCGCACAGAAGACATGTTGCATTTTACAACTTAAAATAGTGGCAGTTTGGGATAAATTAATTATAATATGTTTTTATTCCCACAGTAACCCTTAAACCACACTTCTATAGCTGCTACTGAGGTTTAGTGCCTGGACAGCCACTGTTGAACGTTAGTCCTACCTTTATGTTAGTTGCCCTGTCCCCGTTTTTTATTTTTTAAATCTGATCCCCCTACGCACTGTCAC
The DNA here is from genome assembly GCF_040938575.1 of Ambystoma mexicanum. NCBI lineage: Eukaryota > Metazoa > Chordata > Amphibia > Caudata > Ambystomatidae > Ambystoma > Ambystoma mexicanum. The sequence continues at coordinate 1,030,597,790 of NC_090921.1, read as the reverse complement.
ATCACAGCCTATCACACTGAAAATGACAAAGATGGACGGAAGAGGGTGCCTGAACTTTTCTGGGCTGTGAGCTTTCCCAGGGACAAGCACAAATTTGGGGTAAAAGTATTCTTGAATTTCGTTATTCAAATTCAATGGCAGATGTCCTGCGCCATCCCACTGATTCCCCTCCCCTCAGTCAAAACACTCCTTAATGTTTTCTTTTTCTAATAACTAGGGCCATCCTGTCGTGCCCCACATCCTCCCGAGCTGCGAGGCAGAGCGAGACGGGGAGGAGTTCCCTCGTGGGCTGAGTAGAAGGAAACAGCAAAGCGAGGGTGAAGACATGACTGCTGCTCTGCGGCTACACTGCCTGCTCAGCCCCACACCAGTACTACTAAACCAGCACTGATCCCAATCATAAAGGTGAAACTGGCAGAGCCCAATAGGTAAGCCTCCTTCGCCTTGCATGGTAGCGCAGGCCAAGGGCAGGCTATATCATCATGAGCTGTGTGAGCCGATAAAGGGAGTAACACAAACAAGTTAAGTATAATGGTTCCTAACTAAAACAACACCCAATCAAGTTTCTATACACATATAGGTTTTTACTCAAACAATAAAATGCATTCAACTAACTTAAAACAATAGCAGAACCCCAACTGTGTAAAAAGAAAAAAAAACAGAACGCTCAGACTGTTGTAGAATGGTAGTCATGGTAGATGTACTGGGGTGATTAGGCACTTAAATGGCACGATGCCAATGTTCAAGAATGTATTAGAATAAAAAAGCAGAGAAGGAGTGACTATGGTCCCAAAGGTGGACCAGCTGGACATGGCCTCTTTCCAGTGCTGTATTCTTCTCTTTGGGGAGTCAGCATGGAGATGGTCTTCTAGAAGCTTCCTAAGGCAATGGTTAGGTAATGGGCTGGTGAGTTATTCGACTGGGACCAGCATACTGTGCAGTCCAAGCAGCAATGGCACGTGGCATGAAGAAGCTTTTGACAGGCGATGTCCCCGGTTGGTGTTGGTCTCAAACAGTTTACTGCATGAATCAGGGTGCAGAACTGTCCCCGGATTTTGGGTTGCTACGAGGCCCGATCCAGGATCTCCAGGGCCAAGGTAACTCCAGGGAGCTCTTCTGGCACCTACACAGGATCCATCCCCTCCAGTCAACAGGGTCTTTTTTCCCAAGTGCAGCCAGAAGCGAGGTATTGGTCCAGCAGTAGGCCCTCCCACTATTCCCTAAAGATGGTTGGGGGACAAATATTTCCTCTGCCTTGAATGCCTTCTGTCCGCATAACTATGACAGAGTACTTTGGAAGGGACTGCATGGCCAACCGTCCAAAGGTGTATCCTTCTTTTCTTGGTAGTCCAAAGATAAATCAAAGAATGAGAGTGTGCTCCTGTCCTTTTAAAGACGAAATGCCACAGGGTATGGATACATACAAAGCAATTCTGCTGTAGGGGGTCTTATGCATGCTGTAACAAGTTCCCTTTGCCTTATGACATCACACCCACGGTACCTTGCCCTCAGGAAATGATGGGCACAGGAAAAAGGAAGAGAGCCTGAATGAAAACCAAAAATGATGGGACCCTTCTACATGGCAACACCTTCCCTCACTTTAACTCATTCCCCTTCCAATGATGTCTGGCTTCAAAAGGACTCCAGCGGGCAGTCCCCTGTTGTGAGGGTGGCTTTTTTAATGTAATTGCTGCCTTTACATCCTCCCTGAGGAGGGACAGTGTTACCCTTCCTGTTGGAGAGTCAAAAGAGGCAGAATACTGATTATTGTTCCACATAGCTGTAGTGGAGCCATCTATGACCGGACTGATGTGAATTGGTATCTGGTTTGACTGTAATAGACTTAACTGGTCTGCTGATACTGTGAGCTGGCACTATGATATGAAATTATTGTGACTGTATAGGTTTGTGATTCTAACAGCCACCATGCTAAACTAGACATGGCTCATATTTACAGATGTATGTGCCACCAGACTGTCCAGATTACACAATCAACTGAATTTAGATGAGAGGTGCAGAGAGATAAAATGCAGCCTCTACCTACCGAGACTTGGCGCCTCCGCAGGTGTCAGGCATGCACAGGTGACTTTGAACCTGCTCTGTGCCACTGCATAGCTGGTGCTATACATGGCAAGGGTCTGGTCACAACCAGGCATATCTATGTACTATAACATAGGCATGGAGCATTATAAAGGGGGGTTCTGAATACCAGACCTCCCTTTCAGTGACAGAATGACCACATCATTTCAACATAACCAAAGAGGCTAAGGATTTCACACCCTGGCAGATGGAATCCCATCACAGTGAGAACCATGGCTGTGTTCAAGTTGTAAAATTGTTCAGAACACCCTTTGGCCTGTTTAGGCCCTCTCTCCCCCCTGCTCCAAACAAAGTCAAAACGAACTCCTAGGAAGGAGAAACGTTATTTTATGTTATGTTAGTCCAACTTATAAAGCGCATGGTCGCCCGAACTCATCATGGCGCTGGAGAGGAAAAATAGGCCCCCAAAACATAGCCATCCACTAAGCCACCATCATAGTTAGAATAGATGTGTTTTTAAAGCCTTCCACGTGATTATAGATATTTTTCAATTCGGCGGGCAGCTTGTTCCACAGCCGTGCTGCAGCAATAGAAAAGGCACGTCCAGCAACCCGCACACGGCGGAATGGTGGAACACAACAAATTTAGTGCGTAAATATTCCGCCCCCTGTCCATGCAGGGTGCGGTGCACAATGCAGAGTGTCTTGAATTCAATGCGTTGAGCTACCGGCAACCAGTGCAGACGACACAGAACCGAGAGATATGGGCACCGTAGGGTAAACCAGTCGCCACCTGGGCTGCGAAGTTCTGAAGGCGCTGCAGGCGATAGATCAGAAACATTGCAGCAACCATCTGCCATCTTCCAAATGGTTGGCTCGCCAACCAGGAATCAGTCCCCACCCATGTGGAATCTTTTTTGAAATTTACAAGCTCCCACTGCTTCAGTAAATGCGTATGTTATCTCTCTATGAAGGAATCACAGATACGGGGTAGTAGACCGAGGCCTGAACCTTGACGTCCTACAACATCGATTCCACCTCCTCTAGCTCCTCCAAAATGGCTTCTGACTCAGACATACATTTCGAAACAGAAGCCCTCTACATCCAGAAATATCCCTTTCTGGCCCACTATCTGCTTACTCTCGCCTGCCTTCTTCAGAGTAATCAAAATGGTTCCCCCAGCAGCTGTAATCTGATACTTCCCCTTGTTGTTCACTTTTACCCTCCAGGTGGTTGTGTGTGGCAATAAGGTGGGCAAGAACCCCAAATGATTGTCCACCTTTGCTCCCGTGGGTATCCCTGGAACATGGGCATATGCATCTGATGTGATTGCCCTCTCCTCTGATAGAGGGAAGCTGCCAGAAAATGCTGGCAGTTTAAAGATTCTTTCTCTGACCAACCTGATCAGATTTGTTCACTTTGACCTGTTTTTTAACCTCTGCCTCGCCTGCTTGGTGGTTGTTACCCCGTAGGTGGGATTCTCCATGCGTGGCTCCATGCCTGCCCCTGAGGCCTGAATGCCATCCATCGTCTTCAGAAATGCATCAATGGAGGCCAACTGGGATCTCCTGACATTTTGGAGGCAGGGGGCAGGTTCGGACTGGGCCATAAAATTGTCTCGGGCGCCAATGAAAAAGTGGCCCACTGTTGCAAATGGCTATTCATTCCTTTTCACACTGTATAATATATTCACAAAGCCACTGTTAGATGTCCTAGATCATCTGGGTCTCAGCTACACTAACAATGCAGATGACACCCAGATCCTCATACCCCTATCGGGTAAGTATGAAAGGGACCTGGCTTTGATGAATAAAATATACCTCATCATTCAGGCATGGAAAGCCACACACAGACTATGCCTGACTGATGACAAGACCGAGTTGCTAGTACTTGGCTCCACATCCAACCTCAACAAAATAGGCCAGAACTACAACACCTTCAACATTGATGGCAACTCCATTAACGTGGCAAAAGTAGTAAAAACCTTAGGCTTTTACCTAGACCCGGGCCTCACACTTAATAAACAAGTTAGCTCAATGGCATCCGCCACAGCCGACATACGTAAGCTGATCAGAGCATGTAGATCATTCTGATCGAAGGAAAGTTGTACCAGCCTAGCAAGAGCACTTATTCTATCCAGGCTGGATTATTGTAATGCTCTTTACTTAGGGGCCAACAAATACCTCATCAATAAAGTCCAAACCCTGCAAAACAATGCCTCAGGAGCTGCTCTTGGTATACCCAAGAGAGATCACATTCCACATCTGAGGAGACAGACCAAATGGCTCAACACCAAAGATACAATCATGCTCAAAACCTCATGCCTCACGCATAAATGCCTCAACCATGCAGCCCCTACATGCCTCTCTGAGACAATACACAAACATTCTTTGACCCGCCCTACTAGGACCACTAAATCAGCACGTTTAGTGGTACCCAGATTCTAGCTAAAAAGGTCAGGGTCAACAAGCTTCCAGGTCATGGCAGCCCAGGCCTGGAACGCCTTACCCTCTCATTTGAGAGCAGACCAACCCTTCTATAAATTCAGGCGCAACATTATAAGCTGGCTCATCTCTAACGACACCGATGGCCAGCACTAGCCGTGTATAGATCATTCAGGAATCTGGATTGCTCTGCTCTGATCCCTAGGCTACATATGAAGCTTCTCCTTCATTTTGCCCATCTGTAAACATATTTTTGCATAAGAGTTTACTGTGTTTTCATCTGTATTTTTCACTTTTTGGCACCACTGTTATCACCACCATTCTATGCAATGCTGTAATTTCAAGTGGAATTTATTATGTATTATTTTCTCTGCCACCGCCTCTTCCTTCTTTGTAAATGTTGTAACCAAGTGGAAAGTATTCCTGTAACTTACCATGTAAAGGCGCCCAGATACCCCCGGGTTGGGTGCACCATATAAATAATAAACAAACAGTTTGAATTGTAACAAAGGGGGAATTTTTTGATAAAGTGTGATGCAATTATCCATTTTAAAGAATATTTATTCAGCAAAACTGGTCAAAACTACTAGCCGCAGGGTGAATTAACTCATACTGGCTCAAATTGGCCAAACAGGTGTCCGACTTTGACCAAAACAACTGCCCCCTAGGAGCATTTTGTGTTTTTGGTTCGGCCATGGGCCTATTGCACTATAGGCCAGTCTGAGCCTGGCAGAGGGTGGCTGTTGGTCCTTCTTTGCACATCATCCCCACACCTTCAGACATACTCTGGCATTTAAAGAAGGCTTCACTGCTCCAAGGGTCTTATTCCTTTTTTGGTGCCTATCTTGGATGTGGAGGCCGCCTACATCGTCGACAGCCTCAATTTCAGGTCAGTGTGTAGGATTGTGTGTGCATCAAAACCTCACACATTGTCTTCTACCTCGACTAACGACAGCCATTGTGCAGGTGCTACAGCTCTCCAGTGTGAGTCCCCATGGGTCACCTTCCTTCTGCATGCTCCCCCATTGCCCCCTAAAATTCCCCCCCCCCCGCACCTGTCTCTGCTGCATTGGCTGTCCAGCTCCTGTGCATCCTCAACCTTCCTTTCTCCGTTTGCATGAGATTTCTCTACCTTGGACCTTTGCAACACCTTGGACACAGGCTCTGATCAGAGTGTGGCAGCTGTCAGGTGTGTGTGCTCTGCCCGTGGTCTGTATGGAGAGGAAGGCTGCGGGGCTGAGTCTGAGTTTTTGCAGCATTGAAACCGTGCATATTTTGATGATGAATGAGAGAAGTGCACCTTGCAAAGTATTTTCAGTGATTGCCTGAATGGTCCACAGGGCACAGGGCACCATTCACAAAATGGACTTTGGTTGTAACTTTGTACTCCTTGGGAGGCACAGCACGAATGATGCCATATCACTATAGGACGAGCTCTGGAAGTCTTCTAAAACACTTTCCGAGTACGAGCACTGCCGGGGCGCCCTCTACCGGCCACTAATAAATAGCCACTATAATGGGGGTCATTCTGAGTTGGGCGGTAAGGGATACCGGGCACCGGTAAGGAGACCGGTGCCGTAATCCCTTACCGCCCAATTCCGAAGTCCCTTAGCGGGAACCGTAAAGGACGTGTGGTCTGACCACACGCCCTTTACGGGTCCCGCTAAGGGACCAGGGCGCTAATAACGGGCGTGCCCATTATTAGCACCTACTCCATTCCCATTGAGCCCTATGGGGGCTCAAATGGGAATGGGGATTGGTTGGTTGAATGGGGACTTACCGGGTCCTCCAGGGTCGGAATGACCCGGTAAATCCCCATTCAGCCACACCGGACCCGGTATGGGAGGCAGCCATGGTGCTAATAGCACCATGGCTCCCGCCCAACTCGGAATGACCCCCCAATGTCTCTTGTGTGCACGTGGAAGCCAGCGTTAGGAGATTCATACTAATTGATAATTGCTGGAGAGCAATTGATTTACAAAGCGTGAGCTCCACTCAAACAGAGCAGCCAAAGCCTCATTGCTGTAAATCTAGGCTGTCCAATTGAGTATGGCTTGCGGACATTTTACTGTTAGGGTGAGAAGCGTCACATATGGGCACTTGGCACACTGTGCATTACGTGGTCATAAGGTTTCACGTTTGAATCACTATGGCAGACATATTTGTCAAATAAATATATATATATATATATATATATATATATATATATATATATATATTCCTAAATGCTCCTGGTTTTTATCTAGGGCAGCCAGGTATGCACATTGTTGCTATTTGCCCTCCTCTCCTTTATCCTAGATGATGTATGATGATTTAGTCACTGATTAAAATGTTTATATACGGAGTGATTTTAAAGACAGCAATTTATTTACAAACTGAGCCAGAGAGATTTAGTTACAATATGTCAAGGCCACTTGAGACTATGCTGAGTGCCAAAAGATACATTTGTACAGGGTGTCGTGATTTATTGTTTTGCTCAGTCAGAACCCTCTTTCGGCCATGCCCAGCACTTAGGCCATGCCCCATTTGCTAGCGTCCCCCATCAATTTTTCATCCAACTTAAAACATTGTGATAAAAGGGTACTTTATTTCACGTCTGTTCCATTTCCAATATAAACATTATTGGTATATTGCCTTTCATCCTGAACATTATTTTTCCCCAATTCAAAATGTGTCCTTCTTTATCCCAGATGCCTCTACTATCAGTCCCTCCACAATGACATTGTCTCCTCCTATTTCGTTGTTGGTTGCAAGCACCTCTTTAAGAGGTGGTGTGCACGGTGGTACGACGTTCATTCATCGACAGTGTTTTTTTCAACGTGTTTTTTGCTGAATTCTTTTCCCTCAAAAAAGTAATCAGAAAATATAGGGGGTTGTGGGCGGGTATATAAAGGGTCGGGGGGGTTGCGAGTAGTGTAAAATTAATAGAAGGGGGTTAGAGGTGGAACCCCCCAAAAATAAAAAATAAAATGTTCGATGAGTTTTATGGGCAAGAAACAATCGGCTAAAAACAAGCTAAAAGGCAATTGTTTGGTGGTGTTCATGATACTGCTACCCCTCCCCCCTCATCACTCCCCCCATGCCCTACCTGCCCCATTGGGAAAGGGCTGGGACATAACATGCACTGTGTTTGCAAGGAGGCACGGAAATTCAGGTGCTGCAAAGAATAGGGTTAATCCTGCCCCAATAGATTTATGAACGCTTCTGCCTGCACTGGGTAAGCACGGCCTGCGTGCTTGTGAATGTCATGTGACTGTTTTTACGGCTGGCCGCACCATGTTGTTTGTCATGAGGGCACTGGCTATGCTCACCTGTTTTATTGTCAATCCATCTGCAATGACGTGCCTAGCTGGTTCATTACAGCGCCCACCAGGAGGAATACCATCTTGTTTGTGATGGTAGTTCTCCATTGCATGCGCCATCCCACGTGCGCCCCTGGGCTAAACTTTAAATTAGCCACAGTTGTGTTGCAATAACAGCCTGTGGGCCAGATTCATGGAATATTTGGCCGGTACAAAGTGAAATTGCACCGCTGAAAAGTGACTTTGCACTGCATGGAACTGTGCACAGTGTATTTCTGCAGTGCAAAGTCCGGGCAAAGTCAGCGCATAGTCATTTTTGCAGTACAAAATGACTTTGCCCGGACTTTGCCCGGACTTTGCCCAGCAAAGATACACTTTGCACGGTTCCATGGGTCAGGGTTTGTGTCAGCAGTGCAGATTCACTTTGAACCAGGCAAATATTCCATGAATCGGGCCCACTTTCTGCAGAGCAGAAAGTATCAGGCCCTTCGTCCATCTCTGCCGAAGCCAGAGGTATTGGTGGAGTTCTGGCTGAAGGAACCAGCGTGCAAACAACTCCCAGAGGCTCTAGTCTTTACTGGGATTCCGCCAACCAAAGCAACAGAATATTAGGCTGAGGAGAGGGCACCTATAGTCGAGCACTTAGAGGCTTGGCCTTTTCAGCTCCTGGCTAGCTTCTCCCCTGTACTCCCAACTCCCCAGGCCAATGATTTGATGCATTAATGGTGAATCCAGAAAATGGGCGGTCTGGATTTAACGGTGCCAGTAAAACCATACTGGCACCGTTTTCTGGACCGGCTAACTAACAGTTCTGTGGCCGTGTGGTGTTACAACCGCCAGGTCTGACCTGGAAGCCGTATCGCCACCGGCCACAGACAGACGTGAAAACACCTGCACCATTACCGCATGGTGCCAGTGTTTCCGCGGCCCCCATTCCCATGACGTCCTATTGGAATGGGGAGTAATGGAATGCTGGCGTCGGAATTACCGCACCACCGGGCTATAATGACCCGGTAATTCCGGCAAGTCCGGTGCCCATAATTACCCACGAGTCTGGCGGCAGCCAGCTGGTTTTACTGGCACGTCTACCACCGGGCTCGTAATGATGGCCAATATCTTGTGTGCGGCGGGATTGTGTTGCATGGCCCTTCTAACATGTTGATGAAATCCCAGAGATTCAAATGCGGAAAACCGTTACTCATCCCGTGGTCCTCTGGGCGGATCAGCCAAAACAAGCATGTCCCCAGACAGTCTAGGCAATTGCACAGGGTCACCAGGCGGCCGCGTTTTTTTTTCTTCATAAGAGCACCAAGCGTAAGTACTATGAACGAATATTTACGAAGAACTTATATCCAGTTACAAGGGCAAATTTAATTTTTTTTCATGAGTAATGTAGTGGCCCTTGAACGTCAGCAATAATTCTCTGATAAGGACACCAGCATGTTCAGAGTGAAAGCAATGATTCGAGAAGGCCCTCTCCAAGAAACTTCTAGAAGGATGCTGTGTGAAGCATTGTTGTTCCTCAGGAAAGGGTTTCTGGACGTTGGAAGAGTTTCTGAACCCTTAGGTGGTATATTGCAATCATTGTCAAAGCATTCAATAAAGCGCTCACAGTGCCCGCTGAAGAGCACCCTTACTCCGTCATACGGTGGGAAGCGAGCACCAGGAAAAGCAAGGACTCACCTCCAGAGGACGGGCCCCCCCGTTCGGCCCCGCCGGCAGGTGGATAGTGTGGACCCAGCGCCCCGGCCGCCGCACGGCCCAGCAGTGAGGATCCCCCGAAAGAGACCCCGAGGCGCAGGAAAAGCCCTCGGATCCCGCCAGCACCCTGCAGCGGAGACCCGACCACGAGGGAGGGGGACTGCGGTGAACGAAGCGGAGCCTGGCGGGGACATCGGAACACACTCCCAGCGCGAGTCAGACCAGAGTGGAGGAGTGGGTTTGTGGAAGGCGTCAAGCAAGTGACACGTATCCGGACGCGGAAGAGGCTGTGACCGGAGGAACAGGCCATCCAGCGCAGAGGAGCCAGCAGAGGACTTGCCTTGGGGGAGAGAGGCAAGCACACCCGGCCCAGCGGTAGGAGCCACATCCATCAGCGACAACCGGAGCAGGGAGGAGAGGGCGGCAATCGCGTGCGTACCTGAAGCAGACGGCAGAGGTCGGAGGAGCCGCAAGAATCAGGAACCCACAGGTACGAGGCGGTGGGAGCCCATAGTAGCACCAGAAGCGGCGGGGATAAAGCCGCCCCCCCCCAATAGACAGTGGCACGGCGCCCCATTATTGGAAGCACATATCCAACAATGAACGCAGGCACGGACACAGGGGAGAGGGCCGCGCGCTCTCCTGCTCCCCACCCTGCTCCTACATCAATTACCGGACGCGGGCTGGGCCCAAGAGCAGGAAGGCCCCTAGGCCGACCAAGAGACTCTCTCCTTCCCAAAACTACGAATCCCTCCTACCCAAAAGGACCTGGGGGGCACCCACTCCAAGGCCCACCAAAAGGACACCCACACTCCCCCCTGGGACGACCATAAAAGGAACAGATTCCCGCCAAGGGGGGCCACAAAGATAATAGAGGAACTGCAGTAGAGCATAGACGGACAAGGGGAGGGGGACGTGCAACGCCAAGGAGAGAACCCACAGGGGGATCCTGGACAGACTTTACATACGGATTCTCCAGAACAACACCGTCTCCCTATAAGAGGGAACAAGCCTGTCCAATCACCAACACACAGGGTGAAAAAAAAGGGATATCCATAACTCCAACAGGCAAAACTCGGTAGAGCCCAGAGAGGCATCGGAGACTGACGGTTTGCATAACACCCACTAGACTCTCAGCCCCAAAACAGTGCAAACCTAGATATTAACAATTCAGACCCCAAAGGAACCCACACATGTCAAAACCCAGGACCAGGCACGGATTACAGGCTTCAGCAGTGAAAAATAGCAAATCCAAACAAGACCAAGACCTAATCCAAATTTGGGGGTGGACAAAACCGCTTCCAAGCAGACTAACAAATAGAAAAGTAAAGGGGGAAACGTAGCACATCAGGAAGAGGACACAGAAATGGCTTCGAAAGAAGACATGAAAACTTGGTTTAAGGAATTTCAGGACCAATTCATGTCCTTCAGACAGGCGCAGTTCGAAAACATGAAGGGGGAAATGAGACAAGCAGTCCAGGAATTGAAGAGGGACATACAAAACCTAGAGGAGAGAATAGATAATCTGGAAAGGACGGTCCAGAACATAGACGAGGAAACCCTACAGCTAGCAGATGCTCAAATGCTCAAGACCGGCTATCACGACTGGCTATAGAATTAAAATCCCAATGTGAAGATTTGGAAAACAGATCCCGGAGATCAAACATAAGAATTAAGAATGTACCGGAAACGGTAGAGGATAAAGATCTTTGCACGGCGGTGCAACAGGTGTTCAGGCAAATACTCACGGAAGGCACTGGGGAAGAAATACAAATAGACAGAGTACATAGAGTAGGTCCCCGACCGCCGGGAGAACCCGGGGCTCGCCCGAGGGATGTTCTGGTGGCAATGGCACAGTATACACAAAAGGAGCAAATCCTCAGGAAAGCCAGGTCGCTGGAACACATACGAATGAATGGTAAAGAAATACAACTCTTCCAAGACCTAGCACAATCCACGCTCAGAAAGAGAAGAGAAATGCTCCAAGAACAAAATTTCTCACGGAAAAACAAATACGCTACAAATGGACCTTCCCATTTGGCCTCCTGTTCACGTGGGAGGATCGCCAATTCTGCATCACAACATGCGAGGAAGGCCTCAGGATCCTGGGCTGCCAAGAACAAGAAACCGAACCCCCATATGAAAATGAACTTCATAGGCGAAGGAGAGAACCGAAGGGATGGCAAACAGAGAAACGTAGAACGAGACTCCAATCCCGTAGGACAGAGAAAAACTGAATACATTCCGGAAAACCACAACAAAAGTAATAACAGCTGGAGGAAGGGACACTAAAAGAAGGAATTAGTTGATAGGGCGGTGACCACACGTAGATGCGGCAGAGCCATGGGACTCTGGTGGAATTCGCAAATCAGGCAGGGTTTAGGACTCCCTGTGAAACGAAAAACCTGAGTTGTTAGAGGGCATGGAGCAAAGGCAGCACACCCGAGCATCCATAGGGCCCAGTGCCCTCCTCAGGGAAAAAGTTGGGGGGGGGGGGACGCAGGGAAGGGGGCGAGTTGAAGGGGACGTTCATGGGGGAAAAGAGTTAACCACCGGAACTAAACTGCACTACAGCAACCCACACGACGAAACCCATACGAAACTGCACACTCAAAAGGAAGAATGGGGCTGAAAATCCTAACCTATAATATCAGAGGGCTGAACACACCAGTAAAAAGGAAAAAACATGAAAACTTCATACACAGAGAAAAGTACGATATAATAACGCTCCAAGAGACACATATACAGAAAAAAAGGAAAGGTCTATTACGAATAAGAGGCTTCAACCAAATTCTACAATCCAACGACGACGAAAAAAAGAAAGGAGTCCTGATAGCATTCACTAACCACCTCAATGTACAAATCAAAGCATCTATGACCGATAAAAAGGGGAGGTTCCTCTTCGTGAAGGCCCAGATAGAAAATTGCCACTTAACCTTAGCAACCTTGTATGCCCCAAACACGGGCCAGGACTGTTTTTATCAAAGATACGCTGAACAAACTAGAATCCTTCGCAGAAGGAGAAGTGATACTGACAGGTGACTTCAATCTAGCATGGAACCAGATGGAAGACCGCTCAAACCCCAAAAATATCCAACAAAGGACAACCTCATCACAGCTTAAACAGATGATGCACAGACTGGTACTAGAGGACGTATGGCGGAGACTCAGAGGTACAACCCGGGGGTACACGTATTACTCGCACGTCCATAACTCAAGCTCCAGGATCGACTACATCTGGGCCATGAGAACCCTACTAGGAGAGATCCAGGACATCGAAAAAGGCCAAATATCACTATCAGACCATACTCCACTTTGGATTACTCTTCCAAGAATCCGCAAACGCTCAGGTCTCTGGCGCTGGACGTTCCCCAAAGACATCTTACAAGACCCGGTCGCTAAGGAAACGATCAGAGAAAAGATAGAGGACTACTTCAAACAGAATGACACCCCGGAAGTCTCGCCATGCACCATCTGGGAAGCCTTCAAAGCAGTGATACGCGGACAAATAATTACCCTGAAAGCACAAAAAGACAAGATATCATACAAATGGGAATCAGAATTAGAGAAAAAGCTGGAAGAGATAAGAGAAGAAATGACAAAGAACACATCCCGGAAAACAAAGAGGGCATACCGACACGTTCAGAGCCAGCTAGACTTACTCAGGACTAAAAGAGCAGAAACACAACTACTACATGCAAAACACTGGTATGCGATGAAATCAAACAAGGCAGATAAACTCCTAGCAAGACAATTAAAAGGCAAACAGCAAAACCAAATGGTACACTCATTAAAAGACAAACAAGGGAAAAAGACAACTCAATCAATAGACATCAAAGAGATATTCCGAGATTACTACCAGAAATTGTACACATCACAAAGCCCGAAGGAAGAGGAACAGGAGGCCTTCCTAAAGGAGATATCACTACCAACGATTACGACCGACGAAAGAACAACTTTGGATGAACCAAGCACAGCAGAAGAGGTAGCAAAAGCAATTAAAGACTTACCTAAAAATAAATCCCCAGGACCGGACGGCTACATAGCAGCCTTCTATAAAACATACGCGGATACGCGCACACCCATATTAACAAATCTTTACAACACCTTTAAAGACACGTCTAATATTGCTCCTTCGATGAACGAAGCAAAGATACTAGTCTTTCACAAAAAAGGGAAAGATCCGGAAAACGCAAGCTCCTATCGCACAATAGCTCTAATCAACATTGACACAAAAATACTCGCTAACAGGCTCTCACCCCTACTCCCGAAACTGATTTATCAAGAGCAATCGGGCTTCATCCCAAATAGGAAAACCCATGACAATATCAGAAGAATAGCGCATCTTATAGAGAAAGCCGAGATCACGAATATCCCTTCAGCAATATTATCGGTGAATGCGGAAAAGGCATTTGACCGGGTGGAATGGTCAAAGCTATTTGGGACGCTAAATAAAATGGGCATGGGAAATGCATACATAAACATGGTGCGAGCCAACTACAATTCACCAGTAGCCAGGATATCAGTCAATGAAGAAATCTCGGACCCTATCAGAATTGGAAGGGGCACCAAACAGGGATGCCCTCTCTCTCCCCTGCTATACGCAATCTTCCTCGAACCCCTACTGGCAAAAATGAGAGCTACACCCGACATAAAGGGAATAGAAATGGGAGGGCAGGCACACAAAACAGCGGCATGCGCGGACGATATGATGATGACCCTAACAGATCCAAAGAGACACTTCCCCTCCTCATTCAACAGATCGAAGATTACGGTAAAATATCAGGGCTAACAATAAATAAACAGAAATCGTCGGTAATGGCCCTGGCTGGGAACAAACGGGAGATATACAAGAAAACGAAGGATCTCCACCTACAAACAGCCGAGGACGGGGTGAGATACCTAGGAGTCACTCTGACACACTCGATTAAGAACTTCTTCTCAGGGAACTACACAAAACGTATAGACAACGTAAAGAGATATCTAGAGAGATGGAACCTGTTCGCAATCTCCTGGTGGGGTAGGATAACAGTTATCAAGATGACAATACTACCCAGACTGTTATATTTCTTCCAAGCTCTCCCCATACGGATACCGGCTTCATTCTTTAAGACACTTACCAAAATCATAACAAAATACATCTGGCAAAACAAAACACCAAGACTGTCACAACAGGCACTCACAGCACATAAATCAGACGGAGGCATGGCACTCCCACACCAAAAGAAACACTAAGAGGCAGCGCAACTCTGGGTCTTGAATGAATGTATCACCAATACATCTGAAAAATTGTGGGAGGCGCAGGACAGAGCAGTAGCGAGATCAAACCTACGCCACTTTCTATGGAGAAAACCGGAGCACAGACATCAAAATGTTAAAATTAGCGAGATCATGGGCTCCATTATAGACGTATGGGACAGAGCAACCAAGAGAGAAATCCTCACGATAGATCCCACCCCCTTCATTCCGATTCTAGACAATCCGGACTTCCCCCCAGGCACGGAAAGAGGAGCGTTCCAGAAATGGCGAGATGCAGACTGCACAGAAATTGGAGACATGTACGACGGCCAACAGATCAGAACGTTCGCGGAATGTCAGAAACTACTGGGCCTAACGGAAAAGGACAGATACCAATATGAGCAGCACCACCATTGGCTCACCACGCCAAGAATAACACAAGCACTGACAAGGACCTTGACCCCTTTTGAGACATACATGATGACCCAAATGGGAGAAAGGAAATTCATCTACACCCTCTACAAATTCATAAATGCCCAGGCAGAACACACAACATGGCATTACATGAAGAAATGGGAAACAACGCTAGGGAGACGTATCACGAGGGAGCAATGGACATACATATGGCAAGTAATACCTAAATGGACTTGGGAGATTCAAACAAGAGAAGCATGGACGAAAATGATGATCCAATGGCATTATACCCCAGAAAGACTCCATAACATGTTCAATACAGTGCAAGGAAATTGCTGGAGGGGATGCAACACAATAGGAAATTGGAGACACATATGGTGGGACTGTAAAGCACTGCAACCATTCTGGGCAGAAGTGAGGACACAAATGTTGACCATCTTCAAGGGAGCGGCTAATCTGGGAGAAGAAGTATGGATGTGCGGTATGTGGGATCACCAGGACAGATCGCTCACAAAGACCCAAAAGAGGAACTTTATGGGATTCCTCATAGCAGCATGGTTAGCGATAGCTCAAAATTGGAAACAAAAATCCCCCACAACTAACCAAGAACGGCTAAATAGAATTTGGACATACGTGGCAATGGAGAGAATAACATACAATATACAAGAGGAAGGACAGAGATTTGCAACAGACTGGAGGGAAACGATTGAATACCTACAAGGCGACTACATGTTGCAATGGTGCCCACACAAAATCCGCATACTGGACATGTTCACTGGATAGATCTGGAGCAACGATAAATAGGTTTGCAGTGGGTCAACTGAGAACAATATAACCGGTGAGGGGGGTGGTGGGTGGGAAGGGGGGGTAAATTGGGACTATGTTGAGTCCCGATGTTAATGTTTAAAGAAATGCCAATAAAAATGTATTTAAAAAAAAAAGGACAACGTGTGGCTAAACTTAAAGATACTACACCTTGAACACAAAAATAATAAAAAGGAGCAAAATATCCCACTACGGAAAGGGGGTGAGGATACATGAGCACGATCTTCACAGAAGAAAGACATCACCTAAAGCTCAATCTCAGATGAGGAAGAAAGGACCGCAGCAAAATGATGAGGAGTCAATATCCAAGGGCAAAAAGAACAACATAAACAGAAATAACCCAAGTGGCACAATCCAGGTTGAAAAGGAACACAGATTATGCAAGCCAAAGGAACAGTCCAAAAATGAGACCAGAACACAAACAGTTACGGTAATCCAAGCGCAAGACAACAAACAGTGCTGAGGGCCAAAAAAACAAAAGGAACCAAAAGAAATAGAGCCAAGCCGACACAAAGGTTGAACATTTAACTAACGAGGCTGCAGGAGCCACAATCACAGAACCTGAGCGAAGAAGCCTTTTTGAGTGTGTTTCCTACTTGTTCATTTTGTGATCTCAACTAAAGAGCGAGGCTGTGGATGTTGGGTAATGTCGTTTTTACTATGTGGGCATGTGCACACCCAACAAAGGATTGCACCGCAGGGCAGGCGCTGTGCTGTAATGGAAGAATGACTCTCGGTGCCTCTCACCAATCATAACCTGTGGAAACATAGAACCAAGGGTGTACGACGTTGTTACATCGCCATATAAAAAACGAATTGGAAAATATGTGGGGGATGGGGGTAAGGAAATATAAGAGCAAGGGTGTGCGGGGAAATGGGACTAAATAATAGCAAAGGTGGTTTGGGGAACCCCCAAAATATATATCTATCTAATTCGTTTTTTTGGACATAATTTTTCTGAAAAAAACTCAGCGAAAAAAGACCTGCCGATGTAAGAACATAGAACTGTGGAGTGAGGGCTCCACCGGCCTTAGCTAGCGGATTGCACCCAACCAAGCCACGTATCATACCTTGATCAAGAGGGGGCTGAAGTCAGGGACTCCAATTCACCAAAATGCCATGGGTAGTGGAAATGACATCACACAACTGATGACATCACAGGAAGTGATGTCATACTACCTTAGACCTTGATGGTGTCAGTTGCCCTTCAGCACTGGTGACATCACAGGTGTTAAAAAACAAGCAACAACATAAACTAACAATTCATAAAATACCAAATAGGTACTAAAGCAGACATAATTAGATTCCAACCACCTTTCAACTTCAACAAGGGCGCTGCCTTCATGAGCTGTGGATGGGGGCATGTTATTACAGCGGTAGCCTCAGTAGAACCAATATAGGCCAGCAAACCTGCCTTACATAGGCCCCTTCAGCTTTGTATGGACAGTTACTAATATCTTAAACCAGTTATATCTGCACATGTCAGGCAAGGCCATAATATAATAAGTGAATCCCCACATTCTCGGGTGCTCTCAAAACGTAGTAGGCAGACTGTAGCCTGCATAGGCAGTTAACGCCATGCTAAGACCGTTGTAGCCTTAAAACCCATCTATAGTCAGAATATGGAAGTTGCAATTGTACATGTTCAGTTGTCTGTGCGGCCTCATATGCTCAATAATTCCCACTGTCCAATAATTCCCTCCAAAGCCCTTTACACCTCATACACCTGGCATGGTTATCATATGTAATGGAGAGCCTCACATGTCTAACTGCTCCTATTATTGCTGCCAGCCTATCAGAGGTGCACTCTCAAATACTGCAGTATTTCCATTCAGTGGTCAGTGAATGCTTTTTATACATAGTATAAGCCACCGTAGGTGCCACCTCGCAGGCGATTGCTGCCACCATATACCAGGAGCAACCTCCAATGTCCCAGAAATGCCACATTGTTCTCAATATGCCTGGTAACTCCCAGCCTCAGATATCCAGTTCCTGCGTCCATGTGCCCCAGTAATAATGAGGGTGATAGAGGAAGAAGCAGGCGAGAGAGGAAGATGAAAGAGGTGCGGAGTGGGCAACTATTTCAGAGTTACAGACAAGATGGGCAAGAGGAAAGAAGAGACCTTGACTGATGCAGTGGGGGGAGGAGTGAGGGTGTGAGACGGAGAAGTAGAAGGAGACCAAATGGGGAGTGCCAGGCGGGAGGGAGGAAGCAAAAGGGGAAAGAAATAGGCTAGCGAGGGAGGGAGAAAGCAATGGAGTCGGTGGAGAGTGGATGCACTGTCTTCAGAGGGCTTAGTAGAAGGGTAGGGGGAATAAAAAGGGGACATCCCCATTCCTTCTATGCCACCTGATGAGTAAGTTACATTTCACTTTTTAACTTCGTCCATCTACCTTCTCAGCAAACAAGCATAACCCACGCCAAGATCCTTTTGATGCAATCCCTTCTGCGTCTACAATGCCTTCTTTCCCCCAGCCCGACCACGTTTGCATATTAAACGTACAAATGAAACTCTAATTGAATATAAAATATAACCATGAAAACCCATCCCTCCATTCTTCACATCCATTTTAGCAGTGACCAGAACCATTGATGGTCCAAAAATCCCCAAAACTAAAAGTGGACTGTGAGTATAAATTAGCACCCCATAGAAACCCATAATATACCTTTGATTGCCTTTGTCCTTATCCCACTCTAAAAGTCATCCTATCCTTATCCTGATAACTTGTTAAAACTGTCAGAATTATCCCTGCAACCTTACCCTTGATTTCTAGTGCTAGAGTCATCTCTTTAGTAATTTTGTCTTCTATAAATCCTAATCCTAAACCATTAGTCATATTTCGAGTGATCGGACTGGTTTCCGCCAGGGTTGGGTGCTGGGGTGACGGAGTTGAACTTGCGAAGAAACCCTGGGTCTTACTGTGTCCATTTTGGGTGGCCTAGCCTGAATATTCTAGTGTAAAGTAAAACTGTTCTTGTCATAACAGATTTCCCTTCCTATTTCACAGCTTCATTTTACTCAAAGCGTGCATTTTCATATCTTGCATAACTCATCCAATTTACCAGCTAGATACTTAATTTCACTTCCATATTGCTCCTGTGATATACCTCTATACCCTAACCAAATCAGTTTATTTCACCAGTTTTTATTAAAAACCGTTTGGGTAATTTCAGGCGGGAATTGCAAAATTGCAGTTTCCAACACGTAATTTTGCTGCAATCTGTTTTAAACTTTCCACTCATTTTCAAACTGTATGCTTTTGGTAAACCATTCTGTGTGATTATTAGTGTCTTTGCATTGTTGGTTTAGTGAGGAATTATATTTGCTTCAAGGTTTTTAACACACATTCATTATTTATTTTTCCATTTCCGAGTGTCCTTTCATAACATTGCAAGGGGTTTTTCCCACTTATTTGGGGAGCGAAGGTCAGATTCAGATTGTGTTTCCTGTTTCTTATTGCTGATTACCTGCTGCTTCTGTTTATCCACTGATTTGATTATGGGTGGGTTGAGGGAACATTGCAGGGTGAAATTCTAACTTGGGTGCTATCTTTCCTAAAACAAAAAGTGCTCCTATTCCGCTGTGCTGTGTCTATGTTACACTAGCAGGTTAAATCCAGTGCATTGCTCAAATTCTCATTGTAATTATCACCCCATTGGTGATTGCTGCCCATATTAAAATGTGTATGGGCCTCATTACGAGGAGGGTGGTAAGGGGTTAAAGGCGCCGGTAAAGGTGCCAGTGCCGTTAACCGTGTACCGCCCTATTACGAGGTCCCCTAGCGGGACCCGCTCTGGACGTATGGTTTTACCAGATGTCCTTTGCGGGTCCCGTGAGGGGACAAGCATGCTAACAACAGGCCTGTTATTAACAGGCCCGTTGTTAGCATCATTCTGTCAGGCTGAGATCCTGGGGTCTGCGAAGCTGCTGAACCCCCGACAATCCACCCAAAATGTGGCACTCTGAGCCGATAATATATATAACAGCTCAGTTTACCTCACTTCCAGGGGAAAGGGGGAAGGGACAAATAAACAAACACCAGGCTGGAAGCTATCAACTCGCTGGTTCTTCACCTGTAGTTAAAACATAAACATGTAATACACCTCATTACTCAATGGGTTACTATACTAACCTTAAAACTCTATATCCTTTACCAAAATAGTCAAAAAACCATACCTGGTACTTCTCTTCAGTATGCCCAGAGAAGTGATAAGCAGACAAGACTTCCTTACTTGTTGACCAGAATCTTAAAGATCATTCGGCCTTCTCAGCAGGTCCATGAATGTAATATTTAACTTTGTAGTTCGTCTTCTCAACCTCAAGATTCTTGAACAAGGTCTAAAGTTTTTCAAATAAGTTTTAGGAAGTTCTTTGAAGTTCTTGTATTTATTTTTATATTTTCTTTTTAGAGTGTCTTTTACTCTGGAACGAATTTAAAACTTGCGATGAAATCTTCACGTGGAAAAATCCAGCACACGCGCTAAAATCCAAACCGCGGGTAAAACGCATACGCGCTGAAAATCCAAACCGCGGGATAAAACACACGCGCTTTAATCCAAGTCGCGGGAAATACGCACACGCGCTGAAAATCAAACCGCGGGAAAAAACACACGCGCTTTACTCCAAGTCGCGGGAAATACGCACACGCGCTGAAAATCCAAACCGCGGGAAAAAACACACGCGCTTTACTCCAAGTCGCGGGAAATACGCACACGCGCTGAAAATCCAAATAGCGGGTAAGACGCACAAGCGCTAAAGTCCAAGACGCGAGTAAAACTCACTCGCGCTAAAGTCCAACCCACGAAAAAATACACATACGCGCAAAAACCAAATCGCGGGAAAAAAGCACACGCGCTTTTATTTTATCACGTGACACTTCTGAGAGCTCGCGCGGAAGCTCCACATAGATTTGTTCTTGCGCACGCGCAGATACGAAACGCGTAATATAATACACACGCGAACTCACGTAGAAAAACCCTCGCGTATATGAACAGTAAACGCAAATCCAAAGTTCACGCTCGCGCTTCACTCTCACGCGCAGAGTCACACGCGCAGGCTCAAGGTAACGGGAAAAAATCACGCGCTAGTTTGAAATGATACGTAGGAAAGAAAACAAACGTACGCGCTTCAGTTTTTAGATACAGGTTTGCGATATCAATCCTTTTAAATTAATATAACCTTTTTACAAAGTTCATCAAAACATGGAAAGTCACTTATCTTGTGATTGAGTCTTGAAAACTTCTTTTCTCAGAAAATTGGAAATTTCTCACTCCTGTCCTGTGTCTCCACCAAACTCCATACACGACTCCTGTTATATTTTCAAAGATGCCGCTCGACTGCTTGAAACTTGACACCCTTGAACAAGTTAAGCAGGAGCAGCATAGCACACGACCTCTCAGCTGGGCAAAGACGATGAAAGGCAGTTTAGAATGTTCACTGTCCTCCCTATAAACAATCTCCAGCCAATTAGAATTTAGACTGAGAATCTCCATCTTGGCTTGGGGCAATTTCCATATTCTGCAATGAAGGTTAAGGGCAAAATTGGCTGTTTAAAAATATAACCCATAATAACTTCCAAAAACCTTTCTATACTAAATAAGAGTCTCCCCTGACCCAATGTAAATGAGTATATGATACTGTATGTAAAAGAATATATCGCTCCACCTGACAGCACCTGACACATCCCCATTCCCATTGAGACCTATGGGGCTCAAATGAGAATGGGGATTCATTTTTACTGGGTCCATGGAATGGGCAAAAAAATCCATTACCGGCGGCAGCCATGCCCTTAATAAGGACACGGCTACCGCCAGGGTCCTAATGAGGCCCTATGATTTCTTTTGAATTTAAAATAAATAAATAAATATTGTATTTTACCAACCAGCCTGGTTCATGGTCCATTGTGACCTGGGGTATTTGAAAAGGGGGTGTGATATGAGTGGTGTACCATCTCAATATTGAATCTACCTAATATAAAAAGATAAGCATTTCAGTTGTGCTCTGCATACTAGGCCGAGACCAAGGTGTGTGTCGCCTGATTGAAATCCTTACCACTGTCAGACGTCGGAGAATGGATGAACTGCAACAGGCTGAAGTTGAATGGGGACAAGACTGAGGTGCTGGTGGTGGGTTCCCCTCCCAATCCTTCACTTTGGGTTTCTTCTTTCTGGCCTGCTTCTTTGTGTCCCCTTCCGTTCCTGGCCGATAAGGTGCGGAATTTGGGGGTTATATTGTCAGCTACTCTCTCTATGGAGCCCCAGGTTGCTGCGGTTTGCAAAGCAGGCCACTACCATCTTCGTATCCTTAGAAAGGTTGTCCCTCTTGTTCCTGTCCTCCTTCATCCCCACACAACAGGGACCAGGGAGAGCTTCCTGGTTCCTGCATATGCTCGGTGGATCTGGAGGGAATCGTTCTAAAATGTCACCCTCATTACTGCAACCTATACGTTTACTGCGCTAACTGGGTATAATATTTTACCGACTCCATTTCGACTGAGACTCCTGCTGACATCGTCTTTCAGGCCAAAACGGTTGGGCTATTTTTGCAGCCTGTGCTCCTATTAGTATTTAGAAATTACATTTTTTAGCTCCTCCATCTGTGACACTTGCAAAATTATTTTACTGCTCTGCTGCCGTTTAATTTCTTGTTAAAATGGTCGGGTTGATTTTCGTAGCCAGTGTTCTGCTTTCTCTGAAGGGCTTGCTAGTTCCCCGACTGCATCGGCCTCTGCTCTCTATTCATATCGCTGCACTGACTGCATTGTATTTCAGACCAGAACGGTCGGGCGATTTTCACAGCCACTCCCCTGCCCTCCATTATTTATTTATTGTTACTATTTATAAAATCCATACCACATGCTTCTTTCTTTTATTAATGTGCACAGTTTTTAATCAATTAGCACGAAAAAGAGATTGTTTTCTTTTTTATGTATATAGTCTTAGATTTTCGTTTTTTTCCCATCATGATCACAATCCTCTGTAATCGTTCACCTGGCGGAATAACTGTTTAGTTTACTCCTTTCTTTTGCCGCTAACACATTTCTTTCTTTAACCTTATTATTTTATTTCCCACTCCACCTACGTGTTCTTACTCCCTCGTTTAATTTTCGTTTGCTATCGATTTGGGGTTTTAACACGCATGGGCACACCAAACAAAACATTAAACTTCCTTTTCCTTCAGCGTGTCGTAAGTTCATTCCTGGCCTCACCTTTCAAATACTGCAGGGTTCAGAAACAAAACTGGCCCCTCGCTCCTGCTCAAACGAACACAGTAAACGTGACACAATAGGCGCTGTACCCTTTTTTTTCATTTGCCATATTTAATTTCACAAACTCAGTGGTATTATTGTATTTATGGCGCACACATGTACTTTGTTCGTCACCGTGAATGCAGTCGGCAATTTCAAAGTCGACATTTTCGGTGGCACAGGGATCACACAGATCCGATCTGGAGTGCATCCACCACAACACTCCCTGGGTCTCTGAATGTGCAGGTAGGTGCAGGAGCACCCCATATGCACATTCTTTCTTGCAGTACCCCAACCTGCATCCCCAATGGGCCATGTAAGTCTGGGATGTAAAACACAACCCCCCTACATTGGGCCTGCACGTTGAGGTGCTTAACTATGGCAGTTGAAGCCAATCCACGAGAGTTCCCTCAGCTGCGTACTGCATCCAAGGGAGCAGTCAAGGGTGTTCTCTGTGCTTGGTTGCCCTGGTGAGGAAAACAGGCAAATGGCTACGCCTGCCTTTTCATCTTTACACATCTGTGACATGGCTAGACCTGGTCTGGTGAACAAGGAGTCAAAAAGGCAGAAGAGGATGAATAGCAGTCTATAAAGGCAGAGTTTGGAGAAAAGCAGCTATTTGAAATAGAGGTTCAGGAGAACAACACGCTCTAGAACTGAAGCTGCAGGTCTTCTGCAAGTGTGCAGTGAAGTCATGCAAATGCCAAAGCGTCTGGTGCTCAAGTGTGTGCTACTGCCAAGGACCCTGACACGCTACTAATTCCCTCAGCGGGAGACCATGAAGCTACTTCAGACACACTGCACGCAAAGAGACCTAAGGTACCACTGTAGATCCCCAATTGATGGCTGCAAGGTCTACCCGCCAAAGACCTGTCGTTGGCAGCAAGGGATAGCTCACAGATCAGAAGGAAAGCTGAAAATCCTTCTGCGACCCCAGAAGCTGCAAAACAGAGAGTGGCAGAACGAGAGAAGGATCACTGAGAGGCCTCCAGGGCACAAATACCAGGACCCCAGAGAGGTTGAGAGGATGACTCACACGTGCTTGATTCCAAGTATCGCGAGTCCCAAAGCATTCGGGCAACTTGAAAGGGATTGCAAAAACGAAGACAATGCTGCATTCTAGAAAACGAGCTTGGGGACTCTGTGAGGGGAAAATGAAAGTAGCACGGAGATAGAATGCTGCATTCTGGGAGGTGTAAGCCTTAAGCATACAG
The DNA here is from genome assembly GCF_040938575.1 of Ambystoma mexicanum. Classification (NCBI taxonomy): domain Eukaryota; kingdom Metazoa; phylum Chordata; class Amphibia; order Caudata; family Ambystomatidae; genus Ambystoma; species Ambystoma mexicanum. Next base: position 1,030,573,365 of record NC_090921.1, on the reverse strand, counting down.
GGCAGGAGAAAGAGCTTGCAAACCAGCGCTGACGGCATGAAAGAGAAAGCTGTTCTCTGGGAGCTACAGGAAGTTCCCTGGGATGTTACGTGAATATTAAAGGCAGAACCATGAGAAAGGGACTTCACTAAAAAAAAAAGAAACAACTTTGTACATGACAAATCATATCGACAACATTCACAGGAGAATATTTAAAAATGAAAATAGTTCAAATAAAGCTCTATTTCACTTGTGTGTCATTAACACTACTCAGCCATAAATGGAGCAATGAACTGGGTAAGAGTGTTTTAGACCCAGGATTTTTTTTAAGTAGCAGTTTGATAACCAGACCTTCTGTCCTGTCAGATACAAAAGAACAGCCAAATGACAATGGTTTGCATATTGTTTTTTTTAATGTGTTTATTTGTCACTAGCAAAAAGTACCCATACTCCACAAGGGTTCTGTAGGCGGACATGCTAATATTCCCATCAACTGTTGAAAATCAATTATTCTGTAGGTCGCTGTTCCATGTCACTTATCGCTTGACGTGCTTTGCACTCTGAAGTAAACTGCTCTGAGAACGAGCGTGTGTGGCTGACTGACATATCCCACAGCAGACGCGGAGAGGAGGCAACAGTTGGCGTGCTGCAGCATACTGGAACCTTTTGTGCACTCTCCCCACCTCAGCCCGGCGCAGTGCAAATACGATGCGGAAACGGTGCGTCCTAGGGCCTTGAAATTAGTTTTTCAAGGTTGAGTTTTGTTTCCTTTGTCGAGATGCTTGAAATTAGCTTTGTGGGTCCTTTCTCCAACCATATTGATGTTTTGCCGATTTGATGCAACTGTCTCATGTTTGAAGGGGCTGAAATCCGAGGAAAGATTTGGGGTGTCCAAAGGTCATGTAGCCACTAATGTCTGGAGGCTCCTAACAGGTAACTATGCAACCTAGTGCAGGTCGGTGGAACAGTGTGGAATTGTATAAGGAACAAACTAAGAGATGTTCTGCTTTCTATATAGAGAGATTACCAAGGTGATTACATCATTCTTTATGTACAGCTTGTACATTCGCAAAGCGTTTGTTGGCCACAGGTAACCTTGAGAGGCTTATAAAAACAAAGACAGCATATGTGGAGGTGTTTCATATAGAAAACGAAAAGTGAAACTCTACAGGGACTACGCATTTGCCTATTGCAAGTGAACGTGGCAGGATCCAGAAGCTCGTACCTAGAGCTGGGCGAGCCCCTCTTCGGGCTCTGGCCTGCCCAAAGCTGAGGCTGGCCATGAGCCCCACCGTTTGCCTCCTTCCAGACCTCTCGGGTCATGACACCTTTCAATTTCAGATATTGAAACACTGAGAGTGGACCTGGGCCTAGGGCTTCCTCCTGCTCCTGGATGGTGATGAATGTGTTATTTCTCCATAGTTGCCCCACCCTTTCATGTCCTGCCTCGTACCATGATTCAAAACTGCCTGGATCGGGGATATCGTCCCGAACGCCCGGTGCCCATAAGTGTGATAGGGGGAGGGCCATGTCGTGATCCCTTTCATACCTTTTTTTGGTTTCCATATAGCCCATAGAGTCCCGAGAATGGGATGGTTTTTAATGCTGTTACGTAATAGGGGTCCCGGTACCCATAACCATTCTCCCATGATAAATGGTCGGAGATGGTAGTTGTCTAAACCTATCCATTGGGGGTCCTTTTGCTGTCTGACGTGCGGGATTAGCACTCGCAGTTGAGCTGCCCTATAGTAGAGCTCTATGTCTGGGAGGCCTACCCCACCATTATCTTTCCGAAGGTGAAGTAAAGCAGCAGAGACCCTGGGTTTTTCGTTTTGCCATAGAAAGGTGTGTAGGACTTTTTTAGTGGTTGCAAGGAGTTCTTTGGGTAGTTGGATAGGGAGCATCTGGAATAGATAGAGCAGCTTCGGCAAGATTACCATTTTTATGGTATTCAAGGGGCCCATCCATGAGATGGTGAGCCTTGTTCACCTTTCAATATCTTTTTGAATTGTGTGCAGTATCGGGGAAAGTTGGCTTCAAATAGGTCACCGAGATCACGGGTCACATTGATGCCCAAGTACCTCAGCGTGGTGAGACTGACCTTCATCCCTAAAGGTGCAAATCGCCCCACCTCTGAGTCCCTACTTTTGTCGATCGGGAGGAGGACCGATTTCCCTGTGTTAATGTGCAGGCCCGCCAGTTGCCCATATTCCTCAATTATATACATAGCTGCTGGTATCGAACTTAGGGGGTTGGTTGTATGCAGGAGAATATCGTCAACATATAGGCCTAGTTTATATTCTTGTCTCCTACTTTAATTCCCTCCACCCTTTCGTCAAGCCTCAGCTTCTGCGCCAGTGGTTCGCGGGATAAGACAAATAGTATGGCGGATAAATGGCAGCCCTGCCTGGTCCCTCTTTCCAATGCAAACCACCTTGAGTAGCCACCGTTCACTGCCGCGGAGGTCTTGGGGGCTGAGTATATTGCCTTAATGGCGCAGCACAGTTTGGGACCAAGACCTACCCAGATTAGAACCCTCTCCAGGAACCCCCAGTCCACACTGTCGAAGGCCTTTTTGGCATCAAGTGACAGGAGGGTTGCGTTGTTGCTCCTCCCCTGTGCCTCATGTATCAAGTGTAATGTTTTCCTCATCGTGTCCGCGCCCTGTCTTCCCATTACAAAGCCGACTTGATCTGTGTGTATTAACTTAGGTAGATGTGTTTCTAATCTGGCCACTATTACTCTCGCATATATTTTGGCATCTATGTTGAGGAGTGATATGGGGCGATACGACCCGCAATGTTTTGGGTCTCTGCCTTCCTTTGGGATCACCGTTAGAAGGGCCTGGGCAAAAGATGGGGGTGCCCGTCCAGTTTCAAAGATATTGTTGAATAAGGTCACTAGGAAGGGGGTAAGAAACGAAGTGAACGTTTTGTAGAAACCGGGAGTGAAGCCATCGTCCCCTGGCGCCATCCCTGACTTGAGAAGTTTGATGGCATTGGAGACTTCATCTCCAGTGCGTCGAGGGCCTCAGCCTCGGAGTGCGTCAGTGCAGGGAGACCTGCCTCTTTGAGATAAGCTTCCACACTCCACAGTGGGGGAGGAGGGTCACTGGTGTATAGTTCTTCCTAAAAGAAGGAAAATGCCTCTTGTATGCCTTCTGGGGAAGATTCTACTGTGTCTATGAGAGTACCATCGGTCCTCTCTATCGTGTCCACCCATCTTTCTGCCCTTTGCGCGCAAAGCCTTGCCACAAGGAGGGCATCAGCCTTGTCTCTCTTCTCGTAATACTTTTGCTTCAAGTATTGTAGGGTCTGGGTCACCTTACCCATTTCCAGGGTTTTAAGCTCCTCCCTTAGTTCCTTGGCTTCAGCAAGATGTATGGATCTGCTTTGTAGGGATGTCTGTGCTAGGCTCTCTGCTGTGTCTAGTTTCTTTCTGATGTTGGTCTCTATTAAAGTATGTTCTCTCTTCTTACTCGCACCTTTTCTGATTAGGATTCCAGGCCAAGTGACCTTAGCCGCTTGCCATACATTCACTTTCGCGACTTCACCTGTGGCATTGCTTATGAAGAATTGTTTAATTTCGTTTTCTAATTCTTCCCTAAAAACCGTGTCAGACCATAATGTTTCATTGCATCTCCACTTTGTGTTGCGATGGGTAAGGCCATCCCAGTCCAGGTCCGCCACGAACATTTCATGGTCAGACCAAGCAATGGGGTGTATGTTTGCGGTCTGAAGTATTCTCATTAGGTCTTCCGAGAGGAACACATAATCCATTCTTGTGAGCGTATCGTGGGGAATGGACCGGAAGGTGAATCCCTTGTCTAATGGATTTAGGTGACGCCAACTATCTGAGAGGCCGTACAGGGCAAGGGTCATTTTGATTTCTGCGTGTTCCTGCGTCTGAGAGGGTCGGGAGGCGTCGTGTGTGGTTTGACTATCCATGGTACTGTTCGTCCATGTGTTGAAGTCTCCCCCAAGAATAGTGTGACCTTGTGATTTGTTAAACACCCATTCGGTTGTCTTGAGAAGGAATCTCTTTTGACCTTGATTAGGTGCATAAATTGTGGCACGGGTTATAACTGTGTCCTTAATGGATCCCACTATTAACATGGCTTTAACCTCTGTGTCGGACCAGGAATTTAAAATCTTCATGCGGAGGCTTTTTCGGATCAAGATTCCCACCTCGGCCTTTTTGGGAATGCCCGAACTCCAGAAAGTAGGCCCAACCAAGCTACTGGGGATCCCTTTCTCGCTGCCCTTCTGGTATTTTGTCTCTTGTAAGAACATGATATCAATATTAGACCTCTTGAATTCTCTCGCTACCAAAGAGCGGTTTGTGTGGGAATTTAGGCCTTTCACATTGAGTGTGCATATGCGTAGCTTGTGGTGTCTAGGTGTTGTCGCCATTATTATTTACCGGTGTGGAATAGCCCAATAGGTGCGTCTGCCTCAATGTCTCTGCTCTAGGTACCTGCCATATGCCTGACTCCTTGCTAGTGAGTTGGGTTCTGTATGACCCTTTGAGGGCCGCTAAGCATTCTTGGCGCTCAGCAGTCGATACTTTCAAGAGTGTCCTTCTCTCCCTCTCTCCCTCGTAGTCATCTGTCCCCTCCGACCCTTCGAGTTGTACTACCCCACCCTCCCCTCCCCCCAGACCACACGGCATCCGATTCGGCTGGGTTATGTTCACCCAGTCGTTCTCCGACCACCAGCGGGAAAAGTACCTCGAACTGTCCCAATCGCATATTTATGTAACTTAACCATGAGCCCCCAACTCCCCCCCCTGCTTTATATGAACGCACTAACAAACTGAACTGTGTTTCAACCTTAGGATCTTGATCATGTGGGCCCAGTATCAGGTTCCCAATAAATCACCACATGGGCGAACGGTCCCAATTGCATATTTATGTAACTTAACCATGAGCCCCCAACTCCCCCCCTGCATTATATGAACGCACTAATGAACTGAACTGTGTTTCAACCTTAGGATCTTGATCATGTGGGCCCAGTATCAGGTTCCCAATAAATCACCACATGGGCAATCTTCGTTTCCATGTTAGATCTCACCACCTCCTTCATCCCTCCATTTCCCGGGCCAGCCGTAGTCCCCAACCTCTTCCACCCTCCCCGATTCCCACAGAAATGCATTGGCTCATATTGTGTGTGTGTGCCCTTACCCTTGACCAGTTCTTGAATACATCATCTGCATCGAGTGGGGCGGTGTAAGGAGGGTGACGGTACCAACGTCGTCTGCTGTTACTCTGTGAGTGTCCATCCGAAGTTGTCAGTGGCCTTTGGACAGCCCAATGATCATCATCAGGTACACCCACGAGAGGAAAAACAATTAGAAGATCGAGGTGGGTTTAGTGTTTGGTATCCGTGGAGGCGTTCATCCATCTATATTTCCTAGAGCCCTGCATCTTCTTTCTTCGTGGGCCTTTAGTGTGCCATTCCTTTGCCTTCGGCCTATTTCTGCTCTGAGTTGGTTGCTCCTCTTGAGTACCCAGTAGTTCAGCAATGCAGCACCGGATGTCCTTTTCAGGGATCAGTTTTATGGCGTTGCCTTCCCACTCAAAGGAGAGCGAGAAGGGGTATCCCCAGCAATATCGCACATCTTTTTGTTTTAGCATTTTGGTGAGTGGGAGACACTTTCTCTGCATTGCTAGTGTGAGGGAGGATAGATCCTGGTAGATGGAGACGTGTGCTGAGCCCAGCATGATTTGTGGAGTGTGTATAGCTTTGTCCAGGACCCTAGCTTTGTCTACATAGTTGTGGAATCGGGCGAGCACCGTTTTTGGGCCTCCTGGTTTTCCGCCAGCCCTGTGGACACAATCAATTTTGGGCTTGTCAACCGAGTCATCATTGAAAAGTGATTTCATTATATTGTGCAGAGTTCTCTTCAGGTCTGACTCAGTCTCGACTTCATTTTCTGGGACTCCGAAGATGCGTATATTATTGCGCCGCTCCCTGTTTTCTAAGTCATCGATCTTTAGGCGAAATTCTTCCTCTCTGACTTCGAGTTCAGCGATTCGTAGGTCCATTTGAGTCTCTAGGGTGTTCAGAGATGACTGATTGTGCTTGACATCTTCAAGTCTATCCTCTATTTTGTCCATCCTCTGGGTAATTTTATCAATCTTGCCACCAATATCCGCTCTCATACTCCTCATTTCATTGAGGGTATCGGCGACGTCCACTTTGGTTGAGGCTGCCTCGGATTTTGGTGATGTCATAGTCACGGCTCCAGATGAACGATAGCTGTCTTGCGATGATGAGAACTGGTATGCAGCCAGTCTCTCCTTGATGTTCATACATTGGATTTCGTGGTATCTGGGCGAGTGGTCCCTCTCGGGGTATGAATAGAGCATGAGTAATGAGGTTTGTTCTTAGTGCCAGGACCGCTTGGTTTCCGATTAGAGGGTGCCGTTCGCCTGAAGAACCCGGAGTGTTGGTGGGGCCAGGGTTTATGCTGCACCCTGGTTTATCAGAGGGCACCCACCCTGCAGCGTCGAGGTCCAGTGGAGGGAGACGTCCTAGGAGTAATGGATCTGAGAAGGGCACACGCCCTGCAGCGCACAGGGGCCCACCTCTCAATGTGGATGGAGCCTTTTCAGAAGGTGAATAGTCTTTTCCTTGTGGGAATGGCTCAACACTCACCAGTGATGCCCATCTGGATGTGGTTCACGGTCGGACCCAGTTCTCAGGGATTGCTGGTCTCAGTCTTCGTCCTTTAGGTTCTTTCTGGCGGGGATGCGCATACCACCATGGCCTAGGGGCACTTTATATGTTGCCACTGGTGTCTGGTCATAGGGCGCAAACAGGGAACATGTGCCTAGTGGTGCGGCCCCTACCTGCAGTCTCCGTGATTCTGTCCGACACCGGCTCCCCCCCTTACCACTGTCTGCTGTGGCCTCCCGAGGTCGTCACCTCCTTAAGCCTCGACTAGGCACCCTGGAAATGCTGTTTTGAGGATCCATTAGGTGGTAGGCAAGCCTCACCATGGAAATGGGGTGCTGTGCCTCGTGGGATGTGCAGGCCAGGCCTGGGGAGCACTGCTTCTTGATGGGCCAGCGTGTGACCGCACTTCACCGTGAGTCTGGCCGGTGCCTCCATGCCGTAGGGAGAAGTAATGAGCATCGTACATGGGAGGGGCTCCGGAGCGGGGGGACCGCTGTGAGGAGCCGGCGTCGGCAGCAGAGAGGGGCGCCCTGCACTGAAGTTCGCCCATGTCGCTGGCGAGCGAGGGGGAGCCTTTGCTGACTATGTGCCCTCCTTGAATCAGCTGCCCGAGAGGCCCTGGCCGCAGCGCATTACAAGCCGCGCGCCGGTCACTCGAAGAGAGAGCTCCATGTGCTCCTTGTGCAGGGCAGTAGAGATGTAGGGGGGTTTGGTCCTCCAGAACCATGCACTTGTTGGTAGGGGCGAGGGACGCTGCACATGGACAGGGTGTTGGGGAGGATCACTGTCATACAGCGGGAGGCAGGAGCACCAGGACCCGTGCGATTTCGGCTGTGCAGGTTCTCCTCGCGTGTCAGTCCATATCTCAGCAAAGCCTCAACCGTTTCCCGTCGGGTTTGGACTTGGGGTGTGCAGGGGACCTGCAGGGTGCTGATTCCAGTAAGTCTCCTACTTTGGGGGGGGTCCAATAGTGGGGGCTCATACTACTTTGGAGGACCTCAGTACGGAGCTCACACGGAGGAGCATGCCATCCATGCGTCCCCTGGTGGCCCGTCCCACAGTCAGGTTTTTAACGCACAAATAGTGCATGGTAATTCTGAGGTTTAATAAAACAACTAAAATTGTGTTTGCTCTTAACCAAACATCTGTGAATTGGGGATTATGAGAACACATCTAATCTTTACACGTAAATTGGTATTAAGTGATGTCCCCATAAAGTAGCTCTTGGTAACCTCAACAAGCCAGGCAGCATCACCCACCAAACGCACTAATCTGTCCGCAGACATTAATCTGGATTGTTGTGGCGTGGTTCTGTTCTGAAGGCCTCCTTTCAATGCGACATAAAAAGCACATTCACCATTAATATTTAGTGGAACAGGGTCCATTTGGCTGACGTCCACCATTCATAAATGTGCCTGACCTGGCACTAGCTACCATAGGCACCATTACATATTGCAATGATAATCTGGCAAGCAAACATGCAGGAACAGCTGCAATATGGCAAGCAAACATGCAGGAACTGCTGCAAGATGACTTGCAGCAGGAATGACTCAAGAAAGGCTGGAGCAGCTCAGTGTATAATACTCTGGCATTATGATTTTATGAAGATCCAGACTGCAGCAGTTTCCTTCCGGTGTTGTAATGCTTGTGTGAAAAATGCGAGCCAGAATAGCATGGCGTCGATGCACAGCCATTTTCGAACACTCATCTTGCATTACAGTAATAAAGTCTAGGTTTCCGCAGGCCTCATAGAATGAGCAAGTAGCAGAGAAAACAGAGCAAGATCACATAAATATTATTTGAGTGCACTTACTGCTGAGAATAGTTATTGTATTGTCCATTGAAGGGCGAGTACAGAAAGGGAGTCGGAGCACACTGCAGGTGCATGATAAGGGATTGGGAATGAATGCGAGAGAGAGGAGCGCTGGGTTTTCCCACTTCTAACTGCATTTTTCCACCCTAAGTCCCTTCGACTTGTGATCTGCTCTTCGGCCGAGAGCAGAGCGCAATTGAGGAGGGTGGGGAAATGCCCCCATAAAGGAGAGAGCATTGTATGTAGAAAGTTAGTTGGAATCTGGACCCCCGGGTGATGCAGTCTTGCTGAAAGGGAGGATGCTCCGCTTCAGACCCCATTGGACACAGTGATCTCTTTGCCTACCTGCTGAGGGACTAAGCATTGTTGTCAGTAGCCAAGATGAGGTTTTCTTCTGCCTCATGTTTTACGGTGATGTAACCCATATTTGAATTCTGTATGTTTGTTTATTGGTATCTATACCTATATAGTATAAAGAAAGGGCCTATAACGAGGCAGTTGTTTTTATAATCTTATATGATCTATGTGTGTTTTTTTTCTGCTAGTCTGAGTCCAATTACTTGTTTTTGCTGAGGGGGCCGGAGAGACACAAGTGTTAGTGCTTTCCCCAAAAGGCCAAATAAGGCCAAATAGACGCAAAACAGGAGTTCCCGTGAAGAAAGCAATATGCATTTCTCTCTCATCTGAAGGGAGATGGTTTGGAGAAAGCGTTTCGTGCAGCCCATTTCCCAGGTTCTGGCAATGGTGGGCTTCTAGAGCCGGTCCTGACCTACCCATGAAATGTCTGGCTCCCCCACCTCTAGACTGGATTTGTGGCTTTGGAAACCAAAGCACTAAAGACATTTAGTTCTGTTGTCTGATTCAGTCACCAAGTCGGTCCATTGATTTCTGAATGCCGCAGAAAAGCAGGCCTCTATGCTCTACAAACTTCTCAAGTGTCAACACAGATTTGAGTTGACCTGTGATCCACGGTGTGTAATCCTTGCTGAGGGTAAGCCATGGGAGTAGAAGGTATGCACCAGGTATATGGAGGTAGGTTCTTCACAATCAGCATTCACCAACTGCTACAACCTTTCTTTTCTTAAGTGAATGCTGACTGCTCATGATCTGCCTAAGCAAAGACCAGGAAACAAAGTCTAAGAAGAAAGGTTGAAGCAGTTGGTGAGTGCTATTTGTGCAAGTCTTGACTGAGCAAAGACAAGGAAACAAAGTATAAGACGAAAGGTTGAAGCAGTTGGTGAATGCTGATTGCGCAAGACTTGCCTGAGCAAAGACAAGGAAAGAAAGTCTAAGAAGAAAGGTTGAAGCAGTTGGTGAATGCTGACGGAGCAAGACTTGCCTGAGCAAAGACAAGGAAACAAAGTCTAAGGAGAAAGGTTGAAGCAGTTGGTGAATGCTGATTGCGCGAGACTTGCCTGAGCAAAGACAAGGAAACAGAGTCTAAGGAGAAAGGTTGAAGCAGTTGGTGAATGCGGACTGAGCAAGACTTGCCTGAGCAAAGACAAGGAAACAAAGGCTAAGAAGAAAGGTTGAAGCAGTTGGTGAATGCTGACTGAGCAAGACTTGCCTGAGCAAAGACAAGGAAACAAAGTCTAAGAAGAAAGGTTGAAGCAGTTGGTGAATGCGGACTGAACAAGACTTGCCTGAACAAAGACAAGGAAACAAAGGCTAAGAAGAAAGGTTGAAGCAGTTGGTGAATGCAGACTGAGCAAGACTTGCCTAAGCAAAATGCAAGGAAACAAAGTCTAAGAAGAAAGGTTGAAGCAGTTGGTGAATGCTGACGGAGCAAGACTTGCCTGAGCAAAGACAAGGAAACAAAGTCTAAGGAGAAAGGTTGAAGCAGTTGGTGAATGCGGACTGAGCAAGACTTGCCTGAACAAAGACAAGGAAACAAAGGCTAAGAAGAAAGGTTGAAGCAGTTGGTGAATGCTGACTGAGTAAGACTTGCCTGAACAAAGACAAGGAAACAAAGGCTAAGAAGAAAGGTTGAAGCAGTTGGTGAATGCAGACTGAGCAAGACTTGCCTAAGCAAAATGCAAGGAAACAAAGGCTAAGAAGAAAGGTTGAAGCAGTTGGTGAATGCTGACTGAGCAAGACTTGCCTAAGCAAAATGCAAGGAAGTAGACAGGTTAAAACAGCTGGTGGCTCTACCCTTGCACCAGGCCCTGTTATGGATGCCTTTACTGTTCTGTTCGTATCCCCCTGCTCTCTGCATAGGTTTTTTCTATGAAGTTATCGAGAACATATGCAGAAATCTGCCCTTGCTTCTAGTGAAACATGACGTGCGTGGTTAGATGGGCCCCACTGAAGCTTGGGACATGGTTGCTAGGCGCTTAGATAGAGAATGTTTGTATGGGATTTTCCTTGGCACTTATGCCCCACTCAGGGCTGAGCTTTCCTGTTTCCCACCGCCATGCCCAGTTTTCTGGTGCATTCGTGAATAATGACCAGGTTTGCAACAAACATGCGTAAATGCCCCATTCAGAAGAATTCCCTTCCTGTTCCATAAGTGAGCCCCCGATGACCCCAGTCTGCCTAATCTGGGTCTGGATTGACATTGATTAGAAGGTTTGAGGAAATACTTTGAAGACCCCAATGTGTGTTTATATTCCTGGTTAACTAGAGACTATAAATAGTTGCAGGTGTTTGAAATATTCCAATATTAATCATTAGCCATTCGCTTGCTCAGTTACACACCGTATTCTTTTAGCCAAATCCTTGTGTGTGAGATAAGGATGTGTTGAAATAATGCCTTTGCCCGGCTACTATCTCTGACCTCGGGGGATGTTTTCTGCTTCAACAGAGGTCTGATTTGTGTGGGCGATTGTTTTGCATTGGTGCCAAAAAACAGGAGGTGAGCGGGATATCCCACCGGAAGAGCGCCATGACACATCATCAAACTCCTCGACTCCGGCTCCCTCACTGGTTGGGGACCTCTCTCCCTGGTGTGCAGCCTCCCTCTAGGTCATTCCCCGTAGTCCCTTCACCCTTTGAGCATCACACCTGGGCAAACGGAATCTTTCCATTACGAGATTTCAATTTTGTTGGCTCAAAATCATCAAATGTGGACTTTGCGCACAGGATGAATAGAGTCAGGTCAAGACTTTTTGGGGCCCTAGGCAAAGTGGAACTTTGTTCACCACTTACCCCCCACACACCCACACAATCCCCCATCGTCTCAGCACAAGAGCAAGCTTTGCAGCTTCTATGGGTAATTTGGAACCCTCTCTGCTTATGTCGGCCGAGGGGTCCGCCTAGTTCTGCCATGCACTAGAACATACCCTATGCTCTCTGTTGCCACAGAGCAGGGCTCTGCAACCCGCGGCTCTCCAGATGTTTTGGACACACCTTCCATCAGCCAGCATAGTCAATGGCAAGGGCTCATGGGTGTTGTAGTCCAAAACATCTGGAGAGCCAAAGGTTGCCGATCCCTGCCCTAGAGCAAATTATAATAATTAAAGGCTACGAAGCATGACCTGTGAACTGTACTTTGTCCCGGGAGGATAGCTCAGGGGCAACGTGCTCGCCTTGGAAGCAGGACGACATGGAGCAACACAGGTTTGATCCCCAGGGCCGCTTAGAAGCCACTGAGTATTCAGTGCGTGACCGATATCATATCACTAAACTGAAACCAGAGGATGCGCAGAAAGACCAGTGCCGCAGGATGGATGCAGGATGAGACTCAGTTTGCCCCGCGCTGTCTAGAGTAAACTGATGGCTACTGGGCCGGATTTTCACGGATCCTGCAAACAAAGTCTTCCCAGATCTGGGCAATCAATAGGGCATTCTGCTCTGTTTTTAACTGAGAAGAGGGGCTTCGATCCACGATAATTAGGAGGGGGGGAGGAGAGACTTGCCCGCAAGACCTGGTCAGCAGCTGATCAGGAGCTTTGTGAACTCGCCTGTTGTGAATGAACTCTGCAGTTAATCAGGAAATATTTAGTTACAGACGTTAGTTGTAAAGGTTTACAGCTTTTTTTTACTTTGCGTGCAACATTATAGGAAACGCTTGGCCCTTGGGGTATTTTCCAGGTGTTCATGATGAATCTTTTGCGAGGTGAATGTTTATGTGGGAAAGGGAGTGGGGAGCAGAAACAATTCCACCCATCCTTTATGACCCGCCCTCCATGTCACAGCAAAAAGGCGCAATTTACAGCACTTGGGAGTTCCTTTAACTGGCAACAGCGTGCCAAGGGTCCACAAGATGGCTGCCCACCACGAGTCTCTAGCTGATCGCCATGGATGCAGCCCAGAAATGGACTGAGAAGAAATAACTCCTCTAGGCCTCCCCTAGTCACCTAGAATAATTCTATAAAGAATAATTCTTCCAAAAGAACATGAGTAATTTGTTCGCTCCTGTGTGCCCTCACTATTCCAGGGAGGAGAGGGGTGGATCGGGGCTATGAGGAAGCTACTGTAGAAGGCTGTGAGGGGGAGATGTTCCTCAAAGCTCCTTCATGTGTTCTGCTTTCCCTTTAATGGGGCGGTGGCAGCACTTCTCAGTGAGGCCCCTACACTTCCAAGTGAAAGTAGCAACACTTTGCGGCAGGGGCGCTTTACTTTTTAACGTAGTTCACTTTTCTCAGTAGGACTACCCTACTTTCCATGGGACATTACAAGCCCTTGCCAGCAAGAAGCAGACACTTTGATACTTGGTACTTGCCTTTCCCCCATATGTCAAGCTCTTGTAATGCGCAAATGCACACACATGCTGTAAACCCTTACACACCAAGCAGCTCTTTACTATGCACCACAACCTCTGCAAAAAAACCTTAGATACGGTTCATTACAGAGCGGCACCTACATCTGCCCCAGGTGCGGGGAAGGTGTACTTGCAACCAATAATAGCTTTTGAAACAAAAACGTCAGATCTGCCTGCCCAAGATCACCTAATGGTGGGGAGGGCTGCGAAGCTCATCACACCAAGGCAAGGCGGAGCCCCGGGACATATTTCTGCGCCCCCGCACCTACTGTCTGAGACTCAGTTCAATTATGACTTAGTGTTTTGGCAACTTTATTTCTTTAAGCATCCTTCATCCTAAATCACGCTGTGCTAATAATTCAGTTGCAGGAATAACGACGAGCCAGAAGGTGACGCAGTTGGGTGCTCCTGTTGGTCATGCCAGCAGATTGCTCGAGTCAGCCTACATGACATTGGTGCTGCTCTGCTACTGTATAAATGATAGTAGTACTGTTGCAGGGAACGTGGCTCGGGGCATGTGTTGCAGACTACATCCAGACAGCCACTGTATCCTGTGCAGAGCACTAGTTACATGGGCATGCAGGTCCATGCATATGCGCCAGTGTCAACATGAAGCTGACTTTGCTACACCACTGCAGGCGAGGCACTCACTGGGAACATGCACGGCTTTTTAAACAAGGCCCTTCCCCTTTTTTTCTTGTGGTATGCAGCCAGCATGGCGTACACCAATATGCAGGTGGGTGTCACGGGCTGAGCCTAAAATAGACACTGGCAAATGGCTGCAGTCAGTGGCGCACAGTTGCCAGCGACATTCGTGGGGCAGAGGCGCCCCCAGAACAGAGAAGGCATCAACAGGAAAGTCACCAGCCAACAGCACCAACATAAGGGTAAAACACGGAAAAGGGCCACCTCCAAAGAGAAATGTCAGTGCCAATATATAGAAGATCTTGCTGAGGTGTTTGACAGGCAAGGTAATCAGATTATTTATGAATTTACCATTTGACCATCCCTTTGCTATATGAAGAAGGCATGTTTGTTTGCACTATTTTCTGTGAATAGACGGTAAGGATATCCCACTTGCCACCTATAGATTCAGAGGAAATTGACAAAGTGGGTGATATGTTTTAAGGAGCAGGTACACATTTGGTGTGCCATTTTAAGACGAAAGTTCTATGTTATGTTATTTTGATTGGTGATTGTAAATTACATAGCTGCCATGAATGGTGCACACATCACCTCCATTGGTCCAAGCTGCAAATCCAAATACGTTTACACTGTAGAGTGGGTTGAGCAGCGGGCGGTGAGTTGCCGTCCTGGCGTGGGAAAGGCATGCTAGAAAATATGTGGGACCTGGCACTTCATCATTTACAAATTAAGCACTGGTGGAAAATAGAGACATGTTAGGAAACAATTGAAACCCGAAGTTTCATTGTAGCACAGGGTAACACAGAACCAATGAGGCATTGCAGCTTCAGGAGGGAGGCCTTTATTAGGTGTTACTGCCGCCAAGGAGGACAGGGGACGATAATACCTGCTACAGTCCTCTAACCTCAGGCTGTTATATATGGGATAAAGTGCCCCCTACCGTACTTCATAAGTATATTGCATGTCAGTGAGAAGTTTCATGACCAAATAGAATTTTGGGGTGCTGAGAGGGTACTGTGTATCCCTTTTCTGACCTCTCCTGAAACATTTCGTACCTGTGACAAGCCCATCTATTCAGCCGGTTGGCAGTGTACCTGTTACAAAAAAATAATTTGAACTTTCTATCACAGGCTGCATTTGTAGCCCTGACAAGGCACATAATGCGCCCCATATCCAAAAATGGTGGTCTTACTTTAAGTCCTGAACAAGATGGCTTGTCATTTCTCGACTCTTCCACCATGCTGAGTGGGGGAGGGTCCCTTTGTCCCTTTGTCTTCGACAGGCTTCTCACTGAAAGCTTACAAAGCTTCCCTGAGTGCCTACAGGACAGTAAGTGGGGGGAGGTCAACCAAAACTCCCCTGCCTATTGCCCTGCAATGTGCCTGGTTGAAACCAGTTCAAATTAGGAGGCTGATTGTCCTCATTGGACAGCCACCTCCATTTGAATGGTGCATGGGGTATAATTGATGGACTCAGCCAGTGTTCCTGCTGTCACCTGGATAAATCTTGAGGTTCTGGAGCAGAAACCCAGAGTCTATGACTGGAACGAGAAGATTCCGAAAAGAAGGACGTCACTAGCCCTTCCAACGACCGCCAGAGCCTGTTGAGTCACAGCTGCTGTCCAGACCTCGTTACTCCAATCGACAGGGATGATCTGAGGAAGATGATTTCCTCCCATACACTGATGGGCCTGGTCAGTCTTGAGATTAGGTCTACTGGTCTGTGGTGATTTACCAGGGGACGATCAATACGGATGAGGGAAGCGTTACCAACCTCTCTACTGCTCTCTCGCTGAGTTGCTCAATGTCCTGATAGGTCACGGCATCCTGTGGGCTACTCATAGGAGCCGGTATGTGACGAGGGGTCGCTACTAAGCAGGGCTTGCTATAGGCACCTGTGAGAGTGTAAAGCTCACATCACATTGCATTGAGCAGTAGCTAGTTTTAGTTTTTCCATAATTCATTTAAAACTAGTATTACACTGCAAAGCGATGTCAGTTAAATGCACAGATGTCAAAGGCTCTCTTGTAGAAACAGTTACCGAGTGTAAAAACACTCAACATTTACCATTAGTATATTTTGAGGGCACATATAGCTTAAAATTACCTCCCAGTCTGAAATGATTGTCCCACCAGTGGAATGCCCTTTAGCATAAAGTTTGTATTCTGTGTATCAGAAACGGATGTGATCACCCAGAAAGAACATCACTGTGGTAGAAGTGCATACAGTAGTCTAGCACGGGAAAGGATGATGCCTAAAGAAAGGAAAAAGCAAAACGCAGGGGCAGTGTCACATTCAAATCCCCTGCACACTGCTTCAGGCAGCTCACTGTTTCAGGCCGCTCGCTGTTTCAGGCCGCTCGCTGTTTCAGGCAACACACTATTTCAGGCCGCTCGCTTTTTATGGCGGCTCGCTATTTCAGGCCGCTCGCTGTTTCAGGCAACACACTATTTCAGACCGCTCGCTTTTTATGGCGGCTCGCTGTTTCAGGCCGCTCGCTGTTTCAGGCCACTCGCTGTTTCAGGCCACACATTATTTCAGGCCACACACTGTTTCAGGCTGCTCGCTGTTTCAGGCCGCTTGCTGTTTCAGGCCGCTCTCTATTTCAGACCACTTGCTGTTTCAGGCCACTCGCTGTTTCAGGCCGCCTGCTGTTTCAATGCTCTCACCCTTCAGCCGAGTATGATTGTTATGTGTCTGGTGATAAGGGCTGGGTCTTTGTTTGAGCGGGGAGAATCTGAAGGACTGATAAAACAGCGATACACACAAAAATGTATGCAGAAAGGTTTACGCGGCAGCTGCATACTGCGAAACCATTGGGGTTCTAGGTTTCCCGGATTCATTTCTCAGTCATTTAACTGGACAAACCACTCATCCGTTCCTACCCAAGGTCTGGACAGTGTGGGGTAAGGATGCAGAGCACTCTGTGTAGCTGAGGGCCTGCCTGGCACTCAGGATCGGACTGCACTATAATTTGTAAGCCCAGCATGTCAGTGTGGGCCACTTTCTGAGTCCAAGTGGGCCACATTTTGGCTAAAGTGTGCCCGTTTGATTAGTTCCTTCACTGTGCAGCTAGCACCTTCGACAATTGTTACTGAATAAATATTCATTAATATGTGCACTTTACAACACGTTTTACCCCCAAAACGCCCTAGTTGACCCCACCCAGTGTCACAAAAGAAATAGAGTGCCATTTGCGACTGTGGGCCACTTTTTCATTAATGCCCTTGACAATTGTATGAAGTGTCCACCCCTGATTGCACCTCTTCTTCTTTTCCACCGACAACTTCGGCGTCCACCCACAAAGCCACAGATGGCCGGCAGGTGGTGGGGAAAATCAGGTGAGAGAGCTCGGCCCGGTCCGTGTACGCGGCATAGGCAACTATCATCAGGGGACTGACACCCTCCCAGAGTTAGAGCGAGACTTGGAACCTGGCAGCATGTGGCACTCTGACCACTGTGGGTAGAAGACGAACTCAAAAGTAGAAGAGACCTCACAAGGGCACAGCAGAGTATTGCAATGAGCTCAGCGCCCTTCAGAGTTGCTTTTTTTCGGTTGCGGACAAAAAGGGTTGCATGTTTTCAGGTTGAACCAATTGTTCCCTGAGGGACAAATCACGTGTTCCCTTTGCATTATTTATTAATTTTACACTACAGCATTGCAGTAAGAAGTATGACTCAGCAGCATGCAGTTTTCCTCGAGACACAGACAGCCATGTTTTACCATGTGAACACTTCTCTTGAATAAAAGTATTTTTCCAAACGGAACACTCTTCAGCTGTTGGCTGTGACAGCTTCATGCAAAATACAAGGGGGGTCCTGGGAGTCCCTCTGCCGGACATTAGTCCCGGTTTAGGAGAGCCTTACCCAGATTCTTTAGCTCATTAGCTTTCACAGAGGAGAACTATCCAAAGCATATCAGTCTTTGTCCCACCCGTAAGGGCAGTCCAGCACCGAAATGCTAGGCCATTCCTCTCTGAACGAGAGTACCAGCAGCAACGCCACACACGTGTTTCGGTCTGATTGGACCTCATCAGTGAGGCAAAGCTGAGCCTCTCTAAGAATAGTGAGCAAGGGGTCCACGTCTGGATTTCCCTAGTAACTTACAGTGAGACCCAAAGTTACTTAAATCATGCAAAAAACAAGTGGAGTCCTGGGGGGCTTTCTCACAACAGGTGTTTGGATGTTGTGGTCACAGAGGAGTACCCCATACTCCTTGCCTGGGGTTACACATGCAGCACAGGTGTCTGCAGAGTTTCCAGTCTTTTTCTGTTACAGCAAGAGCCAGAACAAACTGAGCAACTTGCACCAGACATGGGACAACTTCCTTTCACTGGGCGCACACAGTACTGTACACCAACGTAGCCTACACCGCGGCAGAAGCGCTGAAGCTGCTGATGTGGTTATCGGGAGGGGGCATTGTATATAGCCCGAGTGAGGACTGCCATAGAAGGGCTACCAGTCATTTGGTCGTCGACACCAAATGGTCGAAATCCAAATGGTCGAATTTTTTTTTTTACATTTTTTTTTGTTTGGGGGGGGGGGGGGGGTTCCCGCCCCAACCCCCCTTTTGAATTATTTTTTTTTTTTAACCAAACAAAACAAAAATATATATATAAATAAATAAAAAAAATTTCGACCATTTTTTTTTTCGACCATTTGGTTTCGACCAAATGGTCATTCGATCTTTTTTTTTCAACCAAATGAGCGGACACCCCATAGAAGCGCATGGGACTCGTTTCTTTTTTAATTTTTTTATTTTTTATTTTTACCAGGTGGATGGCATTCCTTATGTTTGTGATGGACTGTCAGATTACCCATCCTTACCCCTTACCTTGGGACCGTAGGCACCAAGACTGCAGAGGGTCCTTCCAAAGAGTTCAAAAGGTGTCAGGCTTCTGTATGGTACACATGCCCGACCTGAATATGACAGAGCCCGGCTGTACTTTTAGGGATATGGGGCACTCTAATACATGTCACATGCCAAGGGACACGCCACTCGGCGGTGTGTGCTATACCAACGTGCTCACTCAATGTGCCCGAATAATGTATTTTGCAGCACAGTTTTCAGGGAAAAAAAATACAAGATAAAAGGATGCGCAGATCAATAACACTGGATAGAGAGACGATTTATATATGCGCGTCACCGAAGCAGTGCCTAATACGTTCTGCCCATATCATGCCAGGGAAACTGCCAATCATAAATCATGACACTAGTTTGAAATATGTTGCCAAGGGGTATATGAACACCAGCACTGAACACTGCGCCTGAGGCTATAACACACACCAGTGATCATGTTGCAGTTAGTAACATACAAAGCCAACATGCTAAGAATAGAACCAGGGCTGGATGAGCTGCACATTCCATGGGACAACTTTATGACTGGCCTTACCTTCCCCAAATACTGCTCTCCGCTCCACTTAGTCCCCTCACCTGAAACATTGAGGTCAAGTGAGTGCATTGGGGTTTTTGTGATGAGCAAACATTTCTAACACCTAATCTGCCCCCTCACCTAATTCAGATGGACGACACAATCTCCTGCGTGCAAACTCCACCACATTTGCAACTTGAACCCTTTTGGCAAATGTTTGAGAATTCCTTTGGATGATCCCTTTGGTCTCCACCAAAATCCAATGTTACCACTGATTCCATACTGCACCGATGACCTTATGTTTAATCGTGGCTTCGTAGCAAACATCACGTGGCATGGTGGGACGTGTAGGCAGGAGTGGACTGGGAACCAAAAGAGGCCCGGGAAATAGTTGTCAAAGTGGCCCCACATTACACATTTTCAGAGAAGCTGAACCCTTTTGCTAGGAGAACATTTGAGAATGAAATAGGCTCCACACACAATAGGCCGAGGGTGCAAAGGCCTATCGGAGAAGTCTCTAGAGTTCCCTATAGGCCAGTCCACCCCTGCCTATGGGCTCATAACAGCAGAACAGTTAGTTGCAAATTCCAGCATGCTCAAGCTGATGTCTGCAACTAGGAGCCTGCCAGATGCAGAAGAAAGCAGTATACATCTTGCCAGGAGCCATACCTATGTGCTCCTGTTGGGAACATTACAGACATGTGGACTGCATGGGTTTGCATCAGTACTTTGCAGCATGTATGTTGTTTGTGTTCAGCAGCTGCTTGCAGAATATCATGTGCCCATTTAGCTGGTTATAGCCTGTGTCCTATATTCGGTCCTGTTTTGCGTTATTTGTGTGGAGAGTGATTGTTAGGGAGCTTTAGGTAGCCTCGCTGCAACAGGGGTGGGTGAGTGTGTTTGGGTGCTTTTGTTGCCACCCTCTGTTTTTGTTGTGTTTGTGGATGTGTTTGCTGGTTTATTGAATTTGCTGGGATGTCTGTGATTGTGTGTGTGTGTGTGTGTGTGTGTGAATGCTTCTATACATTGTTGGTATGTGTGTGGTGCCATCTGTTCATGTGTGTGTGTGTGTGCATGTGTGTTGTCCTCTGTTGTGGCATGTGTGTGTGTGTGTGCTGTCCTCCATTGTTGCCTGTGTGTTGTCCCCTGAGGTGTGGGTTGTAGGGGACTGCTGTTGGCATCCAGCAGGCCATAGGGGTGCTACGGTCATCAGCACCTTAAAGGGCCAGTGCCTCAGGGGGTTGCCCGGGGATACCTGGTCTTAAGTGGGGGCAGGGTGGTCCATACCCTAACCATGCAGACCCTTGCCACCTTGCTGGCAAGAGGGCCCCACGGCATCATGTAATGCAGGCCCCATGCTCACACGGTGTAGGCCTGCAGACCTAAATGAGAGACAGACTCAGTTATTCGTCTTTGGGAGTCTGCAGCCGTTCTGTCCATGTGCCTGCAAGGCTTCCTTTTATTAGCTACCTTAAAAGGGCGATACACATTGGAGGGCCATGCACACCACTGCCCATTTTAAATGGGCCATTCACTTGAGTGGGTCACACTGTGTGCAACAGAATGTCATGAAAAGTGAACCTTGCTGTCCCTGTGCCTTTGGGGCACTATAATCTTGCGACCTGTTCCTAAGGTGTTGCCTAATAACATTGGGAGCACCAACTGGGTATAAAAGCCTGGACTGGCATAAACAGTATTGGTTCCATTCACTGTAGTGGAGGAGTAAGTTGCCCTTCACTTAAGGAACCCCTCTCTACACCCCCACCCAAGTCAGTATGCCACTGCACCACATCTCAAATTGGCACTCCAAATAAGCAAAGTAACTGAGGAATGTACCAGGACCGTAAGATGTTGTTTATCATGTGTGAGTTGATGCCTTCATAAAGAGATGGCAATTTGTCTAATGTCAGGTGTTGCCATTTCACGTGTGGCATTTGCATTATGGAACATACTGGGTGAAGGTCTGGACCAACCAGGGTTCTTGCTGGATAGTTCCTCCCTCCTCGGAATTAGTGCTAAATGAAAAAGGGGTAGCCTGATACATTTCTCTGAATCAACAGTGCAGAAGGGATAGTTATGTAGTGAAAGTCGGTCAGCCAGCAACGTAACACAAGATGGAGGCTTTATTTCAGCAAGTCCCTTTTCTATCTTCATGCAGCCCTCTCTAACCGTGTTCTATGAGCATCTATCTAGAGCACTGACTGTGGTGAGACTAATGAGAGTTGATACGTTGAAGGTCTAGCTGCATGCATTTGAAGGATGTATATATGTCTGTGTGTGTGTAATTGTGTCACTGGATGCTTGTGTGTCAACAACATGTAAAGCTAGATATAACACACTTCCTTCACTTTGATTGCATTGCAGTGGAGGTTTGCGTGTGATAGGATGCGCTGTTAGATCCCTGGCGGGCTCCTCCATTCGCCTCGTCATTGACCCCTTTCTACAATATCTTTTTAATTATTTTTGTGAAAAAACGTCCCTACTTGGATTTGAACCCATGCAACTCCCTCTTTGTTCAACCCCTCTATTCCCGACAATCGTTTCACCCCGCAACCCCTCAAATCTTCTCGTACAATCTTCCTCTTTAAGACCTTTCCATTCTCCACGTGGCATTCTCACTTGGACCTCATTCCATGGCTGAAACTTTAACTCTCTCACACAGTTCAGTCCATCATTTCTCTCCTTACCCTTGTGCTCTCTCACACATTTTCTCTCGCACCCCTTGAATATCAGCACTCTTTAGGAAGGCCCTTCACATCCAACCTGGACATACCTTTTTGTTGGGTTTCCACCTCCTTAACACCTCAAACGGGGGTGCACATGTCATGACATGCAGTGTCAACCTATACTGGAACACACTTCTATCACTGCCTTAACCCAGTCACCTCATACACTCACTGCTACGCGAATCACCTCTATTAAAATACGATAAAACCTTTCTGCACAAACACATCCCCTTGTGGATGATGCAGCGATGTGGTGCCATGTGTAATCACATTCTGCTGAAAGAAATTCTCTATATGTTTGGAGGTCAACTGAGGTTCGTTGTCCATTATAATCTTATTGGAACCCTTCCCTCCAGAATACTGATTCAAGAAACCTAATAACAGTCCTGGAACCGGCATCCTTTTTTAGCAGACCTCAGGCCATTTTGAGAGTAGGTCAAGTACTACAACAAGGCATGTGTCCATGAAATCCTTGAAGTTTAATGACCCCAGGAGATCCAAAGCAACCTCTGCCCACAGCTGTTGAGGAACTTTGCGTATTGTCTGGAACATTAGTCTTCAAAACCTTTTAACTTTCTGCACACTCACAGCATTCTCTGCTTTCTATTCCTTTATGTTGCTATGTCCCCTCTATGCCTTTGGGTATGCGTGAGAATGTAATTGATCTAGGACCAGGGTCTCCAACCTGTAGATCGAGAGCCACTGGTATCTCGGCTGAGGCTTCTCAGTAGCTCCTCACATCAGACACCAAAATGAGCACATTCTGGTCTTCTTCCCCTGCCCCCTCCCTCTCTTCATCCTGCAAAGCAGACAGTGAAAAGCTGTGTGCACGGTGAGAGGCCTGCATCTGTGCTTGAAGGGCTCGGGGCAGTGTCCCAACAAGGGATTAACTACTAATAGCAAAAGTAAATGGGAAATGTATGTTGCGGCCATTGTCACCAAGGGGTGCAATTGATGGCTGATTAGAAAGGGAAGAGGGTCATACATCCGCATGCCATGTGAAACAAATCTGAGCATGTGATCGTTTCACTCTCACTGTGTTTCTTTAGATTTATTTAGGGTACCATTCATGGCATGCTGGTAATTGTAGGCTTTCAATCAGAATAGGGAAAATAAAGCTACAGCTGTTATTGATTTTTGATCAGCGTGTGTGTGTGGAAAAAAAATCTTTGCGAGTCCTAGCTTGCAAAAAACGGTACATCTAGCGGTACGTGTTGCTGTTTATTGTAAAACGGAATGATTTTTATTGGAAGATACTGAATTCTCTGTTTTAAGGTAGTAGTACACCAATTGTATTAGAAGTTAACATGGAATTTGCTGGGAAATGGAGGAGCGCTCCTCTAGGTGTGTCTCAATACAGTAATGCAAGCGCTGCCAGCCATTTTCCATTTAAGTACATGTGGAAAACTACTAGCCGTACTGACTTCTGGTGCTTGTCCACTTACATAAATATGAGCAAACAGGAATGTAAAATTATATGTGCTATCAATGCCAGGACCTAACAAACAACATGATTTGAAATTTCTGTTTCAGTCTATGTTTTACAAAACAAGAATATGAATGAAATAATTAGGTGAGAAAAGTGAGCAGCGGTTTCTATTTATATATTTTCATATGTATAGGATTAATAGAACTTACACCTAGTTACTAAGTAACAGAGCACTGTACAAAACAGGGTGGTCAATACAAGGAGAGAACATTGAGGAGAGCCATTGGATGGGAGAACAATTCATAGGGTTAATCCACTAAGGCTGTGTACACAAACCGGGAGATCTACAGTGTTCTTTGGGGACCCTCTATGCATATGTTCAACTTCTGGCATGGATTTCTGGCCTTTAAAGGCTTAGCTGAAATGGTGCAATTTATGAGTTATGTTTTTGCTGAAAATTGGTCAAAACACCATACAATTTACAAGTAATTCTCGAACACATGGAAAATTCCAATAGAGGCCTGGTCAACAACAGTATGCAGGGTATGCGGCAGTGCCATTGCAAACAATATGTAATAATTGTCCTTTTATACCATTTTTGTGAGGCTGGTGCCCTCAGTATGTCTGAGAGAGGTGAACACGCAACCCAGGCATGGACCATTGGTGATGCACCAGGATGACCTGCATGATTCCTGCAGGTAGAGGCAGCGATTCTGTGATACTATCTCCTTCATAAAGATTGCCACCCATTTTGGATAAGTCACCCCTTGCTGCATCCATACTCTCTTTGCTTAAAATGTTAATATAACAACTCATATATTGTCTGGATGGGTTATGATTTGTGCACGTTTTGAAGTCATTGCTATAAAACTGAATGCTTTTTAGTCCTGTCATTTTTTCAATCATGCTAATTATTTTGACATCAAAATCTTTTAAAGGTAGTCAACAAAGTAGGCTTTAGTGTACTTTTCCTTGTCTCAATCCTGATACCTAATACAACCAAATGGAGACCTAAGCTACTCCTCACTAATGAGCCCCAATGAGGCTGAAACATGTCTAGGGATGCTTGTGGTCTCGTGCAGAAAGGATGTTGCTATGCAGTTCGGACTGGCCTGCTTGTTTTGTGGTGGGACCAAGCCTGATTTGCATATGATCTTTCCCCTTTTGTAATGGCTTGGTAGGCAAAGAACAATGCTCTGGCGGGTTGCTCAGAGCAATTCCAGAAGTTAAGATTAATTCTAAACCTTCCAGCCATCACCCGTTTTTTTTGCTAAAGCCACTCTGAATGGAGCAGGTATGCCCAGATGTGGGTTGCCTGCCTGCTGGGCCTAGAGACCTGAGCTACTCCTCACGTATGAGGCCCAGTAAGGCTGAAACATGTCTGGGCATGCTTGTGGTCTTGTGTAGAAAGGTTGTGACCAAGCAGTCCGGGCTGGCGTGCCCCTTTTGTGGTGGGGGCAGGCCTGGTTGGTTCCATGTCTTAAAATCGTGGCAAAAATGGCCATTTATCCAAAATATTGTTGCAAAAAGGCAGTGGTTTTGCCACCACAATCATGTAAAGGATGTGAGGGACACCCCCGCAACCCACGGACCCATTATACCATTTAAGCGGAGCGGGGGACACCGTGCCGGCGCATATGGGCCGGTTTACTCCAGTGTACTTAAGCAAGTAGGAAGCAAATTCACAGTCGATACTTGATTAGGAGAGGACCAGTAAGCTGTATTTTTTTTAAAAAAATTTGATTGTTTTATAGCATTGCATTTTAGCTAATATTTAATAGATCTTACTGTTTCATTTGAGGAAAACCTTTGATTTGAAATTTTGAAGTTAATTTTTAGAATAACTCACTTGATTTTTAGGACTTTACTGTGGTGCTACGAGAAATTCAATAAATAGCTCCATAGTAGGTTCTTTCTGCATTTTCAGTCAGGCAGTGAGCCTCTACCACCCACGTACGCGCCGCAAACTACATCCCAGAAACATTGTAGTTCGCAACGGTACTAATTACCACGTCAGGCGCGTAAGAGACGGCGCGTAGGGCCCCTTTTTACTCCGGTTTCGCTCCGCTGAGTGCTCTGCTCTGCCCTCCCTCTTTCTTCTCCCTCATAATTACTGACTACTTTATACGTTCATACTGTTACTTTGTATTTTGTATCAGGAAAGGATGATAGCAGTTGAAGGAGCAAGGAAGGGGCTGCCACGTGTTAGTGAAGATATGGAGGTACATGGATTTCCTAGGGAGGAGGAGGAAGGGAAACACACTAAATCACCAGAGTCACACTTAAGGCTAAAAGTGGGGCTACTGAATACACGGTCCATGGTTAAACATGCAATCAACATAAATGAAATGATTATGGATAAACACATAGATATACTATGTGTGACAGAAACATGGCTGCAGGACCCTATAAGACCCACTTGTATATTAGCAGTCCCAGGGGGATACACAGTCTACAATACGAATAGAGAAGGTGGGCAGGGGGGAGCTGTAGCCATCATAACCAGAGAGGAGCTGAAACTGTTTAAAGTTAAATGCAGCTGTAGTGGATGCTATAATTCCAACAACTGCCTTAATATAGTAGTGCTGTACAGACCACCCTCTTTGGTCACAGAGTTTGCAAATGAGCTCTGCTCTCAACTAATAAATCTAAAATCACCTAATGTATCTACGTTAGTAGTAGGTGATTTCAACTACTGGAGAGGGAATGAGAAAGACAAAGAAGCTATTGCCTTGGAAAAAACACTAAAAAACCTAGATTTCATGGTAATTAACAATGACCCCTCAACACCACAACACCGCAAGGGAACCAACTGGATTGGATATTAACACAAAACCTTCAATCTCAAATGAACCTTGTATATGGAGCCATCATTTCCTGGTCTTGCTAGATATAGTATTGCAAACCCCATTAAACCAACAGAACCCCCACAAAAGGTAAAGGTAGCAAGCAGGCATTTCAAAACCTTGAAAACCGATCAACTTCAGCCTTGCTTAGACCAAATCTTACAATCATTTCAGGATCGGGATAATTGTGAGTCATTGCTAAATAAATACATAACACAAATCCAAGATTTAGTAGACCAGGTAGCACCATTGAAAACCAAAATAACCAGGAAAGACAGGAAACACTAGAAATGGTTTAATACAGAGCTGGACATAATCAAAATGGGAAAAAAGAGTCCTTTAAAGAAAGTGGCATCAAGATAAAACTAAGGAAAATAAAGATAATTGGAAGTTAGCAAACAAAAAGTACAGAAATAGCATAAGGTCAGCTAAGGCAAATTTCTTTAATAAAGAAATCGAAGCAGCATCAAACACCACAAGTAAGCTATTTGAAATTCAGAAAAGTGTAGAGAAACCTAAAAATCTCACACCACCTTTTTCTCAGAACAAAGACGACTGTGACACTGTGCAAAATTCCTTTTCAGCTAAAATAACAAAAGCTAGACAAAATATAATTAATGCCAGGAAAATACCCAGCCAGGAATCATTGATAAAGGAGGGTAATAAACGTGGTGGGCTTGACAACTTCAATTTCACTATTATCACAGAAGTAGAATTACTTGAAGTCTTAAGTCAAATGAAACCCATGGCTTGCGCGGAAACTGTGTTACCATCCAATGTTATATTGCAAAACAAAGAACTGTTTGCACCTATTCTGTTGGGAATAGTCAATGCTTCTTTTAAGGAAGGTATAGTACCGAAAGAGATAAAAAAGGTGACTATTACGCCTCTGGTGAAAAAGGTAGGTCTGGATCCAAAGGACCCTGGCAATCTTCGCACCATCACAAATTCAAATTGTATATTCAAAATCCTGGACAGAATTGCTACTCTGCAATTACAAGAACACATAGAAAAACAGACCTCTACACCAACAACAATCTGGTTTTAGGGCTTTTCAGAGCACTGAAACAGCAATGTTAGACCTTCAAAACCATATGCTGGGTTTGGTCGATAAAGGAAAAGTAGGGTTATTAATGCTACTGGATCTCAGTGCGGCGTTTGATCTGGTAGATCATCAACTATTAGTTAAGGCTCTGAAAGAAATTGTGGGATGTTCCAAGGTAGCACTGGAGTGGCTAGTATCTTTTTTAACGGATCGCCAACCCAAAGTGCATTGGGGGAACAATTTCTCGGAGGTCATCTCAATCTTATTCGGAGTCCCACAGGGAGTTAGTCTCTCTCCAATGTTATTTAATATTTACTTGAGAAGTCTGTGTGACATACTGGTTGAGTCCGGCGTGTTTTTCACTAATTATGCGGATGACACGCAGCTTATCATAGAAATAGAGGGTACATATGTCAAGGATAGCGAGAACATTGTTAAAGGGTATAGTAAAATTAATGAATGGATGCAGCAAAATTGGATGTGTCTTAATGACACTAAGACTGAAATCATGTTGTTTGGGTCCAGTCGAAGAATTGCTAAACTAGGGACTGAGTATGAGACCTTCTTCATAAATGAAGCTAAAATTCAAGTATCCAACCAGGTCAAAACATTGGGGATGATGGTCAACTCCTCAGTCAACTCAGAAGCACAAGTGAGTTACTTGCATAAAAACACAGCATATCACCTGCGCCTCATGAAGGCCATCAGACCCTATTTAAGTCGAAACCAATACAGCAACAATTCCAAGGGCTATTGTTCTGTCGAGATTGGACTACGGCAATGCCCTGTTAGTAGGTGCTACGGTAAAAGACCTGGCCAGATGCCACATTCTAGAAAACGACGCAGTGAGGACTGTGAAGAAACTAAGGAGTAGTGACCATGTAACTATGGCCAGAGGATCGCGCCATTGGCTTAGGGTAGAAGAGAGGATAAAGGTTAAAGCCATGACACTTGTACACAAGTGCCTGTTTGGTAAAGTCCCCATTTATCTTAAAAATCGATTTGAAATCTACATCCCACAGAGACAGTTACGGTCGGTGGGTAAAAACCTGCTCATAGTGCCAAAACATAAGCTAAAGTCAGGTCTGGGCAGATCTTTTGCAGTTCTGGCAGCACAGCAGTGGACTAGACTCCCGCTGGATCTTAGATCGGAAGACAACCATCTGACTTTCAGAAAAAATTTGAAGACTGACCTGTTTAGGTGATTAGGGACCTGTTGACTGGCAGCAACCTGAGATTATTAACATATAATGAAGAGAGAAGCATCATTTTATTATAGTTTCTGTCGTGTGTTAAAGCGCCCTGATGCCTGCGGGCTGCCGGTGCTATATAAGCTGACATACATACATACATACCCCTGCCCCCCTTAAATGGTATAATGGGGTACACCTTTACCGGGTCAAACCACAGCATTTTTGCCACAATTCTTTTACCAGCGACATTTTTGCTGCAATTTTATTACCTGATATTGCATATGGTCTTTCCCCTTTTGTAATGGCTTGACAGGTGAAGACCGATGGTCTGGAGGGTTGCCCAGAGCAATGCCAGAGGTTAAGATTAATTCTAAACCTTCCAGCCATCACCACTTTTGTTTTGCTCTCAGTCGTGTGGCCTGGCATGTGAGCAATTTGCATGAATTGGGGATTTGCTAAACTGACAGTGGATTTTATGACAAAGCAGGACATAGTATATGCAGATTTCTTTTTGAACCATGTAACACATTGATTGAAATATTCCTCAGATGTTGTTTGCACCTGCAGCCCTAAAATAAACAATCAAGTATCCTTGTTGAAATCCTGGATGTAGATGCACATGCATCATCCAACAAAAGGTTTAAAGATGTACCATTTCCATCGAGAGTGGGAAACCGATTTTGGGCAGAAGCAGTTTATAATGGCGCAATCCCAGAGGCAAATGCTCTGTGAATCAGGAACTTTGTTTCTTCCAGTTTAAAAAGAAAATGTGCACTTTTAATCGATGGAGCCCAAATTACAGTGGGAAAAAAGAGTAACGTTGAGAGGCATTTTACAATAACAAATGCACATTATGAAAATAATTCTCCTAAAAGAAGCTGCCTGCGATCCTAAGTAGGTAAACTAAGTGCTCCAATTGAAAAGCTGGTATAGAGGAATCCTTCAAAGTTGCTAATTACTTGATGAAAAGCAAATGCATTTATTTTGCAATTGTGAAGGGGCAGTGACTGCTGCGGCAGAGTCTGTTTTAAGAGATTTTAAAAACTGTTCTGAATTTATGTCTGCCATGTCAGGTGTGCAGTTAAGTGCACAGACAATGGCAAGGATGGTATCTGCACTCTCGGGCAATGTGACTGCCCCTCTCTGCGAATCAGACATGAATTTCTGTAATAAGGACCTTTATCCCAATTGACAGCATCTGAGTGCTGCTGCTGCTTTACCCAACACCCAGATTACTGAGCACTGAAGTAGGGCAAGCAGTGCCAGCCTTCTCATTGATGTCTCGATTGGGTTCCTACTTTCTGATATGCTTGAAAATTCTTCGGAGACAGCCGCTAATAATAAATAATGAAATAAAGATGTTTTTTCGAAGTTAGTAGTAAATGCAAATGTTATTCCTTTTTAAATTAAAAGGAAATAAACTGCACAAAATGATCTTGGTTCAAATTGCCATACTTATGGACATCACCCAGTGGCTCTCAACAGTAGCCGCCACTTATTGGCCTTTAACCCCAAGCAGCTCTTGCTAACGCAAAGGGTGGAGACCCCTACTCTAGGACATTAAGGACATCTGGGGAACAGTAAGACCCAGGCTTTAATCAGAGAAGTTTTCTGGTGGCCAGGGATGGATGCTTGCATAGAGAGCAAAGAGAGGAAAAAAGAATGTTGAATGCATGCATGTTTAGCTGCATACATATGATGGATGTATATGTGTATCTGTGTGTGTAGATTGTGTAACAGTATGCTTGTTTGAACAACACATGAAGCTAGATATAGAAGACAGCTACTGCTCAACCCTCGCCAATGGGGATGCCTGGAGGAGGGGAAGAAGTGGACTGGGGACCTCAAGACCTTGGTCCACAGCTGGTAATACAATGGACAAAGAAGAACCAATGGGAAAGAACTATAAGAAAAAAAGAAACACATTCACAATGAGACCCACACGAATGAGTGCAGGCCCAAGGCAATGATTACTGACACTAGAGAGGCCGGTCAGAGCTTAGTTATAGCAAAAATGAATTGGAAAAATACAAAGCAAGGTAAATGCAAATGATACAAAGCATAGCAGAATAACAACCGCTACCTCCGAGATGAGAGCGATAGTATGAATAGAGTAGTTACATAGTTCAATGGGGAAAACTTTAAATCAGGTTGAATATTACACAGGCATGATAAATGCAGACGGTTCAGAATGTGCAAGGGCTACTCTGTATATGGATGTATAACTGAAACTGTTCAAATGAAATACTGAAAACTTTAACTTCACCAGGGACACTGATTCCCTTTTCTTCAGTAGGTAAAACCACACAGGATGAGTTAAGACACAAAAAATTATTCTTAGAACATCACACTGTTTTAAAAAAAAAATGGTCACTACGTGTCACTGTTAAATGTAAACTGCTTTATATATTTCATATAAGGAGAATAGGGTCAGGATATATGTACCAAAGAGTAGCTACACTGGGGATCATACTAATTCCTATCACAGGTGGCCTTCAGAATATCCAGACTTCCAAAGAGGGTTCGAGGGGTTTTATTAGGCAGTTCCCAAGTGAGGTTGAAAATGAATGACATGTGAATGGGATATAACACGGAAATGGCCGTCCCTCTCCCATCTCCTGTGGGTTTCCCACATCCCTAGCCCAGGCACCCCTGTTGCCTGGGTTGGTTACTAGAGGTCGGTAACACCTCCTATCTATGTTCTGACTAGAGCAAGGGCTTAAAGGCTTTAGTCTGCTCTATCCCCCCACCCCCTGGGGATTTTCTGAGGGGAAACTCCATCCTAAGTGTCCCCGGGATGTTATGTTCTTCAAGATGGTCGGGTGCCTTTTCAACAACGCAGTTCCTAGCACTCTGTTCGTCCAGACCCTTGCATTCCTGTCCCTTGTTTTCCTTTTCTGTTCCTTCACCATTCTCACCTACTCCTCTTCCTCTCTCTCCTTCTATTCCCTCTATACACCATCCTCCTCTCCATTTCATGGTCGCACAATCTCCAAATACTCTTTCTCTCTTTCTCTCTTTCTCTCTCTCTCTCTCTCTCTCTCTCTTTCTCTCTCTCGTTCGCTCTCTCCTATTCTCTTTCCTTCCTCTCTTCTTTACTCTCCACTCTCCTCTTCACTCTCCATTACTTCCAACTCTGCTCTAACCTCTCCACTCTCCCCTTGTCTCTCCACTACTCTGTACTCTCCTTCCTGTCTCCACTACGCCCCTCCCTACTCTACTTTCCACTCTCTTCTACCCCTCCCACTACTCTTCTTCTCTCCCCTCTACTCTCCACTCTACTCCACTCTACTCTCTACTCTACACTCCATCCCTCCTCTCCTCCCATGCACATTAAACCCTTTCACTCTTGCATACACTCTTCTCAGTCACACCCACTCTTTCTCTAATCTTAGGTCCAACCTTCAACCAATCATTCACACATGCCTACACACTGGTATCACACTCTCTCACAATCCAACATCTCACCTGTAACAAACTCCACCACATTTTCCACCACACTCCATTCCACCGTACTTCCTCCACCTGGGTTCTTGGTCCACCTCCTCTCCATCCGACCTCACCGCACAACCCATGCTCTGGCTTTACCTTCTTCTAATTTTATAGTGCTCGTCCCTTTCCATTTGCTCAATTTCTCACGTGACCCCAGGGACCAATTACTAGCTTTCTATTACTCAGGAGCCAGATTACACGGGAGGGTGGCTTTAAAGATTTTCTTAAGCCACACCCCCTTTGTTAATGAATTACCGTCAACAGTCTCTAATGGCCCTCCCAACTCCCTCATTCCACCTCTGGGGAAGGACTGGCTCTGGCAAACAACCTGGTAGGCTTCCTGCCCCAGGTTGAGAGGAGTCTCTAATAATGCCCCCACCCTCTTCGAAATGGGTCAATTCCCTGTCACAATCCATACACTTCCAAAATGAACAGGGAATTAATTAACCCACCCCAATAGCCTCTGTAAGTGTGCAGAAGTACCGAGTCTGAAACAATAGTGGCATGGTGATTGGCAAAAACATTTATTCTGGCAAAAATAAAGAGGAAACAAAACTCTCACTAACTCCCTGCGGGTTTCCCTGCCTCTAATAAAGAACTAATGAGCCGGTCAGAATGTCCAAGTAAATAAAAAGAGCCCACCATTGTGTTTAAACAACTGCTTCTGTCCCAGACACGTGTGATTCGCTCCCACTAGTGTTGGAGTTCCCTTTTGGTAGGGGTCTTAGCTTGTACCCAGTATTGTAGTGCCAGAATCTGCTAGTGCCTTCTGGTACCCCTTCCAACTGCCCCGGTAACCCATGTACCTTTAGGGTCTCTACTGTCCGGTCGATCTCTGGGTTCTCCACCCTCTGCTTCAAGTTCTCCAGGCTTCTCCACTCTTCTGGCGTGTTGCAGAAATCTCTGTGACACTTACAGATTCTCACTAGGTGCACCTTCCTGAAACCGCTCGGTCCTTCTGCTTGGCAGGCCAGGACTCCCCCTGCTCTGCTTGGTTGGATGGTCCTTCCACATCGAACCAGGTAAGAGCCTCTCTGCCTGCCCGGTAAGCTCTCCTGCAACTGATTGAGTCCTTTGCTGAGCCGAGCGTTCCCCACGCTTGCGGTTCCTCCAGGGCCTCTCTTTCTTTTGGGAACAACTATACTGTTCATCAGGTTCTTATGAGTACTCTCTATGCTTCTGCACTGCTTTTTCATCCCAGTACTGCTCTTTAGGTCTTTCAGTGAGTCAATTGGTCTCTCTCTCATCTCAGTACTTAAGGGATACATGCTCCTTGACAAGTCCACACTCTTCCTCGTCCTCGTACTTTCTATGTTGGTGGCATGACAGACATATAGAAACACTAGGGAAAGTCTTGGAGGGGTGGTGGGAAGGTCTGTTAGGCTTCCCTCCCTATGAGACTCACCCGCTGAGTACCACCTCCAGAGGGGCTATTGGGTAGTGGTTTCACCTTCCCTGGCCTCATGGGAAGGGGCTCCCCCTTGGGGAGAAGTGATGACATCCAGAGATTCCTTACACCTCTTACTAGTCACCTAAAACTTCAATATTGATGCCCAGCACTTGGGCTTATTTGCAGTAACTTCTCTTATTTGCACTGTCTTTTGGTGACTAATGGGAATTATATGAACAATACTTCAGGGGAAATACTGTCCCGGTCAAGGGCTAAAGTACATGGAGCATGTTCAGCCTATCACAGTTCCTTCCCAGAGAGCAAGCAAGGAACTTACCACACCAAAGCGATCTCACTCCTCTGGTCTTTGAACAATGCAGCCGGCAAGGTGCGATAAAGGGCAGCTTTGGTAACTTTCTTTCTCCTTACAGTTACAAGTAGCAGTTGTGTTAGTGTCACAGATGTTCTCCCTCACTCCAATCTGGTTTTAGGGTTTTGGAGTTGGGGCAGCTTTCTCACAGTCTGGGGAAGTCTGTGGCACAGCAGGGGACAGAGCTACATCACCTGAGTGCTTACAACAGCAATTAGGTATGGGTGCAATATAGGACAGCAAACAGGGCAAAACACCCAGCAACAGGGCCTCAGGCCAAGGTCTAGCGCAAAGCCTAACTGGATGCAGGAACAGGTTCCCTGAAAGAGGGTCTGGGTAGTAAAGGTTGCCGCAGCAACAGGGTCCTATAGAAGGGGAAAGATAGGCGTGCCAAACCAAAGCGTAGGTCCGCTTTTCAGGGGTTTGCGAACATACCAAACATGGGTGCAAGGGGGATGCAGGATGGATGTACCAACTCCTAAACCCAGGGGGGAATGCAATAATGATACATTTTTGTAACACGGAATATGACTGGACAGCTGGTGAAAAAAGTGAGACTGGAACTAAAACGCTATAACTCTGAAGAAAGGTAAAATAGTTACACAATGTCTTATTATAGAATATAGTGAATTACGTAATTAAAACATATACACACCTCCAGTGCCATATCAGGTCAGAGGAGGGTGCATCCTCGTCCTCTTCCAGGTGCTAGGAATTCTGAAAAACAACTAAATGTTACGTATAGGAGAATAACAGGTGGCAGGTAGAATGGTTTGAAACAAGAGAGTTCAATTAAAGCTAACAAACAAGCAACACAGGGCAAAGGTGGGGGCTAAGGAGACTTGGTGGCTCTGAGTGGTATCAGAGTTCTGAGCTGAGGAAAGTTCCATCTCTGCTGAATCATTGCCCATTGAAACACATTGCTGTGGTTCACTGTACATTAAAAATACACTATTTCTTATCATTTTTCTAATGTGAAAACACAGATATTATTATCCACACAAGCGGTTCCTGCCTTATCTGATTTTAGGGCAGGCCTTGTCAGATTGCAGTTTTAGACTGTCTATACTGACATACTGAAGAATGAATAGCCTGTCGGGTCTGGGGGTCCACAGACCACTGCCTCTGTGTTGTAGACGTACTGTTCATACCACTTGTGTTTCACAGGGGACCACATGATGTTTCCCTTTTCCAATTACATTCAAAATCCAAAAATATTGGAAAAAACAAACAGCACTAGAGTGGTTATTACCTGCAAAACAGCAGACACATGACTTCAATGAGACTGCAAGAGTCATCTCAGTAAGCATGGATTTTGCAGCCCGGCTGCCCCGACCATCTAAGCGGCTGGAGCACGAGGCATTCTGCAGTGTGCATACAACTTGCCTGACCTGGACTACATATTGGGACGTTTCATGGCAGAGTACAGCACGACATGGGCCTTGGCACTGTCTCATGATATGGGATACTTGAAAAGAGCTTTCATTGTTGTCAATCTTCGCAGTTATTACCAGGGACGTCATTTCACCAAAATGCCAGGGGTAGCGGAAGTGACATCACACGACCCTTGACCCCCCTGATGACATCACTGGAAGTGATGTCATTTGACCCCACCCTGAAGTGATATCGCGGGAAGCTATGGAACACGACCTTTCACCCATTGACAAAACAGGAAGTGGCATCACATAGCATTGTACACTACAAAAAATATGGTCACGATATCACTATAATGTGATGTACATTTCATACCTAAATGGATCGCCATATGTATCGTTAAGATCAGTGTGTATAGGCCCATATCACCAAATTACTGTGATTGCAGGCAGACGTCCATGACCAAATGATAATTATGTGTTATTATATAGCACTTACGCTTAAGCGCTTTACATAGAAGAAATATACACCCAATATCACCCAACCTGTGTTGGTACCCATTCACCGACCTCAGAAGGATGAAAGGCTGAGTTGAGGCGTTTGAGAACAGACTAAATCAGTGACTTCACCCCCTGAAGTGTGCCTGAAATAAACCTTTAATGAGTCTAGCAATTATTGTATAGAATTCCAGAAAAACACATTTTTTGGCATTCCTATTCTTTCTTATTTAGGTTAGGTTCAGTGCTGAAAATGTTGCCCTCATGTTCTTATTTTTCTTCTTTTTTTAAGGGGCCTGAACAAGAAAGCCAGCCACTCCTGAATTAAAGAGCCACATGCAGCTGGCCACAGCCCAAGAGGATGCATTGCAAAAAACAAAAAACAATATATTTTTTTTTTTTAGAGGTCGCAAGGGAGATTACAGAGGTTGCAAGGGAGACCCCCAAATGACGTCACTGGTTATTACACATTTTGGATGTGTGATGTAATAAATGGAATGTGCAATCCTCGTGTCGTGCTCATGACGGAGGAAGGTGCTTCTTTGTGGCGTTGCATTTTTGTCTACTGATTGGCTCATACAACTTAATTCCCTTCCAAACTGTACAGGTGAGACATGTGACACAGTGTTAAACCAGCACTGACAGTGACAACAGTTTTGTATGTCCTAGAGTGCAAAGATGTTCAAACACACAGACACACACAGACACACCCATGCACACACAGACACATACATAAGCTGGAAGGAGGCGATATGTGGAGCAGGTAGAGAGAGGTGTGGAAGGGAGTGTGAAGCATATAGACATAGAGATGGGACAGTGCAGAATGAGAGTGTGCGGAATAAGACTGGCGTAGGAAAGGAGGGCATCCTTTGCTTATATTGAAACGTGCTGGTTTCGTACCATGAAGGTATCGTTTGGAAAGGCAGTTTGAGCTGGGGTAGCAGCAGTCATCTCACCTGTTTAGTGGTATACACAAAATGTGTTCCTCTCAATTGGACCAAATGCAGTGCTCATTTCCCCTTTTCACCTATTGTAGCATCACATGTAAACTATAATCATAATTAGCAATCTCGAGCACTTCTCTGCGAAAAAAGATACAATTATTTATTATTTCATTTTAAATGTTCAATTAATTCATATTCTTAGTTCATATCACAAGTTCTTAACGGAATACAATTATATGCACAAAACGTACTATATGAAACAAAAAGTAACTCATAGCAAAACGAATACATAGATTAGCACTTCAAAAAGAATAAAAAGAATCATTACACCAAAGAGGGCCATCATTGCTGAACGCAGCATGATTTTCTTATATACAAAAAAAAACAGGGTCAAAAGAAGAAGCTACAATCACTACCTAATATTTAAAAAACAGGGTTCGAAATTGAGGGGAACTGGGAGATTTTTTGCTCCTACTAACAGCCTAGAAGATCCTGGTTAGCTTAAAACCAACAGTTACAGGAGCTACTTTTGGCCAACTGATGCCGAACAAACAACTTTGGGAATTTAACTCTGTGGATTTGGGGCAGTCTATAAACAAACATTTGGACACTTCTACATGGCATTTGAAGCATAAGGGATCATAGATAATGGATACAATTAGATGTTTGCATTTTATGTGGAAGTTAAATATGCGTAATGCTACATACTAGCTCCTCGTTCCCCAGTAGTAGCTCCTGGTGACCAGTTACTGCTGGATACCCAGGAGCTGCTTGTAGCTCGTGCTTATTCAATATTAATTTTGAACTCTGTAAAAACAATATATACACAAATGCAAAGTATGTTTTAATGTGCTGGACAGAGCAGAGTCGCTAAACAAAGCAGGGTCATGTATGCTAGACGTACCATGATTTTTCTATACTAGACAAATCAAGGTCAATATTGATGCTGGCTTTATAACAACAAATCGTTGTGTCCCAATTTAAAACTCCTTCTTCAAGACCGGAAGTATTTCATGTATGAGCCTGTCTGCAGATCAATTAAACACATTGTACGATTACATATGAGATCACCACTGACAAGACAAAGTACGGATCATCATCATCGAGGACATTCTTGGGGACAGTTCAGTAATTCTCAAACAACTATGTGCCAATGAACACATTTCAAGATGAATAGGAAAGTCCTACAGCAAAAACAAATATTGCTAACATTTGTAGTGCCTGTCTGACACTATCACTATGAATATTGGTAGTGCCGTTTTTGTTTCTACTGTGTGCTCATACAAAGAAATTGAAGTTTCCATGTCTCTGTTATGCTTGGATCAACATTCCAGATGTAGTCAGCTTTAAGCAAGCTAATGAGGAGAGACACACTCTTAATAACTTAGAATCCACAAGAGATTGTGTGTTAAATATGATATGGATAACTGTGGGCATGGATTTGTAATGCAAATAATATGTCCCTAAACCTTGCAACCATAAACTGTCTCTTAAGGCTGAGCATCCACAATGAAGCCAATCAATCGAAAACCCTGGTAGGTCAAGACATCACTAGAGTTGATCAGATGTGATAACCCATCAGGATGTCATCCACAGCACTCCTTATAGATAATGCTGAGTCAAGATGATCTTTCTAGAATTTGCATAACAAGAGAATCTTATCCCTCTTGTACTCACATTATATAAGTTTACTATTTGGTAGTCCTCTGAAATTGATGGTTGACAATCAGCATTTTACTAGTTTTATGTGAATCATCTTGGCAGAAATATATTACTATTTTGTTTTTCTTAGGTTTCTAAGGTGTTTTATACCTTGACATGACATGATTATTTTAAATCAAATCTAATTGATGCCTAACAATTAATTCAGTAAAAATGTATTTCTCCTGTCATTGTTGCTTCTATTTTTCACCATGATATGATATTTTTTTAACGAAATCTTTAACGAATGTACTTTAAGTTGTATTTATTAATATGTATTGGTTGTCTTAAAATAATTCCTAATACTACTATTCCCTAAAGACTTTTGTATCTTGTTCATCAATGTGTAATAATGTGATATGATTTATTCATTTGTTCATATTTGAAAGGTTGTGATTCACAACCAAAACAAATGAAGAATTAATAATAATAAAAAGACATGGATAATGCCCCTACTCCATGGTCCTAACCAATCTAATTATTCTATTTTTACTTCTGGTCTCTCGTCATCGGGACCGACTAAACGCAATCTGATTTTGTCTCAGTTTCCATCTTTAAGTGCATAAGCAGGGGTGTTGCTAACTCTGGAAAAGACCAGGGGCTACACTAATGTCAGGACTGTTGGGACTGGGGGCTAGCTAGTCTTTTGGATGTAGCTCCTGAGATTCCATCCGGGGCTACAATCAAAAGACCAGGGGCTATAGCCCCCTTAGCCTTCCCCTACCAAGGCCTCTGTGCATAAGTAATTCAATATTATTCCCTTAGCTATTTGGGTTTATACAGTGCTCTTGCAATGCTTATATATGCACTTATCAAAGAGAATAATAATTACTATCTCCCCAAGAAGCTATGGAAAACATAATGGTGGCATTCTACTTTGTAGGACTACAAAGATGACACCTGCTGCAAA
Organism: Ambystoma mexicanum; assembly: GCF_040938575.1. Taxonomy (NCBI): domain Eukaryota; kingdom Metazoa; phylum Chordata; class Amphibia; order Caudata; family Ambystomatidae; genus Ambystoma; species Ambystoma mexicanum. Next base: position 1,030,534,258 of record NC_090921.1, on the reverse strand, counting down.
ATGATGTAATCACGTGCAATGGGGTTTCTTCTGTTTATTACTTACTTCATGGTGGTTACCACCTACTGAAAAGATGGCTCCTGCAGAATTTGTTCTCTTCAAAGACTGTTGCTTTTTATGGCATGAAGAGTTTGTGTAGGCTTGGGTGGTGGTGCATTGCATGTCTCATCTGTTGAAGCTGGCTGGCTCTCCGCTACTAGAATCATGCCTTATTGGTGAAATTAGTTTCGGCCAGGGAATGAGGCTAAAGTAAGAATGCCTCGTGGAGAATAGAAAGGTCACTCATGTTTCTTAAAATGGATGAATGTACAAGAGGATCTGGGGTGATGTACAAGAAGATCTGATCAGGTATATATTGTGGGCAGAGGCATCATGAAAATGCACCTGGAAATGCTCCTATGCACTGTTGGTGACTTGAATCTATTGCATTCTTTCATGAGTTGTACTATAAAGCTATTGAAAACTGTCTGGCTTTCTACCCAATTTTTCACTGAAAGTGTGCTGTAAAATTGACCATTTTAACCAATTATTAAAAATATTTTCTTGGGAGAAGAACCATACTGAACCCCCCTTGGGTGGATCATGCTCCCTCTATGCTCAGTCACTGGCATAATTTAGGGAACTATTTATGCCCCTCCGATTAAAACATTCACTGCTGGAATGTGTATTCTGACCAGCGTTCCTGCCATTCAGTATTTGCTTCCCTTTCCCTGTCTGTTGATATCGGGCTGGCCTTACCCCATTTTGTCAAGAACCCATGTAGGGGATCTCAGGTAACCCATATATCTCTATCCCCACCACTAGGTTTGTGGAGGCACACATTATCATTATCTTCAAACTTCGCCACGACCATCGCATGTGGGTTGACTCTCCTTTTACTGATACCAGTGATGGGCCTGATTTGTATGTGGACTCCTGCTTTGGGGAGGATTGTCCAAAGAATTATGTCTCAAGTCTGCCTTTGGACCTAAACCTAAGAACATTGAGGCTTATTCTGTGTGTTTTTCCTTATTGTGAAGGTGTATGTTGGTCTATTGCGATGCACCCGTTTTTTTTAGGGGGGTGCAAGAGGAGTACTTAGTGACATACGGTACTTCAATCGGGGTTCCCCTGGATAGATGCAGGCATTTCTTTGGCTCCCCTTCCATGCTGGTGGTGCATGTCACTGGTGTATGGATGTATTGGCTATATTGAGGAGTGGAGCTGGGGCGTCTACAAAATGGTGGTCTTTAAGACTTTAGCTTAGGTGGTGAAGCTGAAGTTCAAGCGTAATTTAAGCTGTTTTTCAGAGGCCCATTGCCTGTGTTGCAGTGTCGGCGTCAAATATTAGATACTTTTAGATTTGATAGTGTGACAAGAGTTCAGGCAGACCAGGGTTGAACTATGCATGTGGGCGTAGTGCCATAAGGTGATGTTATTTGCCTGAGGTATTGGTCCGGTAATGTTAATGCACATACCTGGCCATGTTTTAGCGTTGCTGTCTGGTGTCAAGTGCCTTTCCTTTGGTCTCTGTCATTCAGGAGCTGCTCATGGCTCAGTTAGAGCGAGGGAGGCAAATTACACACCCTTACCCTAACTACAGAATCTGCAAGCATGTAAGGTCTCAAAAGCTCTAGGAATTGCTATGCAGTAAAAGTCATTTAAGAAGAATCCAAGCAAGATCAGAAATTGGGGAGAGGCCAGCAATAGGAATGCAAATTAGATAACTATGAAGAAAAACAAGTCTTAGTAGTAGTTCATGTGACGCGACTCGATCTAGGAATTGCGTTCTGGGGCACTGCATCACCAGTGGATTAGCAGGACCCCCTCACTTTGCTCAGTGTGGGGGCAGAGACCCTGCCACTCCATATCCTGGTAACAAGGCCCCCTCGTAATTCAAAAAGTAATAATGTCTTTCTGAAGTCAGAGTGACTTCAGAGAGAAATGATTTCTGTTTCTGTTGGCACAAGATGGAGGCGCTCCAGCTCCTGCTCTGTGCATGACAGGAACCAAGGAGCTCTCCCTGCTTCCTAGTCCCTGTCTGCATGGATCACAGGAGCTGGAGACCTACCTGGAGAGGAGTTCCTTTGAGCAATGCATTTATTTTGTGAAAAATGTGTGTGCATGCATGCCTTCAAGGGTGTTGCATGGCAATGTATGTTTGTATGTATGCATGAGTGTGTGAATAAGTGTATGATGTTTTGGTAGCTTGGTGTGTGTGAATGAGTGAGGGTATGGATGGTAAATGGGTGCACGTGTGAAGGAGCGGGGGAATAAAGAAGTGAATGTTGTCTGAATGTGTGTATACATTTGTTTAATGCTGGGCCCAGGTGCTGATTTCGGGAAGATGGATTGTGGGGATGGATGATGACAGGGAGATGGGGCAGGTGGTGGTTGCACTAAAATGGCATATTTGTGTATCCAAGAGAAAGCAAGCATGATATATGTTATTCTGTGGCTAGTCAGACATTTTTGTGCAGCCAGTCTAGTCATTTCTTACTATGGCATGATATTTTTCAACCAGGAATTTGTAATAAAGTAAGCAAAAGGCGCGCACCAAGCAAGTGCAGACAAGTGCCTGTTTGCCTGAACGACATGCTGCTTTGCCGGACTGGACTATGAACTTTGCTTCCTTCCTTTTTTTCCAAGGGCTAGCCCCACCCCCAGCTCCCAGAATCCCTCAAAAGGGCCGGGCCCCGCGCACCTGCGCGTGCGCACCAAGCAAGTGCAGACAAGTGCCTGTTTGCCTGAACGACATGCTGCTTTGCCGGACTGGACTATGAACTTTGCTTCCTTCCTTTTTTTCCAAGGATGAGCACACAAAGCAATTGGATCCAATGTTCTTTTAAACTACTTTCAGGGCTTTATATAAGCTTTTATAAGCTTTTAAAAGGTTTAATTTCTTCTTTTCTTAGGCTAACCCGCCCCCAGCTCCCAGAATCCCTCAAAAGGGCCGGGCCGCGCGCACCTGCGCGCTCGCACCAAGCAAGTGCAGACAAGTGCCTGTTTGCCTGAACGACATGCTGCTTTGCCGGACTGGACTATGAACTTTGCTTCCTTCCTTTTTTTCCAAGGGTGAGCACACGAAGCAATTGGATCCAATGTTCTTTTAAACTACTTTCAGGACTTTATATAAGCTTTTATAAGCTTTTAAAATGTTTATTTTCTTCTTTTCTTAGGCTAGCCCCGCCCCCAGCTCCCAGAATCCCTCAAAAGGGCCGGGCCGCGCGCACCTGCGTGCGCACCAAGCAAGTGCAGACAAGTGCCTGTTTGCCTGTTTGCCTGTTTGCCTGTTTGCCTGTTTGCCTGTTTGCCTGTTTGCCTGTTCGCCAGGCGCTGGGGCTGGAGGCGGGAGGCTGAAAAGGTAGTGGTTTTGTTCTTTTCTCTTAGCAGGCTGTGCCTTCAAGCTGCGTCATATTCACTACTCGTTTTGTTTTAAGGATTTGTATGGCTCAACAAATTAAAGGATTATGCATGTGAGAGGTATGAAAACATCGTCAGAAAATATATTTCTTTTCTTGAAATGAAACATTTCCGCATGTTTTGCTATCTATAAACGTGCTAGATTACTAGTAAACAGCTTATAGTCGGCTGACGGTAGTTAGCTCTAAATGGGCATTTATGTACAGACTAACGAGATTGTTTTGAAGTTATGTCACATTTCTTGCAATTTGTTTGAAAGCTTTTTAAAGGACGCACTTCTTAACGGATGTTCACTTACAAATCCATACTGATCTATGATTCAGCTGCATGGTAGCAATAATTACGAAAAAAAAAAACCCCTCTTTGTCTTTTTCACCATAATGATGCTCAGTTGGAAAACACTCGATTACCCACAGCTGTTTTAACCATTGTGAGCGTGCTGGTAACCGTTTATATTATAGTCTGCTGAATCACCAAGTTAATTGGAAAACTGTTCTTTGCTAATCATTACATGCTGGCTGCAATTGGATGCATGTGTTTGACTAAACTATGTTTGTTTGACTCATATGCACAAGACTAAGTACTCTTTGTTAAAAAACAGGGATTTCTTTTACTTATAGTTATTGAAAGCGTGCATTCAATCAAACACTAGATATTGTGCCTACTCATTGGGTTAGTTGCTTCACGCACTACGTATTAGCTCTAAATACGCACATTAATCACAAACATCCCTTTCAAACAGTGTATTTGCATAAGAATAAAGAAGATATGAAGAAAAAGACTATATGCTCCAAAAAGGACTTAGCTTTAGGTCCAATAGTCTTTAACACATGGAGAAGTACCTTCTTAGAGGCGATGGCGTTGCCTCTGCCACCTTCCCCCAATCCAAGTACAAATCTTCATGATTATGGTGTAGATAGAGAACCGCCACAAAGTAGCGATGTGGAACTTTCAAAGATTGCAGACGAAATGGAGGGGGTTAAGAGCAAATGGGAGGAAATAGTGCCTCCCCAATCTCAGCTCCTCTTTGATGATGAAGTAGAGGGGGGAGGTCAGCTGAAAGAATCCTCTGAAGATCGGTGCCTAAGCTCAGAAAGTATAGATACTCAAAGTAGTCCCATGGCAGATACCCCTCTTATATTCACCACGGGTAGAATAACACAACTGGCTATGATGGGCGAAGAAACAGATATCCTACAAGATGATAGACTGGGGAAGGGCCTTCCTAAAGACTGTAATTTCAACACCGCTAGTAGAGAAAGGACTTTTATAATAGTTACACTTTGTGAACTAAAAGAGTGGCTTCAGAAAGAAATCTCCAAACAAACGGTGTGCTTGGAACGCATGTATGAGAGAATAAAACTGATTGAACTTCAAGGTGGTAAGGTGGGCATATTGGAAGACAATATAGCAGATCTGGGATGTGAAGAGATAAACACAAAAGGAGTTGAGAACTGTAAGGATGCAAACATACCACTCAAACAGATTGATAGGCCCACCTCCGATTTAGGGTTAACTCCACCCCCTTTGAAGAATTGGTTGAAATGGGGAAAAATAAAGAGTCAGAATACAGTGATCTAAAATTAGTGGTATCTAAAAATGCGAAAAAAAAGGGAAAAAAAAAACAGAGAGAGCTAAAAGCAGCAGAATTAAAAACTGGAAAGGCGTCTTCATTGAAATTCCTATGTAATATAGGAAAGGGGCTAACCGGTGAACAAGCAATCGGTGATATTATTGAAGAGACAAATAAAGAACTGTCTAAGGAAGGGGACACCATTCAAAATGGTCCTCACTACGTCAACTCAGAAATAAGACTGAAGGATGCATTAAAAGGGAAAAACAGAGAAAAAAATGAAGAAAGACGTGGGCCTAAAAACCTTGAAATAACAGTTAAAGACTCGATTAAGGTAAATAAAACCGTGAAAAGCACTAATAGGGCAAACGAAGGAAAACAAACAATTGACCTATCCAAATCTCCCTTATTAATTAAGGAAGTAAGAGCAGTCTATGACATCTTTAAACCCTCCATACCCGTGCACGCGAAACATCAACATATGACTCCTCATAGTGATGGGAGGGAGAGTATATGGGAAATAAGCGGTGACATGGAAAAAGAAGAAGAATAAAGATACCCCAAAGGTAGAGAAAGACAAACGTATGAAAGTAATAATGAAAAACAAAATGATGGAAATGTAGGAACTTCAAATGAAGTGGAAAAAATGTTGGTAGAAGAAAGTGTCAGGAATATAGTAAGGGAGATACTGAAAGAAAAGAATTGGAGTGATCCTCCACCAACTACAGGAACTACAAGTGAAGAACCTAGGAATAAGAGAATAGAAGGAGGTAGACAGCACAAAGGGTCAAGGGCTATGATGGAAGAGACGGAGGCATACTCTAACAATGGCAACTATTGTAATTTAAATGATCAAATGAATGGTGGAGGTGAAGGTAACTACGGAGCGAGAGTTTGGAAACTCCGTAAACCCAAATATCCAAATGCACCTGGTCTGATACTACAATAGCTATTTGAAGAAGGAGGTCCAGTTTCCCTAAATAGGAGGAAAATCTTGGACCTCTTCGATGAAATACCTGAATTAAGATTAATTACATCTGAAGATATACAGCTTGTTGATTTCATTCATGGTTGGAGAAATGACTATGTTAGGCTGGTGATCTACTCTCCACTGGTTAGGAACATTATAATGAAGGAGGCAGATAGCCTCCACAAATATGGTTATGATGTAGGGATATGGGAAATGGAAAAGGAAGAGAGGGAAGATATAAATGATTCTCGTTGGAATAGAGACAAATTTGAAAGACAGGAAGTCAACCACATAGACAAAAGTGAAAATCTGAAGTTAAGGAGAGTGGCAGAGGTTCTTGAAGACTCAATTGTGCAATTGAGAGCCTTAACCCAACCTCTTTAGGCCTGATAGCATTAAAAAAAATTTGAGTTGGAATTCCAGGGGAAATAAACATTTAACAGGTAGCAGTGAATTGTGTGCTTTCCTTAAGTTGTCAAATTTTCTCTTTTTACAGGAAACCTGGCTTACTGAAAAGCTCTTGTGGGATGGTTTTGTAATCGTTTCCATCCCGGCCAAAAAGGGTCTTTTAGGCAGACCTAAAGGTGGAATAAGCATTCTGATAAAAAAAGCAGTTGGCTTGTTAAAGCTAAAGGAAGAGTGTGACATTCTTGGCACAGTATGGTCCAGAACAGGGGGAATAAATAAAGAAATGTTCTTCCTGTTGAATGTTTATAGAACCAGGGATTCCAATCTCTCTGTAATTTTGGCCAAACTTGATATACATCTACATGAATGGTTTGGTAAATATTGTGATGCAAGTATAATACTTGCTGGTGACTTCAATGCAATCTGTAACTTGTATGACATGGAACTTTTGGACCGTTTTCTGACCGACCTCCAACATGTGGAAAAAAACTAAAAGGAAAAAAGTGGAAGGGGGTATGTGGTTGAGTTGGGCTTCAGGTTGGGGGCTGCAAAGGTTAGAAAACGACAAAGCTACCTGGAACGCCAGGGGTGTCAGTTCAGAGATTGACTTTATCTTTCTTTCCGCTAATATCTTTGATAAAGTAAAACATTTTCAGGTAAAAGAAACCAGCTTGAGTGATCATTCAATGCTAATGTTAGAATTGAACTGGCAATTGAACATTCCAAATAGGAGTAACAAAAATCTATGCAATCTAACGGCTACTCATAGAGGAACTCGTGTGCGTTGGTCTGAGAAAAAAATGAACGATTTCAATATGTGTATGTCGACTGAATTTAACACTTGCAAATTAGAGGCTAAGATTGAAAGATACTCAGTAAAGGGTTTTCCTGTATATCTCAAAACTATTTTAGATGCAAATTCCTCACCCAGGTCTAATCTTAATAGAAAGCACAAACATGCATATTCTATAGAAATTAGAACGAAAAAAAATGACCTCCGAAGGGACATAAGGAAAATCACTAAGAGTTCTACCTATTGTATGAACGACATTGAAAAAATCAAGAAGCTAAAGCAGAGGTATACTAATTGGTTAAAACTAGAACGTATTCGTATTACCCAAATAGACGGAGAAAAGATGCTAGAAAGCCTTCGGGGCAAAAACTCCAGGGCCTTTTGGGAACTCATAAATTATAAAGAAGAACTGAACTCGCAAAAGATGGCAAACCCAATATCTGAAGAGGTTTGGATTAATTACATCGAGCACATCTATACATCAGAAAGTGCTGTAGAGTCTCCGCAACAATTTGAGAAATGGGACTTAGTTTTCGCCATAGACACTATTGAGGAAAAAAAAAAGAACTCTAACCCCTCCAGAGCTCCTGGACCGAACAAGCTAACTAATAATATTTTGTGTCACTCCGCACATCTATGGGCCAAGATTCTTTACATCCAATTCCAGGACATAATTAATTCACAAACCATTCCGGAGTCCTGGAAGTTATCTTATATGGTGCCAATCTTTAAAAGGGGCAATAGGGTAGATCCTCAGAACTACCGTACACTCAGTATTATGGATGCTGATTCCAAAATATTTAGTGCTATCATTCTGGAAAAACTCAATGAATGGATTCTTGAGATGAATATACTTGATTACAGAATAACAGGATTCCGCAGAAATATGGGTACGGATTGTGGAGGACTTTTGATAAAATGTCTGCCAACACTTGCTTGGAAATCTTTGGATGCACCTATTTATGTTGCATCCATGGATTTAAGCAAAGCCTTTGATTGTGTAAATAGAAATCTCCTGTGGCAAAGGCTTGACAGTTATGGAATACCTAAGGGGCTACTAAGCATTATTATATCAGTGCATAATGATTCTAAAACACAGATTAGGTTGGATTCTGAAGGCCTGCTGTCTAGAGAGTGTTCCATTGAGAAGGGCATTAGACAAGGATGTATTCTTGGACCAACTTTATATAATCTTTATATTGCAGGAGTAGGAATGGCATTGGATGCTTCAGGTTTGGTTTCACCTAAGTTTGGGAAACTCAAAATTAACTGGGTGAGCTATGCAGATGATTTTCTGCTTATAGATTTGACTCTGGCTGGTCTTCAACTTCAAAAACTTATTACAACTTTTGGTAATTATATGCTGGGAATGGAACTAAATATCAACTCAAGTAAATCTGTGGTTATTAATCTTACAAAAGGATCTGTAAAAAGTGGTAATACCAAGTTTGTGTGGAACTGGGATAGCGAGAAACTTATGGTAAAAGACAACTTTCAATTCCTGGGTTACCCCGTTGTAGCCAAGTATAGCAAAATCTTCTTGACAAATTATCTCAATTCAAAAGCCAACAGTATGCTAATTCAAATGAAGAGAGTGGACAACAAGTTTGGTAAATTCTCCCTTGAACCATGCAGCGAATTCTACAGAAGTAAGCTATTGCCCTCTATTATGTATGGTACTGAATTCTGGCCAAAAACGATGGAGTCAGAATACAAAGCTATTGAAAGCAAAATCTGGAGATCTATACTATGTTTTCTGCCTAAATGTATCCCCATAGAGGCTATCAGATATGAATTGGGCATACAATCACTTGTTAGCTTGATTCAGTGGAAGAAACTTTGTCTCATGAATAAATGTGAACACTCCAAAGATAGAACTTTGTATTATCTATTAGAGAGAATGATATTGATGGATTTATATCTTAGCTTAGATCAGAATGTGAAGCTCTACTTCAAGAAATAGGTGCTTCTGTGGAACTACTGGGGAAAAATCCTAATTTGGTAAAGAAAAGACTCAAGCTGTTTGATTGGGAAAATACCCGTTTGAAAATTAGTTACTCAAAGCTTTATACTCAAATTCTATCAGCTGGTAAAGGAGTAAGTGAAATGGAAAAATAGCTAAAGAAATTTCCGAGTAAAAGAATCAAAGTTGGATTTATGAGATTTCGTATGAATGTGTTGTTGACTAATGAAATAATAAGTGTAAGAGCTAGACAACTTCCCACTGATGGATCTTGTAGATTTTGCAAAGACAAGGGAGAGTTGGAAACTTTACGTCATCTTATGACCGAATGCCGTGAGCTAGCAAATAAAAGGGAAATGTATTTTAAAGATTTTGTATACAATGTATGGTTATTAAGGGATCTTTTTAGACGAAAATGCTACATGGGGATTCAATGTCCTTGAGAATAAGAGTTTTAGCATTTATAAAACATGTATGTGAAATAGAATAAAAAAAACTGCAAAATTATATGTAATGTATAACAACTAATAGTTAACTCTGACTTTTGTAAAAGTGTAAATTGTAAAAAATTGTAAATTATGGATTTATAAGATTTTATAAATTAAGAATTGTTTCTTTTAAAAAAAAAAGAAAGGAAAACATTATCTTTTGTAAAAGTTTGTAAAAACTAAAACAAATAAAGAATAAAAAAAAATAAAGTAAGCATGATAAGTGTTGTTACGTGAGTAGATTGCCATTTTGGTGGCAGCCAGTCTAGATATTTCTTACTGTGGCATGGCATGTTTTACTGGGAATCATCAAGGGTAATGCAAACATGATAAGTGTTATTATGTGTCTAGACTGCCCTATAGTGTGCAACCAGTTTGGCATAGTGGTTTTAATTGCAAAGCCAACAGAGGTATGTCCATAGGTGGGGATACTGCCATATATTGGCAGAGCCAGTGTGGACATGTATTCTTATACTATCATTATAGGCAATATGCGCAAAGCAAACATGAGTATGTTCTTATGTGCTTGAAAAGGTTTTTGTACTGGCATATAGCGTGGACAAAGACATCTTGAAAATGAGTTGAGTAATGTGCCTATTGGATTTTTGGATTGGAGTTGCCCTATAAAAGCAATTGCAAAATGTCTGGCTTTTTATCCAATTTTTTGCAGATGGTGTTCTTTATAATACATTTTAACCCATCATTCAAACATTTTCTCACAGGAGGGACATCCCTGAATCCCCTTTGATTTGTTCAGGCTCCCTCGCTATGCTCGGCCACTCTGGCATTTTTGGGCAAATTCACCAGGCACCATTTGCAGAATGTTGTTACATGGAGGAGGGTTTCGGCTGTGTGGTTTACAGTGCAAGGGGGCAGGCAACTGGATATTTTCTGTGTCATGGCATTTTCTGCTCACATAAGAGGCAAGGCTGAAAGGATGTATGTTCTTGTGAAGGAGGGTGTGTGGGCAGGGCATGTGAACTAGTGCAGTCAGCAAGTAAATGTTTCCTTACTGTGGCATTACTGGTGTTAAGGGCAAAGTAAACATGGTGAGTGTTCTTAAATGGTGGGTGGAGGCATTTGTGCATCCAAACAAGGAAATGTTTACTTACTGTAGCGTTGCGAGATTACTGGCGTTGAGGGCAAAGTCAACCTGAAGAATTTTCTTACAAGGCAGTACGAGAGTTGGGCAAGCATTTGTGTAGCCAGCAATAACTTGCTTTCTTTATGGCATTAAGGGCAAAGCCACCAACAGAATGTTCATACATGGGGATGCTGGTATCAGTGGAGTAACTTTGCTGAAAATGTTGGGGGGACATCATGATAACTGAAAGAAAGGGGCGGGGTGGAGAGGGTGGATGTTGGCATTGAGGAATAAGACTAAACTATTACACAACAAGAGTCTGTTGCCGACGTGCTCTGTTATAACTTTCATAATTCTGGTAGGTATCTTTAAAATTCAATTCTAAAGACAAGCCAGTCTTCTGAAACGTATAACAACAGTTGGTCTTTAGAGTTCGGTGCATTGACAGCAGTAAAAAAGCCTGAGCCCCTCTACCTAAGGAAGGCCTGCAACAGGGTGGAGAGTATTGTGAGAGAATGGAGTATTGTGTAAGTAAAGTAGACACTGTGAAAGTGGTAGGGTGAGAATTGAGTAAAGGGGTACTTTGTGAAAGAAAGGGGTCAGTGTCAGGCTTTAATAGCTCACACCACCCTTGTTTTTGTTACATTTTGTGTTAAAAAAAGCAAAAGAAAGGCAACATGCAATCTTGCAGAGTATACCCTTATTATATGCTAAGTCAATTTTCTGGCTTTAAGCACCAAAGTCTTTTCTTTAGGCAGTCCTACTGCAATTGATACAGCCTTTATGGGATGCAGCAGGCTATTTACAAACCTTACCGCCTTGAATGCCAGCAGCAGGGGGACACGTCTAAATTCACTCTTTTACCTGTGATGGCTGATCCCAGGGGCAGCTCCCCTGATCTCACTATGCTGCAGGGGCCTGGGCTTTGTGCGATCAAGTGGGCTCGGGCTGACCTATAGGACAATAGGCCCATGGCTGAAACAGAAAAGCAAAAGGCTGGTGTGGGCCAGTTTCTTTGGTCAAAGTGGGCCAGTTCGATGAGCTACCTCACTGTGCGTTTAATAGTTTTGATCAGTGTTGCTGAATAAATATTCTTTAAAATGCACAATTTGCATCCTATTTTAACAACCCCCCACCCCACAAAAATAAAAATTTGAATCCTGCAGCTCGTATTTTGGCTGCCACTGTTAATAAGAAGCATTTTCACATGGAGAAGTCATATGCCCAAGCATTGAAGTAAATTGCTGTTATGATGCAGAGTATTCTGGAAGTCCTTCATCTCACAAGGGCTCAGCATAGTGGCATTGCCCTCTTAGAGTTTGAGTTCCCCCACAGCATGTTCATGCAAAAGGAACGTTTATAAATAAAAGGGGAGTCTTTTTGAAATCCTATATTTATAGAGAAACTCGTTTTGAAAACTAAAAGGGAATTAAACACCAGCCATGTGCCTTTGGTGCCACCCATTACAGTTGCACCATAAAAGGAAACAGCTGAACATGCTGAATGTGCAAACAGCCAGCAAGGTGGCAAGACCATGACACATGATTGTGCACACTACGAAAGATTGACACACGACTACAGTCCTGTGCAACAGTGCCCTACCAGATTACATTGACACACACAGGGGACAAATGACCTGGCTCCTAAGTAAGCAAACAGGGAGTAGTTAGTGGGAAAAAAGTGGTGATCCACTGGGTAGTATTAAGCACAGGGATTGCCAGCAATTCTACGGGTGTGAGTAAAGGGCCTGCTACATCATGCACCCTACAATAACAAGATGTGCAAATCAAAATATTACAAACTGTACATTGTAACATGGCATGAACTATCAGCATGCTCAAAGTGACAGGTCACTCCTGGCCTCAAAATGCGACTCATCAGTTGTTATTGGCAAGTGAAATCGGAGTAATGGCAAGTAAGAAATGGTGTGCTACTAGCTTGAAATGTCTACCTTTGGGTCACTGGATGGATAGAGAGGAAGCAGGCTACCCACTCCTGCCCCCGCTGACTGCTCCATTCCCTAACCCAATGAAGATAGGAGAAACAATGCTGCACAGAAACACACAAGAGCCATCCCTGAGAAAGCCATTCCGGCTTGTTGAAAGCCTGGATCCAATGCCTACAGAGGGCTGATGGTCCCCTATGCCTACCTCTCAGAAGATTTGTCATATCAATAAGCCACACAACCGGTCCATATGCTGCAATATGGTCCTACAACTAGACATCTGCAAGAAGCCTATCCAGTAGATCCCTGGGAAGTGTGCCCACCCAAGTTAGTAGAACAAGCTACCTCTTCTATGCAGAGAAGGATGAAAAGAAATGTAATAACGTGTGCAGCAATGCTCGTTTGGACTGGAGCCGTGCACTTTCCTGCGTGTTTGCAGTAAGTAAAGCATTTTGTTAAAAAAAGCAGTTTGCACGTATGGAATTTATACTTTTTAATGAAAGTGTGAAATCCCACCTCTGTGGGCTCTGTTTAGCCAAACAAATCTCACCGGTGCTGTACTGTATCTCACACAAAAGTACAACCCCCAAATAAAAACAAGCACTGGCAATGGCAACAGTTTTTGCTTTTTTGTAGGCATGGGAAAAGGGCAGACATTTGCCAGTCACTGCCATAATGGTAATAACAGGCCATCAATGGTAGCCGCTGCAAAATCGTGGGAGCACCTGGGCATATAATAGCAGTCCCTGGCAAATGGATAGTAATTATTTACAAGCTGAATCTGTTGGCTTTGCCAATGCACGTTTTTGCAGGACTTTAACTTCAATGAAGGTGATGCATAGTGCTTATAAATCGAGTGGCTGAAGGCAGACCTGGTTTATTATGTGGTAAAACTACAGTTGTACATCACACCTTTCAGTGTTTGGGTCGAGTTGACACACAATAAGTACCTGGGGTATGCAGATTCTGCAGCACGATGATTCACCAGCAGACAAACTACAGGAGGAAGACAACGCTAGTCTTATAGGGTTGATGGGTTGGGGGCAGTTAACCTCAAGAAACATGGGACAGGTGGCCGTGAGAGTATGAGGCACTGAACGGCTTATGTAGAGTACAGTAAAAGGGTGTAAGCGTTTAGGATATTAATTTAGCAGAAACCGCCCAAGGAGCAGCCGCTCCTAGGCCAACAAGGAGGGGGGCATCGAGGTGGACAACAAGGCGGAGGACGTAGTGGGGGCAACAAGGCTGGCTGTAGGGAATGCAGCAAGGGAGGGCAGCGAGGCAGGATGCATGTGGGGAGAGGTCCGGGGCAGCATCGGGAGCCACAAGACAAAGAATTGCAGCAAGACATTGTGGATTGAAAAGGTGGTGTGTGCACACATCCGGCGGCGCTCAGTGCGGGCACGTGTGTGTGTGAGTGCCGAAAAGGGCAGTAGAGAACATGGTAATATAAAAACATGTAAGGCCGTCCATGCCACAATGTTGTTTCAAAGTTGTCGAAAACAGGCTGCAATAAAATAGGGTCAGAAACAGTAAAAGTAATTGACCCGGAATGCAAGGATGCATTACTCTCTCTGGTGCTGTTGGCTTCCACAAGTGTGAAATGTGCTTTATCCATCATAAAAAACACTCTTAAAGCACTAAGCATCATAAAGACAGAAATCCTTGATTTATGAGCCACTCAAATGCAAGTCACGTTTTAAAAAAATGCACTAATGTTAACACGCTTCACTCATCTCGTTATCTGGGATGTTTTTTATTAACATCACATGCACTGGGCCAAGAAAATGGGAATACCCGTATAACAGACATCTCATTGAGATGTAAAGTAAGCTTGCCTTTCAGAGCTGAGGGGAGTGTCATTATTTCTCACTGCCATGGTCGTATAAGGAATTTAGTTGGTGAAGGCCGCAGCCATAGGTGCATCACAATTACTCTTACCTGCTGTGTGAGTAAATCCAGGCGGCTGACTGTGTAATTCAAATCTTCGTGCCTACGGGCGCCTACACTGCAACTTAGGCAAGGCAGAAGGTATGTAACCAGTGGGGAAACACGGCGGTCACAATACAGCCCCCCAGCCCTCCTGCCAAAAGTTGGGGGGGACAAAATGGCATTCCACAAAAGTTGGGGGGGACAAAACCCCCTGTATCCTTCTATAATTACGCTCATGGCTGGTATATACTGTCAGAGCCAGCATAAGCATATCTTCTTATGGTAATATTACTCTGCATAATACAACTGACTATGCACAGAGTGGCTGGTACATTTGGGTGTCAAGAGCCTCTATCGCTCTCCCAAGGACGGGTACTCTCCTCGGTTTTCACTCCCCCCATGTTTCCCCTCCTTTTCTTGCAACTTCCCCCTTCCCCCTCTGTTCTCTACCTCTCTTTCTCTCTTCCACCTCTCTCTCTCCCTTTCCCTCTGCCTTAGTTCTCTCCCTCCTGCTCCTGCTCTCTTCTCTCTCTTGATCTGCTTCTCACTTGTGCTCCTCTCTCTCTCTCTCTGGTTCTCTCTAATTCTCATCGCTTTATCTCTTTCAATCAGTGTGGCTTTCTTTCTACCTCTAGGTGTGGTTCTCTCTCTGTCTCTCTCACTCTGTCTCTGTCTCTGTCTCTCTCTCTCTCTCTCTTTACTCTCTCTGTGTTCCTCCTCTCCCCTCGTTCTCGCTTTCTCTTTCTCCCTGGTTCTCTTTCCCTCGCTGGCTCTCTTTTCCACTCTTTCTCTATCTGGCCGTCTGTCTGTCTCTCTCTCTCTCTTTCTCCCTTATCTCTCTCTTTCTCTCTTTTTCCACCCCTCTCTCCCCTTTCCTTTGCTCTATTTCCCTCTCTCCATCCTGCTCTCTTCTCTCTTGGTCTGGTTCTCACTTGCGCTTCTCCCTCTACCCTCCCTTCTCTCTGGATCTCAGTGTCTCTGATGCTCTCTAGTTCTCATCCCTTTCTCTTGGTGTGGTTTTCTTTATCTCGCCAGTTGAGGTTTTTTTTCTTTCTCTCTCTCTCTCTCGCTCTCTCTCTCTTCCTCTCTCATGGTTTTCATTGCATCTCTCTTTCGCTCTTCCACATTTTTGTTCTCTCTCTCTCTCCCTCTCTCTGGGAAGCGAATGCTTCGTTCCATTATAGGTGCTACAGCTAGGTCTTCAATTCAAATAGCTTAAGTGTATGATACATATTTACATAGGTTAACGCGTCAGTGGGGGAGGTGTATAGAGCTCTATTGGAAGGAACCCTAGATTACCTTCTGGATAATGAGTGCACAACTCACCAATATTCTACTGACCCACATAGACGCCAACTTGTCCCATGCCATGCCGGACCCCTGTTACGAACAGTCCCTACAGAAATGTAGTGTGGGTACTTGCTTAAGTCATACAAAAGTGGGCTCACTGCAATAGCCTGACTTATTCACCAGCAGGCCCCACAGAAGCATCCATACAAGGGTAAGATTGGACATGCTCCATTTAAGAGGCATCCTAATCAAGTGGCGGCCTGACAAATATATAGCTGCTTGTTGTTCTTTCTCGATGGAGTGCTGCAAAGACATGATCCATTTCCAAATGTTCTGCCCACTATATAGAGACCCGAGGAGGAGAAGGGTGGTCCCAATATTTAGATGTCCGGTCCACAGACCCTAAAGGATGGCCTTCGCTTCTCTAATACATTTAGAGTCAAAGTAACATGTGCGCAGATTGGTCAATTTTACAGGCCGACTGTGCATCATAGAAATCACTAAAGAAAAGGTTTCTTATCAAAAGAAGGATAACATTGAAGATTATAAGGATATATGGTGTGGGTTTAATTGTATGCTTGATTTTATTGTTTTATGCCATCTCTTTGTACATTATTTAATTGTTCATGAAAATAGCCACCCTTTGCTTTTTTCATTTTTTTTTTTAGATATTAAGGATGTGACATAATGTTAAACAGGGACTCTATATTAACAGGTTGATGTTTTGTATGTTTACTTCAATAAAACAGTTTGAACAAGAAAACGCTAAAGGAGTGCAGCGGGGTATCCCTCTGTCCTTAGGTTTTTTGAGGCTGCCACCGGTTGCTGACTACCTGGATCCCTGCATATGCCTGCTATGCCAGCTTCCACGGTCATCCTGAACTGACTATCGCTGGAGATTAAAGCACATGCAATGGTCCCAAGAGAGGTGGTGACTAAAAGGGAACTGTATGGTCTCTGAAGGAGCACGGTGATGGATAATCAGTCTCCGGTTTTACCATGTTGAATAGCTGAGTGCTTGCTGTGTACATGGCCAATGGTTTCAGCATCTTTATACAGTTTGGTTTGAATGGCCTGCCATAAAATGCTTTGTACTATACTGCCGCCAAGAAAAGATTTGGTAATCTGCTGCAGGGGTAATCTATCAAGTCCTTGAGATCCCAGATGCCCATTGTTCAGATCAGTAGAACATTTAGCCAGGGAGGGGCACTGCCCCATCCCTGAGAAAAGATCTCCCTCAGGCTCCTGCCCCCACCTGCCTCTCCACTCCTATGTTCTCGCCCTTCTTATGTATCTTTGTCTCTCACTCTCCATCATTATTTCTCCATGTCCCTCTTCCTGACTTCTCCATGTTCCCCTCCTGTCTACCTGTACCTAGAACTCCCCAAGCCGAACCCCACATGCCCACTTCTGTAACAATCCATCCTCATTTCTAGAACTTGCATTGCTTCCTTCAGTGTTGGTCTAAATCCCCCACCCTCCTTTATTTGCAATGCCGCCCCCTGCTCATATCTCTGCAATGGGTGCTTTACAGACTGAGCTAACTTCTGAACCATTGTCACGCTCAATTTATCAATATGCATTTCACTGTTGCCTATTGCACATGAGCAACATAATTCCCACAGGAAGGAAAGAATGCTACAGAGTTGTGCCATAAGGAACACACAAACTATGTATACCACAGTGAACACAGAAAGCAATACATGATGAATTGATCAAGGCAGAATGTACTTGTCAAAACAGAAAGGCAATGGGTTTAAGGACTCAGCAGAACCCCATAAAATATCCTGATGTGTGCTATTTAAGACTGGTTAACAATGTAATCTTACTTTTTTGGATCAGGCAGCCTTTTTGGGCCCCCTCCATATCCCCTTTACCGCCATCTCCTGATCTCTTTCTCCCCCCCCTTCTTACATGTACTTGCTCTATCCTCATCTCTATGATCCTTTTTTTATAGCCTCTCCATCTTTTATTCAGCACTTACAAGCCAAAGATGCAGGCACTATATAACCCCCACACTGCTCACACAGCATTCCGAAACCTACCTAGGTGTGGTGGTGATAGATGTGGTACAGTGAGATGGTTTGGACTTAAGACTTGACACCATGGTAGGCCGGGGGAAGAACGTTGTCCAGGGCACCAATTTAAAGGTGGCCCACAGTTGCAAATGACAATGCATTCCTTTTGCAACAGAATGCTTGCAGAGTACCAATGGGGGAGTATTTTTTGATAAAATGTGATGCTTATTGTTCATTTTAAAGAATATTCAGTAACAATGGTCAAAACGTCTAGCCATAGAGGGAAGTAACTCATCAAACTGGTCCACATTGGCCAAAAAAGTGGCCCACTATGACCAGAGATGTCTTTATGGGAGATCGAAAGGAGCACTTGTCCAGGGCCCCCACCTTGGAGGGGGGCCCCAAAAAGGCTGCCTAATCTCAAGAAGTAAGATTACATTGTTAACCAGTCTTAAATAGCACACATCAGGATATTTGATGGGGTTCTGCTGAGTCCTTAAACCCATTGCCTTTCTGTTTTGATAAGTACATTCTGCCTTGATCAATTCATCATGTATTGCTTTCTGTGTTCACTGTGGTATACATAGTTTGTGTGTTCCTTACAGCACAACTCTGTAGCATTCTTTCCTTCCTGTGGGAATTATGGTGATCATGTGCAATAGGCAACAGTGAAATGCATATTGATAAATTGAGTGTGACAGTGGTTCAGAAGTTTGCTCAGTGTGTAAAGCACCCATTGCAGAGATATGTGTTCATATGCAAAATTAGAATATCTTATACCAGCAAGGCTGACTGAGCTTTTCCTATGTCTGAAGTTTATAAAGCTGCCTGCATATGTACTTGGTTTTGTAGAACAACATCTGCTGGTATCAGCAATGTACCTGTACCAGATAGGGAATGCTATAAAAACGAACATGTCATCCTTTTGTTGAAGGTCTAGAAATTGGTTTGTTCAGATGAGGTGTTGTAAAACCTAGACAATCGCCTCCAATGATGGCATAAACTGTTAGTCCAAGAGGTGAATAAGTATCCAAATTCAAGACTATAGAACAAAAGCGTTCATGCTTGTATCCTAGCTTTGCCAGCAGACGATACAGTGATCCTGGTCAAATCATTTAATATATCTTACATTTCTTTGCTGTCTTCTGTGAGGTTTGCCTTCTTGCATGCTTCTGGCATCGTTTAGCCCATTACTTGATCTTTATTCTTATGTAGACCATTTGAGTGGAAGGGGTGGTAGACAGAAGAGAGCGGTCCAGATGTTGCAGGCCTTAGGCAAGCATATTTCAAGGTCTGCTTGTTTGACACAAAAAACGGTTAGCTTTTTGGTAAAAGTCAAAGGTTTCTGGGCACGTTTATAAATTAAAATGTCACAACCCATTGTTTTGGAAGTATTTAAAGCTTTAAAATACAAAAGACAAACCCAGATTACATTTGTTAAATCACATCAATTGGTATGCTGGCACTTATATACTTCCCTTGATGATGGAGAGAATGAAGTTAGAACCATTCCCATTTTGCAAAGAACCCTTCTATAATATTTTGTTAAAAATTGTCATGTTTGGTAATGTGATTTGTGTACATTCCAAGTCCGTTTTTATAAAATTAGATTGTTTTAGTTAATGGTAAGAACTGGAAAAGAAAGAGTTCAAATGCACAAATTGCAGTGTTGGCATAAATCCCAGCTTCACCCCTTCAGCCCTTAACCAATGTGTGATCCTGGGCATCTAATTTAATCTTATATTGCCAGTCCCTAAACCTTTCAAAATTGTCAGCCTTTCAGAGTGATTTGCTTCTCATGTTATGATCTTCATGAAAGACTTATTCATGGTTTCACTGGCTATAGGGTTGCTTCCACTTTAATAGTGAGCATATTTATATCGCACACCACAGGCATTTGTTCCTTTGATATCTAATGGCAACACTATTTGAAAACCATATCCCACTTCTAATCTCAATCTGTCTGGATAAAGGCACCTTTATGGTAGCTTCTAATTTTATTCCACTACGGTATGTGTAGCGTTCTCCTTCCTTCCAATTGGCCTCCTCTGTCCATGCATGAGCACTTTTGCATTCTGTGAGGCAGCTAATGTGAGTTCTCTGTCTATTATGGGTTACATGTACCTTTTCCATACGGCCCTGCATTAAAACTACACTTAACTTCCTGGATGTTATTGATGAAAAGTTTCCTGAATTTAATAGAACAGTAACCCCTTTGTAGACTGCTAATGTTGGTCTTCAAATGCTACTTCGTTATCATTCTGATTAGAGCAAGAATGAAGACGGTAAGGGGACTTAAAGGGAGTAAACGTGCTTATTATGCTGCAAGACAGCATATCAACCTATAGGTTGTGAGCGCAACGGGTGGGGTTGGGGGGTGCCATCATTATTCTTGATCCCTTAATTTGTTTGGTTTGGTGGAGGGGGGGCCCAAAGATGTCCGTGCCCAGGGCCCCAAAATTGCTTAAGATGGCCCTTGCTATGACCCCTAAAACTGGGCCACACTAGCATTTCCCGGTTGGGCAATGCCCTATTCCCTATGGGCCAGTCTGAGCCTGCTTGACACTCTTGCAATGCACTCTCCACTCATTCCTTGTTGTGTCCGCTGCGGACCAGGGCTGATATATGCACTGCAGGAGTGTCAAGTCTTATGGCCAGCATGATCAGGATATCTGGTTGGGTACTCCGAACCCGTGATAGTTCATCTTGAGTGTTGAATCTTTTAGGAGGGTCAAATAGGCAGGGCCAACCCACTTAGACACATAGATCTACACCAAATTCCTCAATAAAATGACAAACAGACATGCTTGTAAACTATATCATTATTTTTTAAATACATCTTTATATATTTAAAATTGTTCTTTTATAACGCACTTGATACAAAAGATTAGTTTCTAAGCAGGGGATCGAGATACAATCCTGTGCTGTGCTGCATAGTCTTGCTTGCAAGACACATGCTTTGCCCCTGAGCTATCCCCCAGATTGACTACAAATACGTTTTTTTTTCATTTTCACCTGAACGTTTTCATTAATTTCTAACAGAGATTAAATGCGTGTTTTCACTGCCTCCTTTTCAAAGAATTGATGCATAAGGTGGGTCCCCAATTTGACTCCAACCGTCCGATGGTTGCCCAAGTCAAATATATAAGTATAAAAGCCCTTTAATTCTTACAACAGTCTGTGCATCCAACACTACAACCCAGCAGCGCATGTAGCAGATGCAGTGGAGAGGAAACTAATTACCCTTCTTTACCCCCAAACACAGTGTCTGGGACACAGCGCCTAACACTTTTCTTGACAATCTGCCTCAGAGTATAGTGCCCTGCTCACTTCTTGACAGGTTCAGGAATATAGTGCTAGTTGTGTACTCGCAAGGCTATAGCACCTTACTGGCTCCAGCAGCCAACCTCAGATGTTCACTTTTGGGTTGGGTTGACACCCTTGGCCAATGCTCTGGTATGCAGCTTCTATCCCCTCAACTCTCTCAAGGCTCTCAGCTGCTCTCACAGACCTCTCATCTCTCTTGGGATTCCTCTGGTTTCCCATCCTTTTTGTGTATTTCTTCTCACTACTCAGCTGTGCATTATCACTACTGGCTCCTAGTCACTCCCACCACCTCCCCGACACCTGATCCAGTAAGATACGTTCCTAATAGGGATCTGGGTGGCTGTATCACAGCAAGTCCTGGTAGTGTTTGGGCCAATTTGCCCCTCATTTATCTCTTTTGGAGTGGGTTACTACCTCAATTATATAATTTGTCTGCCCTGCAACCTTGCATTGCTATATGTGGCCTGACGGCCATTTTGAGGTCAGGCGGAAGTCCTAGCTCCTGTCCACGGCTCTGTGTTTGCTCTCTCTGGTGCATCAAGTGGCTTTCGGCTGGCAAGGGTATACAGCTTTGAGGGCCAAAGCACTGCACTCTGGTCTGAGTACTTGCGTAGCTGCAGCGGTATATGGAGCCTGGGCTCCATGGCAGTGGAAGCCATCAGATCAGTATGTAGAGCAGATAGTGCCATAACTGGTTTGGATTCATGTCCTCCGGCTCAAGGGTTGTTATCACTGGCCTCAGGAATAAGTGGTGAACCAGGCAGGGGTGAAGGTGAATGAATACTCATTAAGTTCAGTAACCAGGGAGGACTATGGGAATTCCAACCCTCTCCACTTCCAAGTAGCTGGCAGCACTGACTCAAGAGCCGTGGTAGGATAGCTTTCCAGATCCCTGGAGGGCTCCTTAGCTCTTGGGACGAGGTCAGGACGCTGACTTTGTCTCATAGTGAATAAATGCCACTGTGGCTGCTATGTAAGGTTTTTTTTTTTTGAAAAATTTTTATTGGTTTTTCAAAACATATAACAAACAGTGCGTGGTATGGCGGTGTAATATGTGTAACACCCACACAAAAAAAAAAAAAAAAAAAAAAAAAAAAAAAACCCCAACAACCTCAACAATCCCTCCCCACCCGTTCCGCCCCCCTCCCCCCGAGACCACAGGTCAGTCCCCAATCATTCAATATGCTCATGTGTCGAGCAGGGACTACCAGGACTGTTTGGAGTGCTGGCCGATGTCGCTGAACGGAGGAGCGGCTCAGTCAGTTCTACCCAGCGGAGAAGATCTGCACTGGAGTCAAGTTTTTGTACCTGGATGGCCATTTCCCAAGCCGCCGTCTCCGCGGCGACCCATCTCTTGAGATCGTACCACCAAAGGGCCTCACCAGGTCCTCGTGCGCTCTTCCAGCTCATGGCTATGCGCCTTTTCGCCGTTATGTAAATCAAGTCCAGGAGTCTATTTAGGGGCTTGTTCTTGGTGCTTCGCTTGTAAGCCCCCAGTATGCAAGCTGCTGGTTCGTGAATTTCGACTTCTATCCCGGCCAGCGCCACCCTATCTCGTGCCTGGGTCCAGAACCTCAGGACCATGGGGCAGCTCCAGAACATATGGGTCATTCCTGCTTGTGGCGCATGGCACTTGGGGCATGATTGTGGCGAGGCCCCCTTGAACTTAGATATGGCGTCAGGTGTGAGGTAGGCTCGGTTCGTGATGTATAGCTGTATTAATTGGAGGCGTGCATTTCTGGAGGTCTTTTTGTGGTAGTGGGTAATCTTTTCCCATGCGTTGTCCTCGAATACAAGGCCCATTTCGCTCTCCCATCTCTTTTTGCATTTCAGTTCATTCGTTGTTGTTGCCTGTAACAGGGCCTCGTATATTCTGGAGGTTTCGTGGCCTCCCTCGGCTGTGTCCAGCAAGGTTTCGATGGTTTCATTCTCTGTAAATCGATTGTCTGCCTCAGGCCATCTCTTCCTTAAGGCCCGAGTTATTGCCCCGTGGAGCAAGAACTGCCCGATGGGCAGGCCCGTCGACTCGCAGAGGTCGGAGAATGTAGAAAGTTCGTGTTCGTGCATGAGGTCGCCCAGCGTCGCTACTCCGTGGGGCTCCCATACCGAGCGAGCCTCGGTGTGCCCCCATGAGGGTGTCGCCATGACTGCAGCGATGGGGATCTGTGGG
Organism: Ambystoma mexicanum; assembly: GCF_040938575.1. Lineage (NCBI taxonomy): Eukaryota > Metazoa > Chordata > Amphibia > Caudata > Ambystomatidae > Ambystoma > Ambystoma mexicanum. The sequence continues at coordinate 1,030,510,895 of NC_090921.1, read as the reverse complement.
GAGTACGGATCTCGCAGCCCCACAGCCTTACAGGCCCTCTTCCAGAGCTGGGTTCCCAACATGGCCAGGTATGGGTGACGTTGTGGAGCCCCCTTCCCGACCCACAACAAGTCTCTAAGTAGCAGTAGTGGCAGGGCCGGCTGGAGAAGTCTGGTGTCAGTGGTGGTTTCATCCGCCATCCAGTGCGTTACGTGTTTCAATTGGCTGGCCAGATAATATAGTTCGAAATTAGGGACTTTCAGTCCGCCCCTCTCGTAGGGTCTCTGGAGGATGTCAAGCCCCACCCTGTGCCTGCCTCCCTGCCACAGGAATTCTCTGCAGAGTTTGTTCAATTCTCTGAAAAAGGCTGAGGGGATGTTGTAGGGGACATTGGTGAAGCAATGCAGTAGGCGTGGGAGCGCTACCATTTTGAGGAGACCCGCCCTCCCCGCCACAGAAAGGGGAAGTTTGCCCCAGAAGGCCATGGAGTTGGTGAGTGCGTCCTTTGATCTGGCTGTGTTGAGGATGTGTTCTGTGTACGGGCTACGGTGTATGACAATGCCCAAGTATTTAAAGGACGTTACCTGCCACTGGAGAGCCAGTGGGGGCAGGGGTCCGCCCTCATTGCTGTGTAGCGCTGCGAGGGGGTAGAGACACGACTTGTCTTTGTTTATCTGGATGCCTGTGTGTTTTTGGAAGCAGTCCAGAGTCTCCAAGATGTAGGGCAGGAGATGCTCAGGGTTATTGAGGTAGAGGAGGGTGTCGTCCGCGTACATGGAGATGATGTGAGTCACTCCATCAAGTATAATGCCTCCCCCACCGTATTCCTGCCGGATGTACGCGGCCACTGGCTCAGCAGCAATGATATAGAGCATGGGAGATAAGGGACATCCCTGTCGTGTGCCTCTGTGGAGGGGCCATTTGTCAGAGTACGTCTTGTTGGTACGCACTCTAGCCTCGGGGTGTGTGTAAAGCAAATGGGTCCATTTAAGAAAGGCGGGTCCAATGCCCATCCTGGCCATGGTGGCGTACAACCATTCCCAATTAACCGAATCAAAGGCCTTGGTGGCGTCTAGTGATGCCACCGCGTATTTCTGGGTGTCATGCTCAGTGCGGTATATGATGTGGTGCAACCTGCGTAAATTTTCAGTGATAGAGCGCCCAGGTACATAGCCAGTTTGGTCGTGGTGAATCAACAGGGGGATCACCTTGCGTAGCCTGTTGGCGAGGAGTGCCGAAAGTATTTTGCAGTCGACATTGAGCATGGAGAGAGGTCTATAGGAACCGCAATCTGTTCCATCTTTGCCGGGCTTCAGCAAGGGGATGATTACAGCTTCCCTCATGGAGTCAGGGAGTATGCCGCGTTCGAAAGCCTCATTGTACACTTGTGCCAGCAGCGGGGCGAGGGTCTCCTCATATGTCTTATAGAATTCCCCCGGGAGACCATCCATACCTGGGGCTTTCCCAGAGGGTAAAGATCTAATGGTTGCCTTGACCTCGTCTGGGGTGATTGGGTCTTCCAGGGTTGCGGCCAACTGTGGGTCTAGTTTGGGTAACTCTATGCAGTCTAGGGCGTCCTCGATCCCGGTGTCTAACGGGGGCGGGGCTTGAGAATATAAGTCCTGGTAGTATTCGGAGAAGACCATATTAATATCAGCCTGGGTGTGCACCGCAGTGCCATCTGGTCTGAGGATGTGGCAGATGGGGGTCCTAGGGGATTCCCTTTTGTACAGCCAGGCCAGGAGTTTGCCGGGCTTGTCTCCCAGGGCGTGTGTCCTTTCCGTGTGCTTGGCGTAGCTTAGTTTCCCCAGGGACTCCCAGTGTGACAGACAGGCTTGTCTCTGCGCTATTATTTCCCGTACCTGCTCGGGGGTCGGGTTCGCTCTATTCTCCAGCTCCCCCAGCTTACTTTCTGCTTTTGCCAGGGCGTTCGTGATGGCCTTTTGGGTTCCCCCTACCGCTGCCAGCATGTCCCCTCTCATGACCACCTTATACGCCTCCCAAGCGGTGCTGATGCGATCTACGCTGCCTAGATTGTGTAGCCAATATTCGTCTGTGCTGTCTTGTACGTGGTCCCTGAAGGCCGCGTCAAGCAATGCTTCTGCTCGCAGTCTCCATGTAGGGATAGGGGGTCTGGGCGGGTGTACCTCCCAAATGACCGACAGGGGTGAGTGGTCTGATAATACTCTGGGTAAGTATTGTGCCTCGCTGAAAGTGGCTTGCTGCTCCAGGCTGACTAGCATGTAGTCCAGCCTAGTGTGGACGTTATGTGGCGGGGAGAAGAAGGAGTATTCCCGTCTCTCCGGGTTCAGTTCCCTCCACAGGTCGCTAAGGGACAGATTGGAAATCAGTTTGGATAGTATCTTGGCGGGGGGGGACGGGCGGGAGTGTTTGGTGTCTGACCTATCTTTGAGGGGGTCTAAAGTGCAGTTGTGGTCCCCGCCCCAGATCATGGTGCTGTTTGCGTGGGGGCATAGTCTAGGGCTCAAGGAGCGGAAAAAAGCTGTGGCGTCATGGTTGGGTGCGTATGTGCTAATCAGGCATAGGTCTCTTCCCTCCATGGTACCCTGCACCAGCGCCATCCTACCCTCGTTATCCGTTTTTGTGTCCGTGACTTTAAAAGGGACTGACGGGTTAATCCACACCAGGACCCCCCTAGCATATGAGGAGTAGGAGGATCCCACCAAGGTCCCCCGCCAGGTTTTGGCTAGCGCAGTCAGTTTAGCCTCCGTTAGGTGTGTCTCCTGAAGCATGGCGATCCCTACCTTGCATCGTCGCAGGTATGCTTGAATTCTTCGCTGTTTCACGTAGCTATTCATGCCTCTGACGTTCCATGTCATCACTTTCACTCTCTCAGCCATAGTCAAGGTGGTGTACTCTCACTAGTCCAGGTCCCGGTCGAGGCCTCATTGGAGGTGCTGTGGTATTGGAGGAGTCCTGTGGTCTCGGTGTGTCAACTTTAGGGATCCCAACTAGGGTGCGGATATCCGGCACCCCTTTCCCTAAGAAAGAACTTCCCCAACAAATAACTGGTCTAACAAGGTGCTCCTCGTCGTGACTGTCCCGTTTCCGCTCCCTAGGACCTGGCATGGTCTTCGGGTGCCCTACGGGTGGGTAAACGTACCCTGAAAAAACAGAAAAACACAAGCTCCTGGGGGGTTGAGGGAGCTAAAACCTCGGTGTTCCGCGTGGTAGGATCCCTTCAGCTGCTCCTGGGGTTGGATTGCAGTGTTCTTATGGTGCGGTATAATACAGTAGTCTTAGGTAGGTGTATCAGCGCGGCCTGCGCCTCTTGTCGTCTATGTCTGGTAGTTGCTGCTCGTCCATCCAGTCCCGGGCTTGTTCCGGTGTGTCGAATAGGTGGGCTCTGTTCTTGTGTATTACTTTCAACCTAGCAGGGTAAAGGAGCATGTATTTCAAACCAGCGGCCTTCAACCTGGCTTTGGTGTAGATGAACTGGGCCCTGCTCATCTGCACTTGAAAAGTGTAGTCGGGGTAGATGGCGATCCTGGCCGAATTTCTCAATATCTGGCCCCCTGACCGAGAGTACGCCAGGACGACCTCGCGGTCTCTGTAGTTTAACACTTTAGCAATCATGGGCCTGGGTGGGCCACCTGGCGGGGGCCTCTTGGCAAGCGACCTATGGGCCCTTTCGATGGAGAACCCCTGCGATAGTTTCTCTGCGCCGATTTCCTGCAGCAGGAGGTTTTCCACGTAGTTGGTGGGGTCTGGGCCTTCGATGCCCTCAGGCAGTCCGAGCAGCCGGATGTTATTCCGGCGGGCCCTCCCTTCGGCCTCTTCCACCTTGTTCTCGAGGTTTTTGACCGTTTGCTGGAGGCCTTCCATGTCATGGAGAAGTTGGGTGTTCGCTTCGGAATTCTCGCGTACTTGAGTCTCGAGTGCCTCCGTTCGATTAGCCAGGGAGCGGACGTCTTGGCGGAGGAGTCCCAGATCTATGGCCACTGCGTCGATTTTATTCACCATAGTCGTTTGGATTAGCTTGATGGCCTCCAAGAGTTGCAAGTTAGTGGGTTCAGGCGTCGCTGGAGTAGCGCTCGTGTCCCCTGCGGCAGTCGCCATGGTCGGGCACTCAGGGCTGGGGGGTTCGGGGGCTGTGTAGGCATCCAGGGTGGTCTGCCGCTGTTTAGACCTGGTCCCCCTCCCCGCTGACTTATCCGGGCAGGACATCCCCTCACCTCGCTGTGGAAGTTGCCCGCTTGATGTCCTCCGGCGCTCGGAGGGTTATGGTCCACGCTTCGGGCCCTCCCGCGGGGCGTCAAGCGCTCCGGCGCCGGTTCTCAAGGGCCTCCAGGCACCGCGGGGTGCGATACGGCCTGGCTAGGCCTGATATGGTAGTTCGTGGAAAGTCTTCGCGTTTCGGCCCGCGCTGCTTTTCTCGGTGCCCGGTGGGGGGGGGGAACTCCTTTCTGTAGCTGCCCGTTCCGAATGCCGCGGTTCCAGCACTCCGCCCCCCGTGGCGCAATTCGGGCAGGGGTGCGCAGCTCCGGTGGTATCGCCAACCGGGGCAGCGCGAGGTGGCCGGTGCACTCGCACTCGGTGTAGTGCGCGATCTCTGGGCCTCGGTTCCAGCCGGGCCTCCGTCCCCTGCGGTTCCGACAGCGGGGCCAGCAGGCGCCCTCGTCCGCCTCAGTCGATCACTCGTTTTCGGGCTTGGGGCTCCCGAGCCTACCGCAGGGGTGGCCACCGGGGGGTCAGCAGGGGCACCCCCTCGCCGTTCCGCTCGGCGGCGCAGGGCGGCCCTCTCTCGGATGGCTCAGCAGATGTGAGCCGCCATCTTGGCTGTCCGCGTCGTGGGGTGTGCGATCCTCTCAGCTCGGCTCCCGGGCTTCCACCCTCGCGTGTGAAGGGTCCAGGAGGTTCTCGTCGCCGCCGGCGGCTCTCGGGATGATTTGTAGGCGCTGAGGCCGGCTTAAATACAGGAAAAACAGCTTATCGATGGCTCATCTTGCGGAGCTTGCCGAAGTCGCGTCCGCTCTACATGGCGGTTGGCCACGCCCCCCATGTAAGGTTATGTTCTGCTATCTTATATCATGCCATCCTAAAGAATCTCACTGCTGCACAACAAGGCACCGCCAGAGGGCCCACAGCACTATCATGTCCCCCAGACGCTTGTTTAGTGTTTTACAAATGTCCAAGAGACATATCACGAAACAGCAGTGGACTAGCTGGTGGGCCTCTGCACCATGGGCCTCGAGTGTGAGGGCACTCCTCATTTACTTATACTGACGCACAGTGCACGCACCATGACGTGAAACCATTAAACACCTCTATGCATGCCTTACAGCAGCTGGGACTCGGAGCTCTGTTTATTTCTTGACTATAGGAGATGGGTGGCACTAACTCTCACTCCCAATGTTTGGTGCTAGTATGATATGAATCCCAAAGTGGTCAGCAGAAGCAGGTAGTTAGTGACTGAGAGTGGGGGCATTATTAGGAATTCAATTTGTGGGCAATCCTGCAAGAAATGTAGTTACCTAGAAGCTGGTCCTGATTGGCCACGGTCTCTCATCTGTCACCTTGCCTGTGAGAGGGACACTTGCAAGGCAAGCTAGTGACGGGCAAATGTTCCAGCTGACCGCTGAGCACAGCACCTGAGCAAGTCGGTGATGTTTGAGGCATCTCATAGGCTCCCAACCTAGGATCGTGAAATGGGTTCAAACCAAATGTTCTTGGCTCCCATAACCTTTAGCAGGTCGATTATGGAAATAAGTGAAGTCTAGAGGCCGCCCCTTTCCATCATCAGCAACCCCTAGATTCTTTGTGATCAAGGGGTACAATGCAGCTGAAAGAAGGGAAGTGAGAGCGAGGGACTGTCTGCCGGAAGCCAGCGGTAGGATTGCTGCCAGGGCACCAGTTTATTTGCTTTATAAGACCCGCTCCCCTCTTCTGCCTCGACTAACCGACTTCCCTTTGAAGTCACCACAGGCCTCGCCGTTAGCACATCAACACTAACCATGCTATAACTAAGCTGGGCTCTTTAGCCCGATTGCACTCCCCCGTATCAGCGGCTAACCAGACTCAAAGTGCTGTAGACTTTCCCTTTCAGATAACATACTCCTAAGTGCCTTCACCAAACCCAAGTGTTGTTGAGGTGTGGCCTGGCAAATAGATTTATATCGTCTGGCCAGGCCAGGGGGATAGCTCAGGGGCAAAGCGATTGTCTTCGAAGAAACATAGCAACACAGGTTCGAATCCATGGCTCGTGCTTCGATTGTGGTATTAAGTGCGTTATAAAAGAACTATTCTAATTTCTTTTCACAGCTTTTAGCATGACCATGTCTTCTCACACAGTGGCAATGTTGCCATTTGTGGGCAAATCAAATGTCAGCGTGAGTGTGCACTTACAATAGGCAGTAGTAGGAGTAAGCGGCGAAGCCATCGTGCGTGTCAGCAGTAGTACTGGCTTTGTTGCGCAAACCCAACATGTGTGTGTATTCTTACAGTGATGGTACTGTAATTACTGGGCAAAGCCAACATGCGTGGGTACTTGCAGTGGCACAGGCATCCTAAAAATGCATTGGAAAACGATCTGGCATACTTTTGGTAGCCTGGCATGTATTGGATTTTTTTGTGTCACCCTTTATAACTGGTAATAAATGATGGCTTTTTACCCAATTGTTCACAGAAAGTGTACTGTACTGTAAAATGCACCATCACCCTTCATTTTAAAATAAGTCTTAGGGGGCTGAACCCCGACCTGCCCACTGTTTCGTTGGGTCTGCTCACCCTCATTAGTGGGGAATATGTATGCCCCTCCATGGAAATAATCCACCAGCCACCACTCAAAACATTGCTTATGCAGAGGAACCTCGTTTAAGTTATGCTATTTTATATGGCAATAACTCAACAACCGCTAAAGACGATAAAAGTTGTCCACAAGAAAGGATACATGAAACTATCCTGTCTATCATGCCAAATAATCATGAACAAGTGATGCCACTGAGGACATATTCTGGAGGTACTGTCGCGATTAACCTATGTACTAACCAATCCACCCCACTCCTACTTCTCCAACACAATCCACAACCACTATACAGGACTATGGGCTAGCCGCTAGCCAAAATACACATACACTCACCAATCTTTAATTAACTTTCACACTGAACAAACTTCAGAGACACTGGACCTAGCCTCAGATGGAACACACGAGTGCACACACCCCATAAAACCCCAGCCTAACCACACACAAACGCACTGAAAAACACACTAACACAACTCTCTCAGGCATGTCACAACCACAACACTGCACTCGCCCATATCGATACAACAAACCAGTGCACACGATTATACTTCCACCCTACCGCACACGATTCACACACCTAACATACACACTAGTACACAACCGAGGCAGTGAGTCTTACCCTTACGGTTATAACAAGCCGGGCTGCACTACCAACACGCACGCAAGACACTGCAAACAGATGGCAGTTCCTCCTGGTTCTGAACCTATCCTATCATTCTATCCTCACTAATACACCGCGCTCTCTTTTCTTGCATAGCCATGTGTGCGGCCGCAGACCAGACCTGGGTGGTAGCAGTGCGTGGTATAAAGCAACATAACATAACATGCCCTCACCCTTCAACTTTGGGTGTGCCATAGAGCAAGTACATTGCAAACAAATGATTGTTGATTCCTTTGCGAGAGAGGCTGCCTTTTCCAGCTTGTGGGAACTGCGTGCATCAGAGCCGTGCGGCATTAGCTGAGTTTCTGCCCCCGGGGAGAAAGCATACTCGTGTGTTAGTGATGAATCCCTGCATGGGGGGACTCTGAGGTAGCAGCCCACAGTGCCAAGTCCCTGTACTAGAGGAGCTGTGCCTGGCAGCACGAGAGGCACATGCAAACACACATGCAATGGTCCATTATAGGCCAATCGAGTATCGCTAGGCCCAGGGGTGTTGCTGGGTCTGGAAAATATCTGGCTCGACGCTAATGTCGGGACTCGGGGAGAGCTAGCCATTTGAATGTAGCTCCTGAGCTTTTATCTGAGGCTACAACCAAAAGACCCGGGGCTATAGCCCCCCCAGCTACCCCTTAGCAACCTAGGCCATTCCCTTTCACAGAGAGAAAAAGCACTACACGCATGAGCAAATCTTCACATATGCCCCTGTGTGATGCTGTGGGCTTCATTGATATAGGGGGGGTTTCTGAGCTTAGGAGGAATGCTCAGTAGGGTACATCGGTCTGGATTTGATTTTGTAAAAGCCAAGGCTTGGCCTTTACTAGCAGATCCCTGGTCATAGGCACCTATACAAAGCTGGCCTAGATTGGGAGCCCCCGGATGCAGGGAAAATCTTTGGTCCTACCTACATTTTCGCTCTTTGGCACAAGTAGAATGTGCCAGCACACCCTTATGCGATAAGGGCCTCTGACAGAATGACCGGAAGCGAGGTTAGCTTACTCATAGATACAGGACCAGAAGCCTGTCACTCTGTTCCTGCAGTGGGTGACGTTTGTAGCAGTAGTGTCCCTTTGAGGGTACTGTGCTGCTCCTCATTCACACGTCTCTCAGACTCCTTGATGAGAAACACGCTGCTTAATGTTGAGTCCTTGTGCTCACTTTCTCGCGTGAATTCGCGAATTCATTCATGTCATAGTTGCTCACAGCCTTCATACTCACTATCTGCTGTCAGCTATTAAGACACAGGACAGACGCTGCTATAGAGTCTCTCTCTGAGGTCACTTGGGAGGTTCAAATCAAGACTAACACTTATAATGGGTGAATCTGCCTTCACCCCTATTCACAGGGCACACCTTTGAACACACATGGCTCTATAACCTAATGATCATAGAGGCACTTAAGTGCCTGTTCCAGCTACCCCTTTTGAAAAACCTCTCATATCTTTCCTGTAAGGGTAGTAGGTCTTACAAGGCAAAATAACTTGGTATCCTCCATGCACTTCTTGCACCGGTCTCTTGCACGCGCTCTCTTGTTGTCTCTCTGTCTCTATCTCCCCCCCTCTCTCTCTCCTCTCTGTCTGAAACACTCTCTCCCACAACCCTCAAACACTGTTCACACAGTGCACCCAGTCACAGTCCAAATTCCCCCAACCAACATAACTCAACAAGTTTTGAGGCAGATCCATAACTTCAGTTTCAGAATGCAGGGGGTTCTTCATGATGAAAGTGTGGATTACTTGAAGTGGCCCAGGAAGCTCGGTACACCACCCTTAGCCTAAAGGGAGTGGCAAGCAGGAAGGTGAAGAGAAGCTTACTCTCAAACAGGGGGAAAGGGTGGTGGGGGATCGAGTAGGTAATCCAGCAACAATTCAATCTCAACTTTACATTGCCTCTTTATTAGGCTCTCCTTTTTATGGCTGCTCTCTTGCGTCACCTAGCGCCAAGATACCTCCGGGTGTATGTGCGCTTTAGAAATGTATATAACATAACATCACTGCCCAAGATCATTGGGAAGCTACGTGCAAGCGCTATATAAGGAAAGCAGGGGAACAGCAGGTATGCAGTATTGATCTAGGCCTCTTTAGGTTCCCAGGCCACCCCTCCACTACTCAAGCATCAAACTTAATTGTAGAAAACAAACATACAACAAGAACTAAAAGAGAGTGTGATCCTGCTGTTTACTAGGGCTGCGCGTGCGACCTAGGTAGAGTTGTAACTTTAAAGGTTGGGAAACTTTCCAAGGCATACCTACACTGCTGAGAATGGACGCACAGTCCTAGCACAGCCGCTACACAAAACCTCTTATCTACGTGGGACAAAGGCTTCGCAAACAAAGCGTTGCCCATCACACGTTTGTCACACGTTTGTCTTATTGAAGGTTATGCAACATACTCCCTCGCCTCAGTGCAATCAAACTACCCACAAGGTTACGCCACAGGTCTCGCTTGTATTAGTTGCACAGGCTCAGGCACAAACGCTGGCAGGGTCTTTGTCTGTGGGGCGAGTGTAGTGTTGTATCCCGCTCCAGAGTGGGACACACAGTCGACCGGGATCAAAAGGGCAGACAGGAGGGCTGCGATCACGCAGCGTGTCACACGGCAGGGGTCACCCTGCAGGGGTTGGAATCACCCGACCCGGTACCAATACTCGGGTCATGCAGCCAACATCTCTGTTCACCATGAGCCCACAGTTTCTTCTATGGCCTGGGGCACCCAGGCAAACACAAAGGACGGTGCCAGAGTTGCCCAGCAGGGACACCGACCAGCACCTCGCTGTTGAAGTGCCCACCAGGGACTTTGCAGACATGAGGGATGTAGCCTCATGGAGAGTGTTGCCCAGCAGGGGCACTGTCAGAGTGGAGGGTCCTACAGCAGCAGGCCCTCCACCTGCTACGCAGTGCCAACTTTGCGCTGAAGTAAGAACACACACATTGGGCAAGGATCAATTACATTCACTGACGAGCCGGAAACGGCCCGTCTCTTTTATTGCTATTCAGTCACATGGTCAAAACATGTGACCTTGGCACGTGCCCTGGGAGAGACCATTCTCCCAGGAGGGGCGTCACTCCATATGTAGGTCCCTGATGTTGCGCAACTCCTCCGCATTCAATCTGTTCTGTTCATTCCTCCCTTGCTCGAATCTGTCCACTTTTTAAACCCTAATATTGAGGCTGTCAATTGCTCAATCCTGTGCCTCTCACTTGGCGAGTCTCGAGAAAATGGCGTACACCTCATTTTTTAATGATTTTGTAATTTTATGCACGTTCGACCTCAACAATTCATTTAAAAACTCCTGAGCAGTGGGGTTGCATACAATGGCATCACGTATTGCATTTCTGAGAGCATTGCACCTAATTACGAATTCTGAGGGGCAGTATAAAAGTGCCGATCATTCCATGACCACCACTTTTTTTTGGCAATAACAGAATAACACCTACATTTTACCAAACCCCAAATACCGAGCTTTCACATCAAGGTGAATGATTTACCTCCAGCAAGATGATGGAGGTGAATTCTCCACTTTAAGGCCCAAAATCAGCGAATTGATAGCAGAGGAATTAACGCTTGCAGTAAGAGCACAACATCCTGTGGTCATGTGGATTCGAAAAATAGTGATTTGCACCACTGTATCAGCACTCGTTATATATAGTTCGTCGCCCCGTTTTCCTTTTTTTGTTGTGTCTATCAGAGCGAATCACCTTTCCAAACCGTGCTGTTCTCATGCAAACTATCACCATGTCCCTGATTAAACCGTGTTGTCAACAATTCTTTTTTGTTTTATTTATAGTGTTTCAGTCAAAATATAGAAAATTGACTCTTCGCAAAGTTACAATGGTAAAAGAAAAAGAAAAACGAATATCAATTAATAAAATGTACATGTTTTATAAAATAGAATAAGAAAAGGAGAAGGAAAGAGAAAAGGAATAAGGACACGAAAGGCAAGAAAAAGATAACAATTTCCAGAATGCAGCCCTCCAATCATAGTCTCACTTTAAGAGGCTGAGTTCACATAGAAACATTATCACTGCCCAAGTCCAGGACTTTTATGGCCAGAACATAGCCAATCCCAAAAGGGTTGAATCTCCAGCCACCATAAATCTTGATATCTTTTTAATCCTGTGCAAGCGAGTACCAGGGCATTCAATGTCTCAGTGTCTCTACGCTTGCGCTATCGCAGCATCAGCATGTACTATTGCTATACAGGTCTTTATGCCTTGAGAAGAGATTTTCCCTAGTTGATAGGATGTTAAGACAGAATCTTTGGAAGTCATTCCGACCTCTAGCATTTGGGAACCGCCTTAGGTATCCCGACAGGTAACCCTGTGGTTTATCGTGAAGCGAGTGAGAATGTGACCATTTTCTTGATCTCATGTCTGTGGTTGTTGCTATCCAATCCTTTCTTTTTAGTCATATTTTGACATACATTGGGTTGTCACAAAGATCACTCACTTCACATTCGCAGAAGCTCAAGATGTCCTGCGCATACTCAGTTAGAGCTGACAAAAACAGATTGCCCTTCTTCGTCAGGTCTTTGTTTAGCTCTTCGTAAAGGGTGTTAACTTGGGGACAGCTAATCAAGCTATGCGCTGACACTATTCTCCACTCTGTGGGAGTGGAGAGAATGAAGACCCAATTCACACCTCAGTGAAGCTATCGGGAGAGACTGAGGGAGAGAACATTTTTCCATAATAAGCCTTCTAGCCTCTCCCAGTTCATTGTTGTAATTGCTGGGATTTCGTCAACACCACAAGTCAAAGATGGAATTACTTTACTGACATAGAATTTTATCAGAGGAGTTATAGAGAACTTAAAATAATTAGAGCTTCATTTCTTCATTTGGCTCCCCAGATGAATCAGTTTCTCTTCCAGAATGTCTTCTGTGTAGCCCTTGAAAGTTGTGATGGGATTTCTTTGATTGGTTTGGCTGTTTTCAAGGGCTTGTTGTTGAAGTATTTTTTCAGTTTTAGAGTTCGACATAATTTGAACAGGTCTAAGTTTACTTTGAAATAATCTAGGGAGTTGGTGGGGCAAAAGGAGAGAACTTGGCATCCAAAAAGTCAATTCACCGCCCAGAAGGGGTAATAGAGAACAACTACTCCTTCAACATGAAGCCAGGTGGATCTGCTTAAGGAATTGCTGCCATACTAGCCTCAACACGGATAATGAGCTGGTCCATTTTCTTTAAACCCATCACCTACTCAACTATTTTGAATCAACGAGAGTCCAGTCATAGAAATGACATCAGTAATCACACCAAAAGACACATATTGACTTCAAAGACTCACTCTAAATCACACCCTTTTATAAGCCAAGTCCTTTTATGCAAATAACATGCGCTCCAGTTCAGATTTTCAAATAACAGATTCAAATCGAACAATTATTTTCCAATGTAAACTTAGGATCCCCTGTGAACGCACATGTTATTATTACCTTTGGGCATACAATGGTTTCTTATCCCGTTCCAAGATGACGGCACAAACATAATCTGAAACCTCCCAATCATAGCGCTCTGTTTACGTACCCACACGTCGCTTCATGTCATCACGTTATTTAAAAATCCAAATTGCAAACAATTACCTACACCACTGTACACCTCTGTACCTCGGCTATCATACTACCGTTCTTTTCCTTCAAATTCCAGCAACGAAGGTAAGCCTGCCGCTTTCACTCATAAGATTAAACTCCTGTTTTTGGACAAATAGACGCCACTCACAAGCAGAAACGTCCCGCTCTCTATTATCATTTTTTTTATTAGTGTTCGGTAAATTTCCGGTTACTTGCTTTCTAGATATTCTCAACAAGCGGAGCGACTAAAATCCGCTGAATATGTCGCGTTCAACCGGCAACCAGTGCCGCTGTGCCCAAACAGGGACCTCAGGACAACTCTATCTATTTGTACGGTAAACCTTATACCAATTAGTTAAGTAAAAAAATCGTGCTTATGGCTATACCCTGCATCTTAAAATATAGTATCATTGTACGTACTTACACTGAGCGACTTAAACGTGGGATTCATTTAAGGACCAGCCCAACAATAGGAAGCAGCACATTATCCTAATCTGAAGCCTTTCTAAACTCAGCCAAGGCTCTCTCATTTCTCTTCGTGGTTACATCACAAAGGTATAATCTTCTCTCCCCAAAGAGCCTTAACCGCACATTATACTTTAAGAACAATCATTATCCTATTAAATGTTCAGCCTCATGTCTCTATATTTTTAATGACATCACCTTAGCAGAGCACACCAACCTGTTAGCTAAACCGATTACTATACCCAAAAACTATTTTGATCTCTATCTTCTTTCCTGTCTTCTCTCCTTCTTAGACGGAACAACTAACCGCAAATCTCTAGTGGTTTATCCATCTCTACCCTCCTGAAGAACCAGTACTATTATACTGGGGAAACACGTGTCGAGGGAATCAGCATGATGTGAGACCCAAACACATGCGCACAAGAACTACAGCCCAGAGGGAATCAGCATGTTGTGAGACCCAAACACATGCACACAAGAACTACAGCCCATCATTTGTAGCAATAACTGATGCTTGTATCAACTCTAATATCTACCTAGAAGCACAAATAAACCGTAAGAGGGAGCCAGTGTGTTGTGAAACTAAAACACATATGCACAAGTACTACAGTCGAAGTCTGTATGACCTTTAATATCTAACTGAAAGCGCAATAAAGACCTATAAGAACTCCACAAAGGACTCTCAAGAATCAAGAGCAATATGAACAATACCTCAACTATACAAAGATTTGAAGGACTCTTAAAAACAATAGCATCATGAACAATTATTTTACGTAACAAGGACCAAAAGGACCCCTGCAAACAGAAGCAATCCAAAGGACTCAGAAAAACAAGAGCACTTACAAATATCTATCCACTGTGAAGCTAACAACATATCCAACAAACAACAAAACAACAATATGAAAGGATATCTTTTGTGAAGTCAACAATATATCCAATCAATGAGAAATGTATTGCCATAAGGACCTAATGGTTTGATAAGAAAAAGAGCGTTACAAACAGATACATATTGTGAATTTAACAATACATCTAAGAAAAGATACCTATTGTGGAGCCAACAATATATCTAAATAAATAAGTATCTGCAACGTCCACAGAGTCTCTGCTTGTTTCTTAAAGATCTACTAACCCCTTCAATACTGTAGCCGCAATTAACAGGTAGTACACTTAACATTTTGCTTATTTCTTTCCAGCATTGGGCAACCTCAATGCCGTACTACGATGCAGCCTCAGTCACCACTTAATTAAAAAATAGCTTACAATTGAGAGCTCGCTTTGAGATTGCCTACAGGTTGCAAACCTATTTTATCAGTCTAATGGAATAAAGAGGTTCTCATTAATGGCTGATTTTAATCCCACCATGGAGCTCTAATCAGATTAGAATTACCCATTAGGCCTTCTCCTTCACACAGATCTATATCACCCACACTACGACATTTCCTTCTGGGGAAGACATTTTTGATGTTTTTTTTTCATAGTACTAGCTATTACGGTAAATTCTAGACCCTTCATTAGTGGCAGTTTCATTCTCGAGATATTAGTTGAAGAATCGACCCCTTTCTCTTGGTTTATCTCACTTGTTCCTTCTGAAGTCGATGGACAAGCTTGCTCCATCCGATGATCCCTTTGTAATGAGTGAACCATTCTTCCCTTAGACAGAGATATTTTGTCCTTCAGATTGCAAGACACCACTAGTTCATCTAGTTCAGGGGCTCTTAAGTTATCTTCCAAGAGCCCACTCCTGAGATAGTACATTCAAGACATTACTTGGATATC
Source organism: Ambystoma mexicanum (assembly GCF_040938575.1). Lineage (NCBI taxonomy): Eukaryota > Metazoa > Chordata > Amphibia > Caudata > Ambystomatidae > Ambystoma > Ambystoma mexicanum. The sequence goes on along the minus strand of NC_090921.1, from coordinate 1,030,495,691 downwards.
TATAAAGAGACTAAATTAGCGCACTCATTGCTTTATCCAAGATGATCTATCCTCCTAAAGACAGAACCTTTTCTGCTTACAGTTCGTAGACTGTCTCTATTCGGATCAAAGGCTCTGCCAGTCCGCAGTCACCGATTTGAGGTGAAAAATAAGCTTCCAACTTTCTCAATGGCACCCACCAGGCCCGCAGTAACCTAGTTGGCTAATAGCTAGATCATCCAACCGGCTCAAAGGCACTAGGCCCCCAGTCACAGAGTTGGAGAAGATTTGGTGATTCCACACCGGCTCAAAGGCACATTGCCTGCAGTTTCACAGTTACAGTGGACTCTGTCCAGAGGGGTCTTTCAAACTCATCACAGGCATTGTTATACTCTGCTAATTCAGCCACTTTTCGATCACTACTGCTCGTTGCATTCACTGCCACTCCACTTTGCCCAAGTTACTAAATTGGAGAGAGTTTGTCTGTGTAGTTGCACTGCTTCAAGATATCCAAATTGCCTGTCCACCCAAAATATTGAGTCCCCCAAATACTCTTCAAATAAATAGTTCAATATATTATTCAGAGAAGGGAGGGGAGCTTTCTCACACATGATGGAAAGTAGGAGGATGAGAATAGCTGTTGAAGGACTATACGCTGAATTGCATTTTCTCTAGATTCTGACATCAGCGTTGCAGCTCTTTAGGTAGCCGCTCTTCATTCGGCTCTGCTAATCCTAACAGTAAGCGGGACCCCTATAGCAGGCACGCTATATTCTACACCTCCTTCCGCTCACTGCCGCACCAAGCTCTGCGGGTTCTGGGTCTTCAAACCAGGCTGGAGCTCAAATCACTAGAAAGACCGCTTCTGTGGCTTTCCACAGGCAGTTTGCTAAGGCGGTATGCTAGCGGGAGGGGCTACAGTCTTACCTGGCCTGCTCCAAGGGCCCTGAGTGCATTTCAGAGGGATTACACACATGGCGTTCAGCCTCTTACCAGTCATGGCATGCAGTAAATCAGGGGACGTGCTTGTATCCAGGTTGTCTGCATGTCATCCAGACGCTGCCTCAGACAGAGCTGCAAGCAAAGGTTGATCAATGTTTGCACATCACCGTTCGCATCGGCAGCAATGCATCAAAGCACGGAAAAATGCCAACACAATCGCCAAAAAAGATTGACTGGGACTAGCTTGTCACAGGAGATCCAACAAATGGCAACACACTCACTGCATTCCGCTGCGCTTCACTGATGAAGTGAGTTTTAAGGTTTTAGACACCTCCTTTCACAATAGAAGGTGAAAAAAGACTGACTGGTAGTAGCTTGTCACAGGTCGTCAAACACACGGCAACACAGGTGCTGCAATTGCACCCTCTGTGTAACAAATATCTTGGAGAATTTAAAAACAGTACCTGGCTTAGCTGAAATAAACTATCACCATATCCCTCGTTAAACTATGTTGCCAACAATTGCACACTCTGTGTGACAACTAGCTTGGAGAACCTAGAAACAGTGACTGGTTTAGCTGGCTTAGCTGGTAAAACATGAGTGGCGCACATCCAAGTGACTCGCTTCTAAATCTTCATAATCACAAAAAGGCATGTTCCAGAAAGCTTGGCTCAAAGTAGCTCAACCAACTCTAAACAGAAACATAGAAACACACCATTGTATCTGCTGTTGAAATTAGCCCTCACCGAAATTACTCACGTTAATCTCCTCCCATTTACCTCTCTCCTTCTAATCAATCCTTCTAATGCGCACCCTAGCGTCTGTCGCCCGGGACCTCTAAGTTATTCCTTTGAAGGTACAGTAATCATGTGACAACTGGTCACGTGACAACTAATCACGTGATACTCATTCTCGACCAACCTACGTTAAATCTAAATGGCGAACGGAACGGGAGATGTGTGCATCACAAATCGGATCCATGTGCATCTGCTAACAGTAAATCAGGTAATGACCTCTCCTATAGTAGATGCACCCTCAATCGTGAGCTAATTGTAAAGCCTGTACACCATATTGCCGCTCCTAATTCCTCTAGGGAGTGATTCCAAAACCGCTATGAAACACCAAACTTACTCTCCATTCAATTATGTTGCCATCCTACTGTAAAGCAAACATTACCCTTGTCTCAACTAAGCTGAATATATCGTTTCGGGTCTGAAAACCAGTCTAGTGATACCCCACAGGTACCCATTGGATCAAGCATGGGATACTCATAGCAAAAGAAACAAAATATACAACCAGAAAGAAGAACACGAAAAGAAAAGAAAAGAAAAGAAAGCAAAAGAAAAGAAAGGTACACTTGTGTGAAGTGGGTACCAAAAATGTGCACCGTACCCATTGTCTGGGTAAATGAAACAGAACTCAAGTATGGCAATTCATAGGCATATGTTTAAACAATCACCAACATGTCCAAATTGTTAATTGCATGGTGAAACTAGTCTAAGATTATCCAATACATTGTCAAATATCAATACATACATTGAACAGTGATTTGATACCAGATGCAGTAAGACCATCTTGTATATTGCAGACTTCATTTGCAGTCATAAGTAACACTGCAAAGCCAATTCTCTGTTCATGCCATTTGGTATCAGGGACTCCAGTCTGTCAATTTAGAAGGCCTCTCTTTGCGCTCTTCTCCTCGCAATATCGTCTCTGGATTCCTTTGTAGCCAGGATTTGAAACCTCATCTGTGCAATTGTATGTCCACATTCAATAAAATGTAGTAGTACTGATGAATGCCTATTGTTGGTTCGTATACAACATTTGTGCTCGTCCATCTGACTTAAGCCCATCTTTAGGTCCCTCCCACATAATACATGCCACAAAGGGACATAATACAATAAATCACATTCTCATTAAAACAAGTAGCAAAATGTCTGAACTGTATATGTTCACCCGTATGGGGATGGAAAACGTACAGCTATGTCATGCTATTACAGTTGCCACAACTTAGGCAAGGATAAGTGCCCTTCCTGTCTGTCATGTTAATGTTCGGTGTCTTTTCTCTTGTGCTGACTAGCATGTCTCTAAGATTGTCACTCCTTTAAAAGGCAAATACTGGTGGGTCTGGAAATAGATCATGAATTCTTGCATCATTTCAGAGTATGTCCCAATTTTTCTTAATGATCTGTTTGATTTTGTTGCTCTGTCTGCTAAATTTGGGCACAAATACTAGCGGTGGAGTAGCCCTCTTTGGTTTTGTTTGTAGTAATACTGTTCTTGTTTGGTTCCTTGTGTTCTTGACTGCTGTCTCTAAACTGCTCCTCGGGATACCTCTGTCTTCAAACTTTCTCACCATTTTATCAAACTCCCTTTTGCATTCCTCTGGACCACTCACGATGCTTTCAATTCTCAAACGTTGCCGATATGGTAGGTTCATCAGCGTATTTGGGGGATGAAAGCTCATCCGATGCAAGAGGTTGTTTCTGTTGGTGGGGTTGGTGAAGAGGGTTGTCGATATCTTGTTGTCTGTGACTTTGACTTCCACATCCAAAATATTCACATTCGGTGTCCTGATCTCTGCTGTAAAATGATTCTGAGAATCTATCTTGTTGATGAACTTCAAAAAATCTTGCAATGTGTCATCCGTACCATTCCAGACGGCGAAGATATCATCTATATACCTGACCGACTTAATTAAATAATTGTGCCTGGGTAATGTATGATGTGTGTAATCTCCAACCTGTACATAAAGCTGTTGGCGTACACAGGGGCCATACTGGAACTCATCGAGGTACCTGATGTTTGAAGGTAATGTTGCTTCTTGTATTGGAAGTAAGGATTTTGTGAAATAAATTCTAGTAAGATCAAGATAAATTCTTTGTTGGCACCGATAGTATCAGTTTACAGAAGCATCAACAGTAAATAAAATGTCCTCACTGGTGAGCTGAACAGTCTCAAGTATTTGGAGAAAGTGGGTGGAATCCTTTATGTATGTAGGTCTGGCTTGTATAAGCGGTTGTATAAAGTGGTGGATGTATATCCCTAAGGGTTATAGCAATCCACCGATGGCTGCCACTATAAAGTCATGTAAAGTAAAGCAATGAAATTACAGATGTACTTAATGAACTACATACAATAAATAAATAAGTATCCCTTGTCAAAATTGTTTTTACGTAGCCAGGGCAATCAGGCCCAACCTCTACCAACCCCGTCAGGTCCAGTGCCGGCCTCCAGAGATCACCTTCTTCCTTCGAGAGCCAAACATCTCAAAACGTCCAAGCTGTCTTCTGTAATATACAATATAATGGGTGTTGTTTTTTGCTTATATGTCTTTATTACAGGCCACCAAGTAAATCCTCCAAATGTAGGGTCTAGGTGCCTCAGGCAGGCCATCACTACTTTATCCGTGTTAATCACTTTAATAATTATGGACTCATTATGGACTCATGCATGCCTAAGTGTGTAAATTCTACAAGTACTTATGGTCTGTAAAGCAGGTTTCATAGGACCCATATACAGATTGAAGATGAGCGGGGGCAGTTCTCAACCATGTGCAACACCACGATTGATCCCAAACGAGTCGGTGAAGGCCTCTTCTGCATCAACCCAATGAGAGCTGGAGTCGTTGTACTAAAGATTAAGAAATCCTTTATGGATGCCCCACTTACCCAACTTCCCCAACTGATCCCACAATCTACTCTGTTGAAGTTGGCAAAGTTAATAAGAAACACTGCAAATAAGGGTGTATTACCAGAGCAAGGCTGTTTTAACCAAGATATTCAAAACAAGGCTACAGTCTACAGCCGACATGCCCTCCCGGAAATATGACTAGTTCGCCGGTAGCAGTTCATTATTGTAGGGCTAGGCACCCTATTTTGTAAGATTGTAGCGAAAATCATAATGGAGAGATCGAAGAGAGTGATTAATCGACTCTTTTTCCTCTTTTATATGTCGAGAAAAGTAAGAACTCTGTCCTAGAGTCGGGCAGTGTGGAAGTACGAATTACGCAATTAAACATAGAGGCAATAAAGCCGGCCCATTTTTGGCCATCTCGATCTGGTGCTTGCCATCTTTCCAGGATAACCAATATATTATACACTTCCTGAGAGGTTAACCCCTTTTGACTAGACTGAAAAAGCAGCAAACGTCTCATTATCATGTATGTTCAAACGGGTTCTATAAGTAAAAGAGCCAAAAGTACTCTAAGAATGTTATTTTTTTGGATTTAATTTCATAGTTTTACATACTCTGTTGCCATCCTAAACTAAAGAAAAATCTTTTCACTGTCATTGGCAGAGATAATACGTAACATATTTTGCCGCGGAGCGGTCTTTTTGGTTTTCTTGTACACGCCAGCCAGTTTTTTAAATACATTTGGCCAACTTTACCTTACTCTCCAGCTCAGCCTCTTTCGCTCATATCTGCTAGGCCCGTGGCTGCTCTTAGCTCTCAACGCAATCTTTTTTTTGTCTGTCATAAGGATTAGAATGACTGCGATTATGGTTGACTGGCCGATCACCTGACACATGCTTTGGTCAGCAATTATATCCGATTGGAGTAGGACTGCAAATCTATATCCCCCATAAACATATCCTCCTTGAGATATTTGCTGACAACCCACAGCTTACACTCATGCAATGGGCTTGTATTGCCCAGCCTGTTCACCTTCCTACCCCCCAACCCGTTTCCCTGAAGGGGATAAAGGGACGCTGGCTCTCATAGTAAGAGACACATAGGCGTGGCCACTAAGCTTAAATGGGGTAATTGTCATACTCTCCAATAGATTAAAGGGAGTAACTAAAGGAGGGTGACTCTCTGGTTGTCTGCCCCTTACATATCACCATGCGCTTTCTTTCTATTTCTGGGGAAAATCTAACATTTGAAATTGCCCAATGAGTCTTCTTGCTTTTCATAATTTACCACACCTGTTAAAACCACACATGTATTCCCCACGCTCACTGCCTTTGTAGTTTTCTCCTCACCGTATACAGGATTACTCTCGAATCCCATGACTCTAACTTCGAAATAGCCAGAGATTTAAAGCACAGTTTGGTTTGTCCCATATATTCACTGTCCGTGAATTCCTCAAGGTCAGTGTCCTGGAAGTGGATTACCCTCAAGGGAGGTATTGCATGATCCACATTAACAATGAAGACTCTATGCAGAGGTCTGGATACAGGACTATCAAAGATGTCTTCCATTATAACCGGGGAAACATGGACAGTGCAGTCGAGTTCTTTATTTAAATAAGTCAACCAAGCTTTTAGAGTTACCATGTCTTGCTTCCAGCTTGACCAATTCACAGAGCTCCTCATTGGTCATTGTCCTAAATCTGACCTCCCCTTAGTTACTCAGTGGAAATCTTTTCTTTCGCACACATGGGCTTATCGCCAAACCAGACAGACTCTCCGGTTCCTAGCCAGTGGACCTCTTCCTGCCCGAAACCCTTGTCAAATTCCTGCCTCCAACTCTTGTTCGAATCCCATCCGCTTCTGGTGGTTTTTTATGTAAGTCACAGGGGTGGCTCCAGAAAAGGGCCATAACTTGCTCCTGCATGGAAGGACTGTGCAACACCAAAATGTCTGATTTGGATGGAACAGACTGTTTGCTATTGTGTCGAACTTTTTCCTGGGACAATCTCTTGTAGTGTTTACTTATTTTTGGAAGATTTTCATTTTTTTATTTTATTTTATTGTTGTTTTTAATCAGACAAATTGATTTTTACAACATTCCAAATTTTTATCAGCATGATATCATCTAAATCCCCGACGTCCACGTTGGCAGTAGTCGCTGAGAAGACAGGATATACCGGGAAGCTAGGTTTATTTTCATAAGTCAACTTATGTTTCCAGTGTTGTAATGTTCAAGATCTCTTGTAGAATTGATGTTATATGTTGGAAAATTTTGAAAGTAGCTGTTTGCCACGTTGTTTTGTCTCCACTAATCATTCTGGACCACCGAGTTGCTTCGTCTGCAAGAAACGGGTTAGAGAAAAAGGAGTTGACGTATTGGGACCTCACCCATTCGTACCCGGGCAGGATAAGAGGAGATGGTGGCTAGTCTCTTTCTTGTCGTGGCTTTACAGATTCTACAATTGTTCGTCATTGAGAGTCCTCTAATTTCTCGGATCTCGTTCGTGTCTAGGAGGTTAAGCCTAGTTCATAGAATAAAGTTGCACGCTGGCCTGCTTGGGAATTTCTTGATATATCGTTGAAGATCGTTTAGCTTTTTCCAAATAAGGGGCAGGTGTGTGGTGAGTTTGCATCCATCTGTCTCTTTTAATGTCTCAATCCAGTCCAATTCTTTTAGTTTCTTCAGAACTTTCACCGGGTTGTTGATTAAGTCATCTTCTCCACACAGTATTGATTCCAGAAGAAGCTGGTTGCCATTTTTCCACTGTTTCAGCATTTCACAATTAGAATCTCTCAGAGCTTTGTTTATCACAGTGTACAGTTAAGTGCTGTCTGGCATCACACATTTTCTGTACAGCATCAAAGAGTTATTATTCACCATGGCCTTCATAGAGAGTAAGCCGAGTTCTCGCCTTATTGGTGCGGCTGGTGTGGATTTGGGTAACACCAAAACTGTTCTCCAATAGAGCGCTTCTAGCTTTAACCATGTTGCTTTTGATAACTCTGGCATTGCTTCCACACAGTAGGTGATGGTGGGACAGCTTTTTGTTTGTAGAAACTTAAGGCTAGGATAGAGGAAAATGTACCAAATTTCCTGTTGATGGCCTTACCTTGTGCAGCCACTTTGCGAGTCTTCATTTGAAGGTTCGTCTGCATTGCTTTATCTTTTTTTGTGGTATCCAAGATTACTCCGAGGTATTTAAAGTTTGTTACTTTCTCTATTTTCCTTTTATCGAGAGACCAAGTACATTTTTCCCTCTTCTTTGGAGTTTTTTTGAAGATCATTATTTTAGTCTTTTCGATGTTAGTTTCAAGGTTGTTTGCCATTGTGTAGACTCGCAGATTGTCAAGTTGATGTTGGAGCCAGATTTGGGTCTGATCAAACAAAATCAGGTCATCTGCATAAAGTAGTCTGCTAATTTTTGTTTGCTCTATAGTCGGAGGAAATGATTGAACTGAGTCTTCAGATAGCTTGTAATCTCCTAGGTATGTGAGGAACAGAGCTGGGGCCAGTGGACACCCCTGTTTAACTCGCCGGTATGTCGGGATCGAGGTTGACAGGAATCCTTGCGGGCTCAAACAAACTTTTACGTTGGTGTTTGTATATAGTGCTTTGATGGGCTCCAGGATTTTTTTCGGGCAGTCCCAGCGTGACAGTTTCACCCAGAGGCGACCTCTGTCCACCCGGTCAAATGCCTGGGATACGTCTATAAACGTGGTGAATAGTCTGGGGTCCCCACTCCATCACTTTGTTCTTCAGGATAGTAATTAGCAAGATGTTGATCGATGTGCCTGTGTTCTTTTTGAATCCTGACTGGAACTCATCGTTGCACACCACTTTTGTGACCCAGCTTTTGAATTGTTTTAATAGCAGTGAGCCGAAGATTTTTCTTATCGGATCTAGTAGTGCAATAGGTCAATGGTTAGCCGGGTCGTTGTGTGTTCCTTTTTTAAAGATAGGCACTAAGATGGCTGAAGTCCAGGAGGTTGAAATTGATTTTGAATCCGTGCATCTTGTGAAGACTTGTGTAATACATTTTGCCCATTCCTTGGGGTGGGCTTTCAGGTCAATGTTTGTGATGCCATCAGGGCCTGGTGCTCTTGAGTTTTTCAACTTTTTTAGGAGATCCACAATTTCAGGAGGATTATCAAATTTGATCCATTAGTTAGGTCTGCTTGTGATCTGTTTTGGGCTTTGCTCAAGGACTGTGTCAGGTCTGGAGATGTGGGATTAGAGCTCCGGCATGTTCCTAAACCAATCCGTTCAGGTTCTTCCGGGGCTTGATAAAGGTTAGTAAAGTGGTTGACCCAGGTTGCTTCCCCAATTCCATTTGAAACCGTGTTATTAGTTGCTGGAGCCGTAGATCCCAAAAGGGACCAGAATTCTTTGGAGTCGTTGCTGCAGATTGCTTTAAGCATAACTTCTGCATCTTGTTGATAAAGTTGCCAACGATGCGCTTTTGCCCATGAGCAATAGGTTTTCACTGCTTCTGCGATGGCTAATTTTGCTTGATGCTGATTCATTTTGGTCGCTATTCTTTTTAATCTCCTGAGCTCTCGGCGCTTGAGGACCACGGCCTTGTCGTATGTATGTTTTTTCTGGGAAGTCGCCTAATGTCTTCCCTTAACTGGTTTGTGGTACGCCATCAGCAGCGGGCGGTAGTCTACTGGTTTGGTGCTGTCAAAAATGTCTTCCTTCGTGTATCTCTGGGTCAGCTCATGGATGCTTTTTTCAGATAGTTTTAACCTATTTCGTTGGTTGTTCACTTCCAGTGTATGTTTAATTCTTTGATCGGCCTGGATGGGATTCTTCCATGTTGTCAGCAAAAGATTGTGGTCGCTGGCTTTGGTTTGAATGACTTCGAAGGACGTTGTCATCTGAAGGAATTGGGTGGAGACACAAATATAGTCAATAGTGGAGTTTAGGTTGCCGTTAGTCCACGTAGGAGGGTGGTCTTGGCTTTGTAGCTAGTGTCGAAGTTATGCAGATTTCTTGAGTGCATCAAGTTTAGCCATAATGTTCCTCTAAGCTCAGCTTGCGAAGATTTGTATTTAGAATGTGGAGAGGAGCAGATGGCATTTAAGTCTCTGCATATTAAAATGTAATAAGTTTGGTGTACTGCTAGCGTCGAGTCAATTGTATTCTCGATTGTATCAAGAAACTGTGAAGACGTGACTACTGCTGGATTCCAGTACACATTGGTCTCCTGGATGGTTTTAGAACCGGCTGGCTTGTGTGTCCAAGTCATTAGCACTGCAAGTAGAAATTGGTTTGCTACTAAAATTTCCTTCATCAAGAGGCCCGCTTTTGCCGGCAGTTAGTAATCCAGAAGATGGGCGACCCATGGGTCCTTGTTTAGCTGGGGCCAAAATTATTTCCTATCCATCCAGCACTGGGGTTTTTGTTAACCAGGTTTCCTGGAAGCACAGGATATCGAAGTGAGCGAGGTTATTTTTTTCATTATGCATTCTTCATGTCTAATGTCCCTCTTGTTTCTGTTTTTTCCAGCTTTCATATTTTTTATCTAGTCCTGTTTTTTCATTTCTTTTGCAAGTGGGAAGTTGTTATCCTGATGAATGTTGTGTATCAAGAGGTAAACCTGTCAGGAAATAGTTGCTAAAAGGAGATAAATTCCTCATGGTTCATCGGTGTGGGGGATGTTTGTGTGCTGGAAAAGTTGTAGCTAATCCTGACAGTTTAAATCAAAGCTCTGGATGTTACATTCTTACAAGGAACACATAGGCAATTCTTTTTTCATTTTCCGCCTTGCACATTGCAAGTTGTTTTTCCCATTTGTTTTGCAAGCTTATTTCATGCATACAGCATTTCTTTAACAGTTTGGACAAACACACGTACATTTCTTTGCGTTGAACCAAAATGTTGAAGCTATACATAAAATTGAGACATACATTACAAATGTAATCTTCGCAAAGAGAGAATATGTTAGACAGGTATTGCAGGGAGGGACCCACACACCGATGATCCATTAGGAATGTATCTCCTTCTAGAAAGAGTTTCCTGACAGGACACTCTTTTGGTCTGTATTATATTTCCCTGGTCTTGGGCAGAGTAGGGGCTTGCCCTCAGGTTTACAGTGCATCAAGGGGCAGCTTCTTTCCCTGCGGTTTGCTTGCATTCTTTGAATGCCCTGAAGGGGTCAAGTAATAGCATGCTCTTCATGGCCCTTCATGGCTGTCACTCACTCCGGTGCATCTCCAAGGCACTCTCTGGTAGGGACATCCATTCCGGCAATGCTGGAGTGTCTAATTCTCCAATTAATTGTTAATTAAGGATTTCTGTGTTTAGGATGTCCGAAATACCACACCTTGTGAGAAAGCAAGTGCAGGAGAGGATGCATAAGAGGGCGTCTGGATCTTTTCAACTTTACTTGCACTTTGCTGTGTTTTTTCTATTATTATTTTCTAGCACATTGAACGCACACACTATGAGCTGTATTGAAGTACATCCGAGATGTGGTTAGACTTGGATCATTGGAGCTTTAGACCTGATACCATGTTTTGAACTTGGTAAAACCTCCCCGTTCCCGGTGCACGTCACAGCATATTATTCCGGGCTATTGACGATGCATGCACGCCCCTTGCGGACACTCTGGCACACAATGACAGGATGGCCTCGCCTCCCCATTGATATTAAGGCACAACAATGTCTAGCAGTACCACGTCCTTGAATGAGCGGCTACTCTGTGGCACTATTTCGGGCAAATGTCCGCAAGGGTGGCTGCGGCCATGTTCATTCTCACAGCACTCTCCATTCACTCACCTCTCTGCACTGAACCCTTTGTATTCCATCCTATGAGAAAACATAGCCCGTTGTGCCGGAAGTAAGCATCAGTGCCCACTTCAAACTGGCACTCATGGGAATGCAAGTGAGGCCTGCTAGATGTCTAGAGCATGAGTGATAAGTGCTGGTCAGAGAAATTACAACCCAGCTAAGTCTGAAGAGCAAGCAGAGAATTAAGGGTCTATGTTTCCAGGCAAAGGATCCCTAAAAAGCCTTCCCAAACACATCCTAGGATTGGTCTTATTGACTACAGGAAACTGCACTCCTAGAATATTTGGGGAAAGTGCTTGATTTCCTTCCAGGTGCACATTGGTTAAATGTCGCCCCTGGCGACCATTTCCTCGGCGACAACATCACTGGATACGAGAATGAATCTCTATCGCAGACACTATGGATCGAAATAATTGGAAATTCTCGTTATGTTTAAAGCTACAGTAATAAGCACTGACAAAGGCAGTAGGTATGGCTTTGCTAAAGTAGGGACAAAGCCTTTTTTGGCCTTTGGGGGCTTTACAGAAACATCCTAAAAACGCACCCTCTACAATTACAAACCAAGCCAGACCTAATGACTTTGCCAATGCTTGCTTGGTTTACCTTCAGCATGACACCAAAGGTGGGACAGTGTCATGATCTCTGCTTCCAAAAGGTCAGGGTTTTCCCAACTCCCTTGGAAGCAGATCCATAACCCAGGTTCTGAGTGCCAACCAGTCCCAATTGGGACCTTTTGGACCCAGTCCTGGCGCCAGTGGCACCAGGCTCATAAATATGCCCAGTCCCAGCGCTGGAAGCGCCGGGCTCATAATGCTTGGGTGGACTTACCTGCAGCAGACCATGCTGCTTACTTGCCTGCCAGTTGAGCCTCTGATCCTCTTCTGTTTGGAACTACTTTTCCTGTTGGGTGGGGCAGGAGCCACTCCTTAGATTCAGAACACTGGAACTCTTCTGGAAAGCAGGAACTCTTTTCTTACCTAGGCGTGGCTGTGGAAGGAGACACCTAAGCACTACAGGAGGCTATTTAAACCACACCCGATGGATGAATCTTGCTTTGCGTTATTCTGCATCCTCTGCAGCAGAACGCTCATCGTGTCTTCTGCATCTGATCCTGGGCCTAAGGAAAAAGGCTTACCATCCTGAATCCAGTCTTCAGCAACACCTATAAAGACAAGAAAGAACAGGTTAGCATTACGGGCTTCAGTGACAGCTCTTCACTTACCTGGTCCATCGGCTGTCACCAACACCTCGCGCTGCATTCCGGCATCTGAAAGACAAAGGCTTACCTACTCTTCGTGCGCTCCGGAGGTCTTCACACTGCATTCCGGCATCTGAAAGACAAAAGCTTACCAACTCTTTGCACGCTCCGGAGGCCTTCGGCGCTGCATCCCGCATCTGAAAGACAAAACAAGGTGCGTTTAAAGACATTGGGGAACTTTAATACTCACGTGCCATTACTCCTTTCCACATCTAACCCAGTGGGTATTCCGGCACCCTGCAGCCGCTCCGAACTTGTACCTGCAAAATAAAAAGACAGTTAGAGCGCATCGTGAAGCAGGCAACAAGCGCTTACTTACGTGCTTCCAGGCGCTTCTATTCATCACACGGGCTCCATCTTCAACTCACTTCAGCCCGTCATCCGCCATCGCCGGAACCCTGCAAAACAAGAAACATCATTACTAAAGACTTTAAAGACATTAGAATTACTCGAAACTTACCGTTCGTGCAGTAAACGACGGACAGCAGTCCTCTGAAGTCAAGAGGCCTGCTCCCCTTATCCAGTGAAGAAACTGGTTACAGCACCCTGCCCCGAGGCAGATGGAGAGCACGGCGTTCACTTACCTAAGCTGAGAGCGTTAACCTTTGGGGTTCTACAGGAGAAGAGAAAGGGAAGAAGAGAGAGACATTCAATAACCCAGTTCCTTAATCCCATATTTTCTATCTGCAGACATCTTACCCTTCAAGTCAGACATACAGTGCACAGAGGTCCAGCCCAAAGAGCCAGCCGTGTGTTACACATCACCTTTGAAGATACGGTATAAGCCCAGTCAAGACCGGCGCCTCTACGGGAATCAGGTGAGCGTTACAGAACGCAAAGCCTACCACAAAACTCCCGTCCAGGCGCTATGGAAACCTCGGATACCGACCAGCTAGCCCAGTTACTTGGGGAACTAAGGGTAGAAGTGCATGCAGCTCGTCAGGAAACGAACGCTCTAAGAAGGGAACTGATTATTTCCAAGCAGCGAACAGATGATCTCGCTAGACAATTGCTACAGTCACAAGCCGGACAGACCCCGTTACCCGGATCTGGGGGAAATCTTCCTTCTACATCCTCTATGAATCCAGTGCAGATCAACCTACCTGGGAATGTACCTCTGGCTCCGCCCGAACGATTTTCTGGTGACCCAAAGAGGTTTGCAGTATTTATCAATCAGTGCCGGTTGCATTTCTTATGCCGGCCAGCAGCCTTTCCAACTGATCAAGCTAATGCAATTATGCCTCTATTGCGGAAACTCAGGGCACTTTCTTCGAGACTGTCCGGTGAAACCTGCCAAGAAGGCAGTAGGAGCTGCAGTTACCAAAGTTACAAACTCTGAGCAGGGAAACGACCTCGCCCGACAAGAATAGAGGTCCTCTTGCCGAGCGTGAAAACCAGTTCCGTGACCGCATTTCGTGATACCGTGTGGAACTTCTCACGCACCCCTGAAATACACGCGCCCAGGCCAATCGCGTGTGGAACTTCTCGCGCACCTCTGAAATACACGCGCCCAGGCCAATCGCGTGTGGAACTTCTCGCGCACCTCTGAAATACACGCGCCCAGACCAATCGCGTGCGGAACTTCTCGCGCACCTCTGAAATACACGTGCCCAGGCCAATCGCGTGTGGACATTCTCGCGCACCCCTGAAATACACGCGCCCAGGCCAATCGCGTGTGGAACTTTTCGCGCACCTCTGAAATACACGCGCCCAGGCCAATCGCGTGTGGAACTTCTCGCGCACCTCTGAAATACACGCGCCCAGGCCAATCGCGTGTGGAACTTTTCGCGCACCTCTGAAATACACGCGCCCAGGCCAAACGCGTGTGAAACTTCTCGCGCACCCCTGAAATACACGCGCCCAGGCCAATCGCGTGTGGAACTTCTCGCGCACCTCTGAAATACACGCGCCCAGGCCAATCGCGTGTGGAACTTCTCTCGCGCACCCCTGAAATACACGCACACGCTCCCCCAGGCCCGATCGCGTGTGGAACTTCTCGCGCACCTCTGAAATACACGCGCCCAGGCCAATCACGTGTGGAACTTCTTGCGCACCCCTGAAATACACGCACATGCTCCCCCAGGCCCGATCGCGTGTGGAACTTCTCGCGCACCTCTGAAATACACGCGCCCAGGCCAATCGCGAGTGGAACTTCTCGTGCACCCCTGAAATACACGCACACGCTCCCCCAGGCCCGATCGCGTGTGGAACTTCTCGCGCACATCTGAAATACACGCGCCCAGGCGAATTGCGTGTGGAACTTCTCGCGCACCTCTGAAATACACGCGCCCAGGCCATTCGCGTGTGGAACTTCTCGCGCACCTCTGAAATACACACGCCCAGGCCATTCGCGTGTGGAACTTCTCGCGCACCTCTGAAATACACGCGCCCAGGCCAATCGCGTGTGGAACTTCTCGCGCACCCCTGAAATACACGCACCCAGGCCAATCACGGGTGGAACTTCTCGCGCACCCCTGAAATACACGCGCCCAGGCCATTCGCGTGTGGAACTTCTCGCACACCCCTGAAATACCCGCACACGCTCCCCCAGGCCAGATCGCGTGTGAAACTTCTCGCGCACCCCTGAAATACACGCACCCAGGCCAATCACGTGTGGAACTTCTCGCGCACCCCTGAAATACACGCGCCCAGGCCATTCGCGTGTGGAACTTCTCGCGCACCCCTGAAATACCCGCACACGCTCCCCCAGGCCAGATCGCGTGTGAAACTTCTCGCGCACCCCTGAAATACACGCACACGCTCCCCCAGGCCATATCGCGTGTGAAACTTCTCACGCACGCGTGTTCCCGACACCCGTAATACGGGTTCCCCGCTTTGCGTTTGCTGTTTGCCAGTCAGGTAAACTGGTACAGCGTTGGCACAGCCCTTTGCAATGGTTTTGCGATCTTGATGGCTTTTCCTTGCGTGAGGGCGTTCTTGGGGGCGTAACTGGTGCTGCTGCAGGGTCGCTGCGCCACTCTGCGCCACGTCTGCTTTTGGAGGTGAGAATCCATGAATACGCTGTGCGCGGAAATTGATTTTATCGCACGCGGCTGGCGCAGACATTCGCACGGGCACGCTGTGCGCCAGCCGCGTGCGACACTTTTGAGAGAAATTACATGAATCGGCCTGTTAATGTAGCCAGTGAAACCATGAGTGAGTCTTTTTTAAAGATCATACCCTAAGAATGAAATCACTCTTAAGGGCTTACAATTTTGAAAGGTTTAGGGACTTGCAATTTTGACAGGTGAGGAAATACAAGATTAAATGAGATACCCAGGATCACACATTGATTAAGAGATGAAGATGGGATTCGTACCCACTCTGCAATTTCTGATCTTTACCAATTTCTTTTCTAGTTTTTACCCTGAACTAAAATAATCCCATTTTACAGAACTGACTTGGAAAATATTAAAATCAAAACGTTATAGAAGCATATCATGCAAAATGGGAATGATTCTAGCTTCATTGTCAACATCATCAAGGAAAGTATATAAATATCAGCATACTAATGGGTGTGATATGATAGGTTATTTATAACAAGCTTAATACCCAGATGTTTCTAAGCGGGGACCCGGGGATCGAACCTGTGTTGCTCAGTGTCGTTTTGCTTCCAAGGCAAGCACTTTGCCCCTGAGCTATCCTCCCGAGACTGCCCGTGTGATCTTAAAAGATTTCATATAGGTTTCTCTTTTGTATGTTAAAGCTTTAACTACACCTCAAACACAGGCTTGGGCAATGGTATTTGAAAAGGTGCAGAGGAACCTTCGAATTGTACAAAAAAACAAAGCATGTTGCTGTCACATAAGCAGACCTTGAGATATGCTTGTAAGAAACCTGCAATATCTTGTCTGCTCTCTTCTGTCTAGAACTCCTTCCACTCAAATGGCCTACATGATAGGGAAGTTCAGGTAATTGGCCAAACAATCCCACCAGTATGTGAGAAGTACACCTTTTCATAGACAGCAGTGCAGTACTGTCAGTAATATAACACCTCTAACACGTTATTGTCATCATTAGAGATGCCTGCCTAGGTTTTAGAACTCCCCATCTAAACAAATCAATTTCAAGACCTTCATCATACTGACGCTATGTTAGTTTCTATAGCAAACGCTATCTGGTGCAGGTACATCAATGATGATAACACCTTGAGTGCTATAAAACAAAGTACATATACATGCAGGCTTAACAACTTCATACATTCGAAACGCTGAGTCGGACTTGCTGCAATTTGGTATTGTAATCTTGCATATGAATGCATACCTCAGCAATGAGTGCTTAACACACTGAGCTATCCTGTGAAACATAGCGGCACTCAAATTTATCAAAATGTATTTCAACTTTGGCTATTGCACATGATCAATATAATCCCCACAGAAAGGTGAGAATGCTACAGGTGTTGTGCCACGCAAGCTATGTATAACACATTGAACATAGCATTACAAGATGAAAAGATCCGAACATGTACTTGTTAGCAACAGACAGAAAATAGGTTTAGCCTTAGCAGCACACCATAGAAAATCCTGATGTGTGACACTTCATTTTGTTGACTTAGGGAAATTGACTTTTTTTTTAAGAAGTCTCCTTCTTGGGTCCCCCTCCGAGGTGGGGGCCCAGGGCAAGTGCCCCTTTTGCCCTCCCATAAAGACGTCTCTGGGTGTGCGCACGTTGTGTAGGGGGCTTTACTTTTAATGTGTGTGGATGGTGACTGTATGCTGTGGATGATGTGCACACGTTTTGTAGGGGGCTTTACTTTTAATGTGTGTGGATGGTGACTATGCATGTGGATGGTGTGCGCACATTGTGTAGGGGCTTTACTTGTAATGTGTGTGGATGGGGACTGTATGCATGTGGATGGTGTGCGCACGTTGTGTAGGGGGCTTTACTTTTAATGTGTGTGGATAGTAACTGTATCCTGTGGATGGTGTGCGCACGTTGTGTGGGGGCTTTACTTTTAATGTGTGTGGATGGTGACTGTATGCTGTGGGTGGGGTGCACACGTTGTGTGGGCGCTTTACTTTTAATGTGTGTGGATGGTGACTGTATGCATGTTGATGGTGTGCGCACGTTGTGTAGGGGGCTTTACTTTTAATGTGTGTGGATGGTGACTGTATGCTATGGATGCTCTGCGCACGTTGTGTGGGGGCTTTACTTTTAATGTATGTATGTACTCATCTCTGCGGCCATGTCACAGAGCAAGTCAGGGAGTTGTGCATGTAACAGCAACTTAGCATGTTTGTGAGTGGTGCACAGCAGCACAAGCATTATGGAATGCATTTGTCAGGATGGGCCATAGTTTGTGTTGCCTAGGTGTTTGAAGATTGGCGTGTGTATTTTTCTTTTTTGGAGGGGGCGCCAAATTGTGTTTCGCCCAGGGCGCTGCGGTGCTAAGTCCATACACTCTGCACCATCCTTGCTTTAAATTAGCTAAACAGTATTTAGCTCTTTCGTCTGGCTACAAGCAGGTCAATAGCGTTCCCGAGAAGTCTGCAAATGGCATCAACCAATGGAATAGCCTCTCACTGTTCTCCATTCATAGTGGCCTCTGTGTAAAATCTGCAGCAGAGGCCAACCACGGGTCCGGGTTAAAAGTCCGGTTGGGTAAACTGTCACATGGCCCCTCGCCCATCAGAGCGCATTATTCTGTGATGCGTGGCTGAGACGAGAGCACCCAATGGGATGCTAGCTTCAATTACCCATTGAGATTATTGCCCACTAGTGATGAAACGTTCAGCTGCTCCGAGGCAATCTCCCATTGCCTTACTGATAAATAGGCAAGAGAGGAGAATCGCAGATGTCAAGAGTACACTGTAACCTTCATGGATGCATCCCAGTTGCTTTAGTGGAACCAACTTCAGCATTCACCAGGTGCACAATAGGTAGCACCCATGCACCCATGGGGCATGAGCTTTACATCAGGAGATACATTTGTCCAGATTTGTTTTAATCTCTCTTCTTCAGCATATAATTGCTAGATTGGATGTTAATAGGTGCAGATGTATAATAGCTCCGCCCATTTTGGTTTTTATCGCATGTACAAGTGCATTAGGGCCTCAGTGTGGTCAGAAAAGTGCTGCAGGTAGGACGAAGACAAGAAAGGGTGCTGAAAAAGATCACCATATCCTGCGCCCTGATGCCTGCGGGATTGGCGCTATATGAATATATAAATACATAAATAAATAAAATACATATTTTTGGCATGGCAACCAGCAATGCTAGTGGCATGTATCCGGTAAAGTAGTGTTTGCGCTGGCGCAGAGCAAAGCCCCGTGCCTGGACTCTGTGCCTGTCTGTCTCATACATTGTGTCAGCGTCTATGTCAGTGTCTCAGACAGGGTCTGCGACAGTCTCTGTCTCTAAGTCTCCGTCACAAACCCTCTCACCATGTCTCCCTGTCAGACTCTCTGTCGCTGTCAGTCTCTTCATTCACAATATAAACCTCAGTCACTGTCCGTAGTTGTCTGTCTCTCTTCGTCTCTCTGATTATATCTGTATTTTCCTATATTTCATAGCTGACGCCCTCAGTTAGTTGGAGAACGCAAGGCATGCATGCAATTGGAGTTCGGTTACTAAGCATAACATTCGCCGGTTAGCGGGTGTGTTTAGTTTCCTTGGAGGTAAGTGGCAAGGCGTGAATGCTAGCGGGTGTGTTTAGTTTCCCTGGAGGTAAGTGGCAAGGCATGAATGCTAGCGGGTGTGTTTAGTTTCCCTGGCGGGTGTGTTTAGTTTCCATGGAGGTAAGTGGCAAGGCATGAATGCTAGCGGGTGTGTTTAGTTTCCCTGGAGGTAAGTGGCAAGGCGTGAATGCTAGCGGGTGTGTTTAGTTTCCCTGGAGGTAAGTGGGAAGGCAGGAATGGTAGCGGGTGTGTTTAGTTTCCTTGGAGTTAAGTGGCAAGGCGTGAATGCTAGCGGGTGTGTTTAGTTTCCCTGGAGGTAAGCGGCAAGGCGTGAATGCTAGCGGGTGTGTTTAGTTTCCCTGGAGGTAAGTGGCAAGGCATGAATGCTAGCGGGTGTGTTTAGTTTCCCTGGCGGGTGTGTTTAGTTTCCATGGAGGTAAGTGGCAAGGCATGAATGCTAGCGGGTGTGTTTAGTTTCCCTGGAGGTAAGTGGCAAGGCGTGAATGCTAGCGGGTGTGTTTAGTTTCCCTGGAGGTAAGTGGGAAGGCAGGAATGGTAGCGGGTGTGTTTAGTTTCCTTGGAGGTAAGTGGCAAGGCGTGAATGCTAGCGGGTGTGTTTAGTTTCCCTGGAGGTAAGCGGCAAGGCGTGAATGCTAGCGGGTGTGTTTAGTTTCCCTGGAGGTAAGTGGCAAGGCATGAATGCTAGCGGGTGTGTTTAGTTTCCCTGGCAGGTGTGTTTAGTTTCCATGGAGGTAAGTGGCAAGGCATGAATGCTAGCGGGTGTGTTTAGTTTCCCTGGAGGTAAGTGGCAAGGCATGAATGCGAGCGGGTGTGTTTAGTTTCCCTGGCGGGTGTGTTTAGTTTCCATGGAGGTAAGTGGCAAGGCATGAATGCTAGCGGGTGTGTTTAGTTTCCCTGGAGGTACGTGGCAAGGCGTGAATGCTAGCGGGTGTGTTTAGTTTCCCTGGAGGTAAGTGGGAAGGCAGGAATGGTAGCGGGTGTGTTTAGTTTCCCTGGAGGTAAGTGTGAAGGCATGAATGCTAGCGGGTGTGTTTAGTTTCCCTGGAGGTAAGTGGCAAGGCATGAATGCTGCTCTAATATTTGCGGTTCAGAAATGGCCTTTGACCTTTACGTTATCGGTTACTCGTTAATTCTTTACATCAGTCGGAATAACCATGCTAATGACCTCTTTGAATGGACATGGCTGGTAAACGGATGACAGGTCAGATTACAGCACAACAGTGCCTCAATGCCTCAGGGATGCTTGTGCGCTTTGCAAATGAAATAAATAAATAAATACATTGTCATCTTGCTGCCAGCCATCTGCATTACCTCCACGACCACTCTTCCTCGTCCCAGTACTTACCTCATGAGGCCCCTGCCTCCGACACAGGACCTTCTTCTATTTCTTTAAATCCCTATAACTCCTCCCCCACATCCACGCCACTCAGTTTAATTTATCCTGCCTCCGGCAGGTTGGACTTTTTCTTCCCGGTGCGGGGCACCTGGGAGCACGATAGCTGGCCCTCTGGAGGGGGGGGCTGTGTCTCGGGTGCGGCGCTGCTCCTGGTCCCCCTGCGGGGCTTGGAGTCCCGGTTGAGCGGGATTGCCTCGCTCGTTTCTTTGCTGGGCTCCGGACCGCAGTGTGGGCATTGTGTCCCGGGTCCTGCTGGGCATGGGGGAAGGTAAGGAGAGGGGAGGGGGATCTGTGCTTGCTGTTTTTCCCGTCGCCTGCTGGTATGGCCATTTTGGCGTCCCATTCATGCCGGCTACTTGGTGTGCCGTACGGAGGCAGGTGCCTCGCCCGGTTGTGTTTTGCAAGTTTGTAGGCCGACGCGAGGACATCACGGCCCGGGTCGTGCAGGGCCCGGGATGCGGTAAGGAGATGGGGACTTTGTGAATGTTTGTGCCCTGATTCTCCTGCCGTTGGGGCCGTGCAACGACATGCTTGATGCGGCCTTGCCTAGGGGATTGTTTTGTTTGGTTTTTCCCTCTTGGTTGGTTCCTTCTGGTGGGGTACCCATTGGCTTGACAGGTAGAGAATGGGGCTACCAGCTACATGATGCAGGGCTCAAGCCACCTCTCAGTCCTGTGCTGTGTATACAGGTGGCGAGTTAGTGGTGTGTTTGTGTCTGTGCTAGCCATGGACGCAGGCACCTTGCCCTGTCCTCTCCCTCTGAACTGCGCGGGGGACGGGCGAAGGAGATGGATTTGTTTTCCCTTGTCCAGCATGGAATTATGGAAACTGCTAATGCATCATGGAAGTAACGGCCATGCAAGGGGTTCCCAGTGTCTCTTGTTTTAGGGCCTAGGTCCTCCAGTGCCGACGTGTTGCTTTCACTCCTCTCACAAATGTGGACGTAATATGGCAGATTGTGGCACATGTCTGTGCTTAAAGGGGTTCTCAGAGCCCCTGGTGCCGGTGGAGGGGGCTGTCCCTTCTGTGAGATTTCCGGTATAGGCATACCCCAGGTATGGGGATGCTTTTGGCGTCTGCTAGCCAGGATGGCTTGCATTGCCCCGCTTGGTGACAGTACTCTGACCAGCCTGGTGGCTCCTCTGTCGGCTGAGGGGGCCATGGTCTGCTGGATTACCGGGCTGTCCTGTATCTTCCTTTTGATAGGTCCGATTTTTTTGTGGGCTGACAAGCATGCTGTTATATTGCGGCGCAGGCCTGCTTCAACGTCCTGTGATTTTCCTCTGGTGCAGATGCAGTGACTGGCGGTTTTCCCTGGCTCCTCATGTCTATCTTCTCGGAGGTGTATGGGACCGGTGGGGTTTGGCTTCCTGGGTACTGGGCTCCTTCCGGAGGGGGTTATCAGTTGCCGTTCCTGCCTCCTCCTGTCCAGGTTTGCATGGTTAGGACATTGGTACCCAGCACACGGACCAAGTAGTTGGCCATGGGATCTGTTCTCTCAGAATTGTTGTTCTGGGTTACCGTTTTGCCCATTCCTCTCCCTGTTCGAGGTCAAGTTTTCTACTTGCGGGTGTTCCTGGTCCCTATGCCTTCTCGGATGTGTCACCTGCTTGTGTGTCTCGAGGCCCTGCACTGCTTAGTCCGGACGGAACGCTTCAACGTGGAGGCCTTGTAGAATGTACTCTGGATGTTGTGCAGGGGGGATTGGATGAGATCACTGCGTTTGTGCTTCCGAGTGCTCCCGTCCAGGGTGCGATCGGCTCACAGAGTGTTCTCCATGCTGGTGACTCCCCTGGTGGTGCATTTGCATCTGCAGGGAGTGCAGTTTTTTCCCTACCTGTACGATTGGTTGGTCAAGGAGTGCTGTCTGCAGGCTGTCCTGCCTCATCTCCCTTTAGTCTGCCAGGCATTGCGGGACTGGGGTTTGATAGTGAACTGGCAGAAGTCTCAGCTCGAGCCTTCTCAGGATCTAGTTTTCATTGGGGCACTTGTTTGCCCCGGGATGGAGAGGGTGTTCCTGTCCCTAGAGAGGGTCCATCGCTTGCTGGCTGTTCTGGGCAGGGTTATCAGAAGGCAGTATGTCTCGGCTTGCCTGTTCCTGAAGTTATGGGGCACGTGGTGTCTTGCGTGTTTTCTAGTTCCTTGGGCCCGTCTTTAGTTACGTCCCCTGGTGTTTTATCCTCTCTCCCATTGGCTCCCGATGTCCCAGCTTTCAAAGCTTTGATTTCAGTGTCCCCAGTGCTGCAGGTCTCCCTGCTACGTTAGCTGGGGGTTCTAAATATACAGGCTGAGGTGTCTATGGTCCTTCCTCCTATTGGGGAGAAGCTGGACCCCCACCAGGGCTTCTGGGGGTCCCAGCTATGGGAGGCCCCAACACCTCCCATTTTGCCCAAAGAAATGCAGCAGAGTCCCAAGCAAGCAGCAACATGTTCTAAACTGTGGTTATTTCTGGGCAGCAAAAAAACACACAGAGAGCTTCGTGCACAGTGAAAAATCCAGGCACCGTCTCCCCAGGGGCTGGCTTGCAAGCCAGCTTTGTAACACACTGCAGGCTGACATCACAGAATTGGACCACCTCCCAGAAACCTATCTCATCCTGAGATTGGCTGCTAAACTGATAGGTAGCATATAGTGCCCTTATAGGATGCCTGATCATTGGTCCTCTGGACTTTGGCGTGAGTGGGCTGGTTTAACTGCGCCACCCCATTACCTAATTCTAAAATTGTTGCATTGTGAATTTGTTCCCATTAGTTTTAGCTGGAACAGGCTTTTCGCCCATGGGCCCTCAGCGTTCATTGGCCAGAGCTGAGCCATTCTTGTTACAATTATGTTTCAAATGATGTGTGGGTCTTTGCGAAAATGTCTTTCGTTCCCACGTAAAAACACTGGGCTCTGGATGTTCTGCTCTGGCTTACTCATATTTGTGAAGAATTAAAAATGCTTGTCTGCCAGAGTTCACTGTCGTTCAGGGAAAGGAATCTTATCTTACTGTAAGACCTTGGCTGCTGCTGGGTTTGCGAGGCGCATTGCTGAAGTCAGCACAAATCCCCACTGCGGCTGGTGTTCAGTGAGACAAATGCACTTGGCTGTAATTTTCCTAAAACATGGCTTTACACTGTGTCATTGGATTAGGTTAATTCATATGAGCATCTGCAAGCCTTTAAACAGGAATTCTTGTGTTTTGTAGATTCTGGTATTGCTGCATTGAGGATAATGTAGCATGTAGGTTGCACTGTTGCTGAAGTGGGTGTCTTTCAGCATATTTGTCACCCATGGCGCATTGAATCCTGGTGCAATGATGAGTGCGCTCCTTATTCTTCCTGCTGTTCTGTCTGTTGATGGCCTGGGGTGAGGGGGCAGGGGTTTGATCTCGATTTTCCCTCTTCACTCCTGTGGCCTCTCTTACTACTGACGCCAGCGGAATAGGTTGTGGGGTCTACATTGAGGGTCCTCTCAGCTCAAGGGTTGTGAGATCTGGGGAGAGCCGTCAATCATCCAATTGGCGAGAGTTGTGTGCCATTCTCCGAGCTGTGGTGTACTTCGAGGGGTTGCTGGACAGTCAGCGGTTTTGGTCCGAACGGCCAATACAACGGCCTTGGCATATGTCAACCGCCAAAGGGCTTCAGGCCGCTCCTTGAATGCTCTGGCTGCTCTGATAGGCACCTGGGGGGAATCGCATCTGGTGTCTCTGGTGGCCTCACATATCTGGGGGGTGGACAATGTTCGAGCAGATCTTCTCAGATGGCGGTTTCACTCCTCTGCGGAACTGATCCTGTCGGCCCAGGTCTTTGCGGAGATCTGTGTCAGATTTGGAACCCCTGTTCTAGACCTGTTTGCATCCCCGGCCTCAGCAAAAGTTCCCCTCTTCTGCTCTTGGTTTCAGGCCGAGGGTGGTTTGGGGGGTGGACGCCCTCTCTGTACAGTGGCCTTGGGGTTTCCTTTATGCCTTTCCACCTATTCCCCTTCTGCCCCGGGTGGTTCGGCTTATCAGAGTGTCCAGGGTGACTGTGTTGTTGTTAGCTCCGTTCTGTTCCTGCTGGAGTTAGTTCCCCTCTCTGTTGGAGCTTCGCTCCCAGGAACCTTGGCTGGTTCTGAAGTGGCCGTGTCCCCTTCAAGGGGATCTGCGGTTGAAAGTCTGCCGGATGCAATGGGCAGTGTGGCTATTGCACGTTCTAGGCTGATATCTCAGGGGTTCTCAGGTCAGTAGTCGAGTCCATAATGAATGCTCTTAGACCCTCCAATCTGAAGGCGTACGGCAGGCATTGGGGCTATTTCCGAGACTGGTATGGGCAGTTTGGGATCCCCTGCGTTCTGGCCTCTTTGCTATCCTTCATTTCCACGCTTCTCTCTCAGTGGGAATCCATTAAATTCCTTTTGGGGGACTCTGATGGTCACTTGGATGGGGAGGTGTTGGTGGGGAAGTTGCTCCGGGGTTTTTCTTCTTCCCGTCCTTGTACTTATAAAGGGCTTCCCCCTTGGGATATCCCTCTTGTCTTACGGTTCCTTCAAGGTGTTAGGAAAGATTTCATAATTGTATGTAATTTTCCCTCCATGTGGCAACCCCCAAACCTTTTGCTGTTGTTTTACACCCTGATCTAAACTTTTCCAGAGAAGCGCAACCTTCCGCAGCACCCCACTGGGCTTTCGCTCAATTCTTATGGGGAAACTGACATGCCCTTAAGACAGTCAGTACTGGGAGACTTCGTTTCCCTTAGTCCTTTCCTCATGTTGCAGCTTTTGTGAAACATGAAACAAGAGTGCACCGTTACTTACATTACCGCGCTCGTGGGTCTCTAGTCCTTCAAAAGGCCCTAGAAACTCTCGGTGGACTTATTATGAACTGTGCAAGTGTGTCACAAACGGGACTGGTGGCAGCTATTGTTTCTCTTGTGTTTTGAGCCCTTTTTCGCCACGTTATCCGCGCTTACCGCGTTTGCCACAAATGAGTGGCCTGGCTCCAAAATGGCCATGCCACGAGGTTCTTTGTCCTGTCCGCTGACCGTCTTGCCCCTTCACCTTCCCCCAGGTCGAGCCGACCCGGGGCAGTCCTTATTTGGTCATGCACTTTCCCGTGAAACACAACCCTTTTGCGGGCTTCTGCATGCCTTGTGTGTGCCTTCAGGATGTGGGCTGGGATGTCTGCTCCCAATACACATCCTGGGTGCCAGAGAGTCTAGAGTGTCCTGAATGCCTGGGACCACTGTGGTCCATGATAGGTCCACGTATTGGGGTGAGTGTTTGTGAGCAGATCTCCCATTGGGCCCTCTCCGTTTTGGCGCGAAGGCAACTTTGTATAAGAGAAGGCTGAAAACACCACTACCAGGTCGATCCCCTGAGTTCACACCGAACAAGGGATAGGAGCCAAGTATCCTGCAACAAGAAGCTGAGTCGAGGAACCGCTGGTGACCCGCTGAAGGTTTGGCACCCTGAACTGCTGTCGTCCTGCGAGACCCCTCTGCATCTGATCGTCCTAGAAGGTCTGCAAAGGCGCTTCGACCCATTGGAATAGTGGGATCAACTATTCCCGGCACCTTCATCAAACCCTGCAAGTAAGCCTCTTCGGAAGTGTCCCTGGGCCAACCAGTGGGCTGACCAGCTTACGCAGGACGCTTTGCTCTGTCACCGCCGCCGTTTTGGGGAAGCCCTCAAAACTTGGTCTACTGCTTGCTCTGCGTCCACGGCACCCTCACACTGAATTCGTACACTTGGCATTCCCAGGTCTGAAGTAAGACGAGTGCGCCCGGACCAGAGTAAACGCAGTTGCCGTGTTGCCCTGCTGTGGTAACAAACTGTGCACGTCCGCTGCATTTGGGACACCCTCTACCCTGCATCCTGCTACACAGAATCTACACGGTGTCGAGACGTCCTGATCATCGCAGCTGAACCTGCCAGCAACGTGAACTGAACTGGAGAAGTCCAGGTCTGCCTGAGTCGGGGACCGGTGAGTAGTCCATACCCCAACCGGTGGCCCCTCGCGGAGGAGCCTGTTTCTTTTCTACCGCTGTTGCGAAATAGCGACTCTATCCCGCACTCTCATCCTGCCTCTGTCCACAAGTGGAGGCCTTGCTTGAGTAGTGGGGACTTGTTCTGCATCGCTTCATTCACCTTCCTGAACTGCCTGATATCCTTGAAGAGGCCCTCTTTTGTCCGTTGGCACCAGCGTGTGCAGGTACTTTTGAGCATAAGGCTCCTCTCTTCGTAGGGCTCGGACTTCCTCCTAGTTAGGTGTATTTCGGATGTCGGACTGGGTCTAATGATTGCTTGCACTGCCTGTTTTCCTCCCCATCTAGGTGGTTTACATATTACGTGCTCCTAACTCCTTAGGCCCCTCGGTCTTGTATATATATTGTATTGATTGTGATGTGTTGGTTTACTTTAGTATTATTGTGATTATTTGCTATGTTATAAAGGCCTTGTAATAAATGTGTATATATTTTTAATATAACACCTGTCTGGAGTAATTTGTAAGTGTCCTTGCTTTGTGTGCTCATTGAGGTCTTTCCATCACCCTTACCCCTCTTGAGACTTAGGGCCTCATTACACCCTTACCGCCTTACTATGAGGTCCCTTTGCCGGACCTGACCTCAACGGCTGGTTTTACCAGCCGTTAAGGAACGGGCCCAGAAAAGGGACCTTGGTGCTAATTACGGTACCGCAATTTGCGGTACCGTAATTACCTCCTTTCCCATTCCCATTGAGCCCTATGGGGCAGAAATGGGAATGGGGAAGTGCCTTGGTGAATGGGGAATTATCCGCCCCGCTCACCTTGGAGTAGGCCGGTAATTCCGCCATCCACCAAGGCGGACACGGTAAAATACCGGCAGCAACCATGGCGCTAATAGCGCCATGGTTACGGCATGCCGTGTAATGAGGCCCTTAGTCTTGACCGCCACCATCGCTACCCTGATTGGTCTGGCTTGTCCAGAGGTTACCCTGTTCCAAGAAACTAGGCTGGCCTTCTGAACCTCTGCCCCTCCAGGTCAGAGTTCAGAAAACCATCTTAACAAATTGGTGTACAGCGGTGGGATACGACTGAAGGTATCCAGTGTTGCGCACGAGCGAAGGCATTTCAAGTTATTCCTAACAGGACACGTAGTGAATTGTTGTAGTATAACTTTTTAAAGGCCATAGTCCTATCTAACAGTATGGAAACAAGAACCTTGTTAACATTAAATGCTTCTAAATCCGAAACATTGAAAAAGATGTGTGCTGAAAGAGGTGTCTCCTCTCAAGGCACAAAAATGGAAATGATCCAAAGAATCATGGCATGGCAAGAAGCTCAGTTTAGCGCTATAGCTTCCGAGGACAGTGCGAAGGAGATGGGGCTGCTCTCACTGGTAGAACTGACAGTTCTGCCGCTGCACTGGTCCACAGCGACCATGAGGACAGGGAGGATGAAATGTCCAATATTTCCTCTTCCAGTGCTGATGGGGAGGCCATACTTGAATTCTAGAAGCAAGAGCTGTTGTTTAGGCAGAAGGAGCTTGATTTCAATATGGCCAAACTAAAAATCGAACAGGCAGAAAAACAGAAAGACAGGGATCACCAGTTGGAACTGGCCAAATTTCAAATTGCCAATGTATCCAAGGGTCCCTGGACATGGGTCTGGGGCCTCCTCTCATACAAGGTTTCCAAATGATCTGCTCAGTGTATATGAGGAAAAGAATGACATTATAGACTGGCTGATTTGAGTATGCATGTGAAGTTCAACAAGTTGACAATGCTGATAAAATTGCCTGGTTACTCAGCAGACTGCCCCATTCTGGCTGCAGTGCCATTATGGAAATATCGAAGGCAGAGAGAGCAGATTTTGCAATGTTGAAGCAGACTCTCATTTTAAAGTTTGGAAAGACTCCTGCCCAATACTTAAAAAGATTCAGAGAGTATAAGAAAAAGGAAGGTGGTACTTGGGTATCTTATGTCACTGAATCCTTAAAAAACTTGACTGGCTGGGTCGAAGGTTATAAAGTTTCTACCTTTGAAGGTATGATAAGTCTTGTCATGCTGGAACATATTTTTGCATCTTCGTCCCCTGAGCTTAAGCAGCATTTGGCAGATTCAAAGGAGATAGATCCTAAGAAGCTTGCCATTGCAGCAGATTTATGGGTGTCACATTGAGTGTCCCATAAGGACAAGACTCATCCTGGTAAGCATGAGGAAGGGAAAAAGTCCAAAGATAAGGAGGGTGGGGAAACTGATAAATCTTCTTCCCAAAAGGGCCACAAAAAGAAAAATAAGGGTAAGACACAAGAGAACTCACAGGGTAGTGGAGGTCAGCCTCCGAAAAAGAACTCTGGTTATAATAAGCCTCCCTATGTAAACAGACCCAATGGATCTTGTTTTGCTTGTGGAGCAACTGACCACATGAAGGGGGATCCCAGATGTAAGGTCACAACCTTGGGGGTCCACTCTGCTAATCTGGCCTTCTCCTCCTACGAGGAAGAAGAGATTACCGGAGCATCCTTCTCCTCAGACTCCTTCCCCAGTGGGATAGAAGCTGAGGTAGTTTTAGTTTCCCTGGGTTCCTGGGAGCCTAAATTCGCAGAGGCTTATGCTAGGATTCCAGATAACACCAAGCACTACTTTAAAGACAGTGTGCTGATCAATGGAGTAGATACTCCAGCTCTTAGGGATAGTGGGTGCAGTCGAACTTTAGTGGATTCTACCTTGGTAGACTCAGAGGAAGTTGCCAGAGCTACTCTGATGCCCACTAAGTTGGCTGACGGCCCACCTCTCATGTTCCCAGTAATACCTGTAAATCTTACTATCAATGGTACAGCAGTCAGGATTCCAGTGAGCATTCAGAGGAGTGTCCCAGGAAAAATCTTGTTGGGCAATGATCTCAGAGCTTTAAGGCTTGTGGGAGATACTGCTGACAGACCCTGCACAAGGTCTCAAACGAGAGCAGGATTGGCCAAGACCAATGCCCTGCCACAGCCAAAGGGGAAACCCAAGGCTAAAGGAGTCAGGAAACTAAGAAGAGGGAAAGAGAATATTCCCCCTAACTCGCCTACCACTGCGGTGGAGGTAGTTGGTCAATCACCCGGACCTGACGAGGAGGTGGTGATGCCTGAAGTGTTTGACCCCAATGACCATCCTGAACTAAACAATTTGTTAGTAGAAGGTGGTCCTGACAGGGAAGAATTCAGTAAAGGCCAACTTGAGTGCCCATCTCTGGAAGGCCTAAGGAGACACGCCTGCTCCCAGCTTGAGGGTGAACCTCCTGGGAAGCATCAGATTTATTGGGAAGGTGGACTCCTGTATAGTGAGCCCACAGAGTCTACAGAAGGAGACCATAGGAGGTTGGTGGTTCCCCTTGCTGTAAGACCCTTCCTCCTGCAGCTGGCGCATGAAGTGCCCCTTGCTGGTCACCTTGGTATTAAAAGGACCAAGCAAAGGTTATCCATGCACTTCTACTGGCCCAAGATGGGGGTGCAAGTAAAAAGTCACTGCAGGAGTTGCGCCTCCTGCCAATTTTCTGGTAAGAGTGGTTCAACAACCCAAGCTCCATTGGTACCACTCCCAGTTGTGGGAGTACCATTCGAGAGGGTAGGGATCGACATTGTTGGTCCCCTTGACTCCCAAACATCCTCAGGCAATAGGCTTATCCTGGTATTGGTCGACCATGCCACCAGATATCCTGAGGCCATCCCATTGAAGACTGTGACAGCCACGTCAGTCGCAAAAGCTTTACTCGGCATCTTTACTAGGGTTGGCTTCCCTAAAGAAGTTGTGTCTGACAGAGGCAGCAACTTTATGTCGAAGTATATGCAGGCTATGTAGAAAGAATGTGGGGTCACCTACAAGTTCTCCTCCGCATACCACCCCCAGACCAATGGTCTGGTGGAACGGTTTAACAGAACGTTAAAAAGTATGATTGGGGCTCTGGAAGAACCTCAGAGAAGAAAATGGGATTTTCTTTTACCATGCTTACTGTTTGCCTACCGAGAGGTACCACAGGAGGGTGTTGGCTTCAGCCCCTTCGAACTTCTGTTTGGTCACCCTGTGCGGGGACCCTTAGCCATAGTCAAGGAGGGATGGGAGATGCCCACTCCCCCTATTACTACCAACGTAGTAGACTATGTGTTCGGGCTCAGAAAAAGGATGGTACTCCTGATGGGTCTGGCTAGTGAAAAGTTGAAGGCAGGACAAACCCTGGTGAAACATTGGTATGACCAGAAAGCTTCCCTCATCAACTTCACACCTGGTCAGCAAGTCCTGGTCATGAATCCCATAAGGCCTAGAGCTTTACAGGATAACTGGTCAGGCCCTTACACAGTGGTCGAGCCCCTGGGTGAGGTCAACTATTTAGTGGACCTTGGAAGGCCTGGATAGGCTCCAAAAGTGTTCCACGTAAATAGGCTGAAGGCTTTCATCCCAAGAGTTGAAATCACAGCACTGCTATTGGCTTCCGATGTTGAGGAAGAGGAGTCTGAACCTCTCCCTGACCTGTTTCAAAGCAGTCCTTCAGATGGCTCCTTTGAGGGTGTCCGAGTGGCCCCTCACCTGACTTCTGATCAGCAGGCTGAGGTGAAAAGTTTGCTTAGGCAATTTTCCCCCCTGTTTTCACAGTCCCCTGGTTTGACCCCTTGGTGCAAACATAACATAGACACAGGAGACAGTGTACCTACCAAGAGTAGGGGATACAGGATGTCAGACAAAGTACGGTCTTACACTAATACGGAGGTCAACAAAATGTTAGATCTTGGGGTGATTGAACCCTCTAGTAGTCCTTGGTCCAGCCCTGTGGTTTTGGTTCCAAAAGCAGGTACTTCTGAATTGATGTTCTGCGTGGATTACAGGGCTCTGAGTGATGTCACCCAGACAGACGCCCACCCCTTGCCTCGAACAGATGAGCTGGTGGATACCTTGGGTGCCTCCAAGTACCTCAGCACACTTGACTTCACTGCAGGCTATTGGCAAATAGCCCTCGCAGAACATGCCAAGGAGAAGACAGTGTTCTCAACTCCAGAAGGTCTTTACCAGTTCAGGGTAATGCCTTTTGGGTTGAAGAATGCACCTGCCACTATCCAGAGGCTTGTGAATCATGTGTTGAATGGGTTGGATGAATTCTGTCTTGCATATCTGGATGATATAGCAGTTTTCAGTGCCACCTGGGAAGACCATGTGAAACACCTTGGGATTGTGTTACAGGCTCTTCAGAAAGCCCACTTGACCATAAAGGCCAGTAAATGCCAGATTGGACAAGGTTCAGTGGTTTACCTTGGACATGAAGTAGGTGGAGGGAGGATACAGCCTCTACCCAGTAAAGTACAAGCAGTACAAGACTGGCCTAACCCCACTACACAGACCCAAGTGAGAGCCTTCTTAGGACTCACAGGGTATTACAGAAATTTCATGGCAGACTATGGCACCATAGCTGCCCCTCTGACTGCTCTCACCACTCCGAAGAAACCCAAGAAGGTAACTTGGACTGAAGAGTGTGAGAAGGCCTTCAATGGCTTAAAATACTCCTTGTGCCAGGCCCCTGTTCTCAGGGCCCCTGATTACCAAAGACCTTTTATTGTGCAGACAGAAGCCTCTGACACTGGGATAGGAGCTGTACTATCACAAGTAGATGAGAAGGGTAAGGAACACCCTATTGGTTTCATTAGTCGCCAGCTTAAGGACAGAGAGCTCAGATGGTCCACAGTAGAGAAAGAATGTTTCTCTGTTGTGTGGGCCCTACGGAAGCTGAGGCCCTACCTCTATGGGACCCACTTCACTGTGCAAACTGACCATAAGCCCTTAAAGTGGCTAATGAACATGAAGGGAGAGAATCCAAAGTTGCTTAGGTGGTCCATAAGTCTGCAAGGCTTTGACTTCACTATTGAGCATAGGCCAGGTGTCCAACATAGCAATACTGATGGGATGTCCAGAATGTTTAACCGACCTGAACAAGAAACTCATCCAGGGGTTGATTAGTTCCCCCTGTACTTACTCTGGGAGGGGCGAGTGTTAGGAAAGATTTCATAATTGTATGTAATTTTCCCTCCATGTGGCAACCCCCAAACTTGTTGCTGTTGTTTTACACCCTGATCTAGACTTTGCCAGAGAAGCGCAGCCTTCCGCAGCACTCCTCTGGGCTTTCGCTCAATTCTTTTGGGGAAACTGACATGCCCTTAAGACAGTCAGTACTGGGAGACTTCGTTTCCCTTAGTCCTTTCCTCATGTTGCAGCTTTTGTGAAACATGAAACAAGAGTGCACCGTTACTTAAATTACCGGGATCGTGGGTCTCTAGTCCTTCCAAAGGCCCTAGAAACTCTCAGTGGACTTATTATGAACTGTGCAAGTGTGTCACGGACGGGACTGGTGGCAGCTATTGTTTCTCTTGTGTTTTGAACCCTTTTTCACCATGTTATCCGCGCTTACCGCGTTTGGCACAAATGAGTGGCCTCGCTCCAAAATGGCCATGCCACGAAGTTCTTTGTCCTGTCCGCTGACCGTCTTGCCCCTTCACCTTCCCCCAGGTCGAGCTGACCCGGGGCAGTCCTTATTTGGTCATGCACTTTCCCGCGAAACATAACGCTTTCGCAGGCTTCTGCATGCCTTGTGTGTGCCTCCAGGATGTGGGCTGGGATGTCTGTTCCCAATACACATCCTGGGTGCCAGAGAGTCTAGAGTGTCCTGAATGCCTGGGACCACCATGGTCCGTGATAGGTCCACGTATGGTGTGAGTGTTTGTGAGCAGGTCTCCCATCGGGCCCTCTCCGTTTTGGCGCAAAGGGAACTTTGGATAAGAGGAGGCTGAAAACACCACTACGTGGTCGATCTCCTGAGTTCACACCGAACAAGGGATAAGGAGCCAAGTATCCTGCAACAAGAAGCTGAGTTGAGGAACCGCTGATGACCCGCTGAAGGTTTGGCACCCTGAACTGCTCTCGTCCTGCGAGACCCCTCTGCATCTGATCGTCCTAGAAGGTCTGCAAAGGCGCTTTGACCCATTGGAATAGTGGGATCAACTATTCCCGGCACCTTCATCAAACCCTGCAAGTAAGCCTCTTCGGAAGTGTCCCTGGGCCAACCAGTGGGCTGACCAGCTTACGCAGGACGCTTTGCTCTGTCACCGGCGCCGTTTCGGGGAAGCCCTCGAAACTTGGTCTACTGCTTGCTCTGCGTCCACGGCACCCTCACACCGAATTCGTACACTTGGCATTCCTAGGTCTGAAGTGAGACGAGTGCGCCCGGACCAGAGTTAACGCGGTTGCCGTGTTGCCCTGCTTTGGTAACAACCTGTGCTCGTCCTCTGCATTTGGGACACTCTCTACCCTGCATCCTGCTACGCAGAATCTACACAGTGTCGAGACGTCCTGATCATCGCAGCTGAACCTGCCAGCAACGTGAACTGAACTGGAGAAGTCTGGGTCTGCCTGCGTCGGGGACTGGTGAGTAGTCCATACCCCAACCAGTGGCCCCTCGCGCAGGAGCCCGTTTCTTTTCTACCGCTGTTGTGAAATAGCGACTCTATCCCGCACTCTCACCCTGCCTCTGCCCACAAGTGGAGGCCTTGCTTGAGTAGTGGGGACTTGTTCTGCATCGCTTCATTCACCTTCCTGGACTGCCTGATATCCTTGAAGAGGCCCTCTTTTGTCCACTGGCATCAGCGCGTGCAGGTACTTTTGAGCATAAGGCTCCTCTCTTCGTAGGGCTCGGACTTCCTCCTAGTTAGGTGTATTTCGGATATCGAACTGGGTCTAATGATTGCTTGCACTGCCTGTTTTTCTCCCCATCTAGGTGGTTTACATATTACGTGCTCCTAACTCCTTAGACCCCTCGGTCTTGTATATATATTGTATTGATTGTTATGTGTTGGTTTACTTTATTATTATTGTGATTCTTTGCTATGGTCGATGTTACAAAGGCCTTGTAATGAATGTAGAAACTAGGCTGGCCTTCTGAACCTCTGCCCCTCCAGGTCAGAGTTCAGAAATCCATCTTAACACAAGGGCCTCCTTTTGTGCCCATTTTCAAGATTGATATCAAACATCCTACACTGAAATCTGCCTTTCTTATTGCCATCACTTCTGCCCGTAGGCTTGGGGAGATTGGGGCTCTGTTATGTCACCCTCTTTTCCTGGGGGTGCTGGCGGACTCGGTGGTGCTGAGGTGTGGTCCGAAGTTTCTCCCTAAGGTTGTTTCTCGGTTTTCACACCTCTCAGGATCTGGTTCTTCCTGCCTTGTTTCATGATGTGAAAACGCCTGAGGAGGTGGCTTTGCATAACATTGTTGTCCAGCAGACAGTGTTGGAGTATTTGGCTAGGTTTGCTCTCTTCCGCCGATCTGATAGTTTTCTGATTGCTTTTGGTCCAGCTGGGGCTGGGCGTAAGGCATCTGTGGTTTCCATTTTCTGGTGGTTCCGTGTTGTGATCTCCATGGCCTATGTGGCTTCTGGCCTACCTGTGCCTGCGCACGATCAGGGGTGGTGCACCAGGGCTTTGGCGGCTTCCTGGACCGATGCAAGGAGGGTTTCTCTGCAAGAGATTTGTATGGCTGCCGCCTGGGCTGGTCTAAGAACTTTCCTCAACCGCTGTGGGTTGATTTTCTCCCACTCTGGGGTTGGTTCCTTCAGGGTGGAGTCTTGTCTGTGGGGATGTGAATTAAGAGTTATTGTGGGTGTGTGTTTTGCTGCACTGTTTTTGGCTCTGTGTCTCATTGGGAGCTTTTCCCCGCTGCTGCTTTGGTATATCTCATGAGATAAGTAGTGGGACGAGGAAGAGTGGACGTGGAGGTAATGCTCTGATTACTTACCGGTAATCTTCATTACTCCCAGTCCTACTCTTCCTCGTCACAGTACTGACAACCCTCCTCACCGTTCCTGCAGGGAAGGTCCCATGCTCCGGCTTGGTAATATGAAACTGAGTGACATGGATGTGGGGGAGGAATTATAGGTATTTAAAGAAATAAAAGAAGGTCCTGTGTCGGAGGCAGGTGCCTCATGAGGTAAGTAATGGGACGAGGAAGAGTAGGACTAGGAGTAATGAAGATTATCTGTAAGTAATCAGAGCAGTACATGCCCTCCAACACACGAACTTGTGTTTCATATGCATTTGATTTGTGTTTCAGAGTGGCACAGTCCAGAAGCCGTGACTGATGAGTCAGAGATTGAGAACTGCGGGCTCCATGCCGCAGCTGCCTGTGTAAAATATATTTAATCAGCCCCATGGTCTGACTGAGACAAAATAATCAGTTTGTTGCTTTTCATGACATTCTTTTCAAGTAGTAAGTGGCTGTGCATCATTAGCAAATGTATCGCAAATAGTAACATTTAAAGCAAAATGGCTGCCACTGTTGCTGAAAATATACGAGCTGCTCAGTGGAGCGATCCTAAGGGTGTTTCCATAATGCTCTGGGGGGCCCTAGGAGTGTGTGGGGACAGGGCATGTGTGGCAGAGAGGTCAGTTGTAGGGGATAATGCTCTTTCTATTTACCACCAGGGCATGGATGCAGTCCCGGGATTGGTAGACATAAGGACATTGTAGGGTAGGAGCTCTCTGGGTTTCCATGAATCCTGCAGGCCATCTTTGCATCGCATTTACTTGTCATTCATGTGTCATTTTGGTCTGAGGCCAGGAGGATAACTGGGGAATCAACACTACACGTTTGTCTTGGAAGCAAGACAGCTCATAGCAACGCAGGTTCGAATCACGGGCTCTAGTCCCCGGTATTAAGCGCATTAGAAAATAACAATTATATAGTCTTACATCTGCGTGCCTGAACAAATCCCACCAGAACATTTACCTCGACGGGATCCAGCGGTGATATATTGAAGGTGGCCAGGAGCGGGTTGCTTGTTACTGAGTAGCATTACAGTTGTTAAGTTGTAAACAAATAAATTGCTGCGTCAATGTTGAATACACTACAAAATGCTTGCCCAGTGTTGGCTGTACATATTTACTGAACGAGGTGGTGAAATACCGACTACTGGGCTGGCCAGTTTCAAATCGGACCATTGATTTATCTGGCTGCTGATCTCACTCCAAATGTTTGTCAGGACTGCACCAACATCATATCTACTATGCTATGCCTCTAATCCTCTGCTGCTCCTGTGTGCTCTGCCCCTCACTGGTTATCTTCTCGTATCCATTCATCCTCACATACAGACCCTCACACCTTTTCTCATTGCCTGTCTTGCTCCTCCTTCTTTCTTCTTATATTTCTTACATCATTTAATTAGCATTCTTTTCCCTACTCCCAATAGGTCTCTCGCTTTGTCTCTGACCCATCCTTCCACATTTGCTTTCAGTCTCTTCCCATCGCTAGGGTTTCTCTCTATTCATGGTTTCACGCCAATCTCTCTCTCTCTACCTACGGTATACAGTGCCAGGATGCCTTGGGAACCAGCTGGAAGCTAAACTGGACAAGGAGGACGTGGTGAACTGGATGTGCTACCGCAAGACGGACGACTACTTCACAATATGGCTGAATCTGAACATGTTCTTCCCCCTCGGTATCGATTGCTGGATTGATAATATCAGGTATTGACAATAGTGCGTACATTACTGGAGTATACATTGTAAGGAAACCATGCTATGGGAAGCTTGTGGCAGCTTTTTTTTGATTGATTGATTGTTTATTTGTAGAGCGCCTATACACAAATGTGTTTCAAAGCACTTCAAGGAGGAAGGGAGCATGGGAAAATACAGTTACATTCTTACAGGTCTTTGAAACACTTCCGAATGTGAGAAAGAAACTATCATAACATAAGAGTACAAGTGCATAGAACAATAAGGGAGAGGTGGGGAAGCAAAAAAGGAGACAATACTAGCAGTAACATTACTATGCAACCATTGTTGCAGTGCAAGAGTCACAAGAGGAGGGGGAGGGGGGATGGAGGGGAGGGAGGGGAAGAGGAGAGGAACAAAACAAGTGACTATTTTAGAGGGTCAGTGACTGAACGGAGATAATACTGGGGAGGAAGAGGGTGGAGAGGACAAGAAGGAAATGGGGGAGGGACAGGCTATTATCAGAGGTCAAGGGACAGTGATAAGAGTAAGTGCTATGGTGGTAGAAAGTGAAAGAGGCACAGGGAGGGGAAGATGGCTGCAGAAGGCAAGCAGCTACAATTACTATGCCTGACGGCAATGAGGTAGTGCCCAACTTACACAAGACAAAGAAAGGGTAGGAGAGAGGGAGAGAGGCTGATGCATAAAACAGGCAGCTACAGCTTGACAGTAATGTCAAATTGACTAATGCACATGTTATTTGTCAAGTCAAAAAGTATCCTGTCCTACATTGTATTTAGATAAAATGAGGGTATAAGGGTGCTTAGTGCGGAGCATTCTCCCCTTTAGATGCCAAATAGATGAGGGGTCCTGGTGCCATCATGAGCCATTTGATGTTGGGCCCAGGTGTGTTACTTTGAGGATCCCCTGGTAACTCCACCTTGATCTCCAAAACATGGCAGGCGACAATCATGTGACTGAACGATAGGCCAGCCTTGGGAGTTCACGTCTTCACCACCCCACTGGTCCAGTAGAGCAGCTCAGTGCTGAAAGTGTTAGCTCTGCCCGAAACAGATATGTGGATGCTTGTGGTCTTGTGCAGAAGGCATGTGACCAAGCAGCTCGGCTGGACTGCCTCTTTTGGGGTGGGAACAAGCCTGATTCGCATCACGCGGTGCATCAACGTTTTTGTCTCAAGAGTTTGCGGGACACGCAGCGATCTCTTTGGTCACAATATTAACAGTTTGTGACTTTCAGAACACCGACAGTTCATTTTGGGAAGAAGCTTTTCAGAGATATTGTCCCCCACAAGAAACTCTTGGGGAAACAATGTTACCATTTTCCAACCACGCTCAATAAAACAAAGTGTTACAAAGTGTTACATAGGCTTAGCGAGTGTGTTCCCAGTCTGTAAACCTCATGCTACGGACATAAACGCCTCATCACGCCAAAGGCAGTTCCCAAGAGGGCCAGAGGAAAAAGACTAAAACCCAAGGTGGTTGTCAAGCCAATTATAGACACAGCCCAGCCCCCTGAGCCCAAAACAACCTCATGTGCACGCAGGGATCATAGCCAATCAAGGCCCCCACAAAGTT
The DNA here is from genome assembly GCF_040938575.1 of Ambystoma mexicanum. NCBI lineage: Eukaryota > Metazoa > Chordata > Amphibia > Caudata > Ambystomatidae > Ambystoma > Ambystoma mexicanum. The sequence continues at coordinate 1,030,457,012 of NC_090921.1, read as the reverse complement.
ACACACCACAGGTGCAGACCCTTACCAGTATACCCAGTCAGGTGGAGAAAGGGCCACCCTATGACCCCCCCAAACCACCTCCCCCGCCAGTCGGCCAACTCCAGACAGGCAATGTGGTTTGCAGAATTGCAGAAGCAGAAGGCTCCCATTTGTTGAAGGCTGGAGAGTGGTGGAAGGAGCAGAGACCGGAGGGACAGTAGAGTGGAGTGGTGGCACCAGTGGAGAACAGAAGGAGATGGCAAGAGCTAAGCAGATCATGATGGAGGCAGTGATATCAAGGGGCTATAATGAACAGGAAGCGGTGGTGGACAAGTAGGTGGTAATAATAGAGGGACAGAGTGAACAAGAGGGGTCAGTGAGAGTTAAGGGAATAGTAGAGGTGATAAAAACCCCAGAAGAAAGACAATAGCAGAAGAGAGCCGTCATATCAGTCAAGGAGGGTTCAATATAGGAGCAGGTGGTGATGGCAACCAAGGTAAAGGAGAAGGTGGCAAAACCAGGGAATGGAAGTGACATGGAGGGGGTAACATCATGGTAAGAAACTGGTGCGGCTGAGTTGGATTAAAAAACATCATGAAGAGCAGCTGGCAGAAAAGGCGGTAGCTAATATGGTATAGAGGACATTGTAGGGATAATATCAGCAAGAGAGGTGAAGGCTGATAAAAGAACATCAGGTGCTGAGGAAAGGATTGAGGATGAGCGAGGAGACTAACACCTACTTAGAAAAAGGTTGGCCTTAGGCAGGATGAGATGGTGGCCAGAGGACTGGGCTGGACTTTAAAGTGAGTGAGTCCTTGGTTATGGGTTATAGTAAAGCCTGTATGAAGCTCAGATCAAGAAAGGATCGGGTCACCCGAAAGCCCACATCATCAGAAAGGGGTGAAGTGACCCCTTTTGGGCTGTAAACTCTGTGAAACTTGCTTCTGAGACATTAGACCATGGGAGGTTTCTGACGAAAAATAGATCCAAGCCTAGTGAGAAGAGAACCTTTTTGATGTTTTTGTTTGTGAGGATCTCCTCGTTATTTGAGTTGCCCAAAACGTGTAACCAATCCCAAGCCCAAAGATAGTCACGTTCAGTCGTGATCTCCTTCTTGAGCCCAGGTGGAATGCTGTGACAGCTACAAAAGACCCCGAGCGGGACATCTCCTGAGTATGTAGCTACTAAACTTGGCTGTACATTTTGAGCGTAAACATGTCTCAACCTTAAATGTTTGGAGCAAATTGAATGGAGCCCTGAAAACAGATATAGATACCTTGGCAAAGAGCCTTTTTTTATTTTTTTTAAATTTACTAGCACTTTGGTTTAGCCCAACAAAAGGGAAAAAAAACCTTTGGCTATCCAATTCATAAAACTTCCATATAGCTCAAACCAAAAAACTAATAAAAAAAAACACAGCCATATATCTGACAGTTGCTTCATCATGTAAGTACAGCGAAATAACGTAGAGATCTCTGCATGAACCCAACAAACTGCCATTCTATTCGTTGATCATAGTTCTTTCTCACAACGTCCCAATAGTAAATAGATGTGCACCCAAGTTCCAAATTTGTCATTTTTTTAAGAGTCTGCTATTCATATTTCCTTTGCAGTTTCCATCGTTTATGTTTGCCATTTTCTCTAAAATGTTCACCATAAATTTTGTCACTGCTAAATTGATTGACATTTTTTCCCCGTCAATGAGAATTCTCCACCAAGTGTCAGTGTCTCTCAGGCGGTATTTTTCCCAAATGTCTCTGCGGTAAAACTGTCTTTCATGGTGGAGAGTTGGACATTGAAGTGTTAAATGTTTCAAGGATTCTACGACCTTCGTGTCCTGACTACAGTACTTAGAGTCGTCGTTGTCCCTTTTCCTATAGTTATTATCTCTACAGGGCCACAGGTTAAGGCGAAATCTTAGGTAGGAAAGTTAGCAAAAACCAATTTGGGAAAATCAACAGGTACTTTGGCAGTCTGTTCAATGTGCGGGGTTTGGACTAGAAATTGTCATGACCATGGTACCTCTGTACTTCTTCATGTGTCTGAATTCAGTCCTGTTCAAATCGTTTTTTCTTCACTCTGTCAGGATTTTTTAATAAGGATTCTTCTGATTCATTCATATTTCCAAAGAGCACTTGGCAAATTGTGGCTCATTCCGTTAATATGGGCTCATTATGGTTATTTACTTTAAATCTTTAAATCTTCCAGTAGAAGTTCATCTTTACATTTTCTATAAAAGAGGATTACTTTCCATTCTGATATTGCAGGGGCAGGGGATTTTCTTGTTATTTAATGTCCATCCTTTATTTTGTAGTTTTTTCCACTAGTTAGTTTGCCAAGTGTTAAGATTCTCGATTTCTCCGGGTTGATGATCATGCTGTTAATATTAACATAGTTCTGTAATGCTGTTAGTTGACGTTGGAGACCTATTGGAGGCTGATCAATCAGAACTATGTGGTCTGTGTAAATTAATCTTCCTACCAGCACTCCTGCTATTTTTGGCGGGAAGATTCTTGATTGTGCAAAGGAATCTTCAATATCAGATGTAAAGCGATTATATATTTCCGGCACCAATGGGCACCCTTGTTGTAGCCTGATGTTGGTAACTATCTTCTCAGACAGCAAGCCTTTTTTTATTTAATCTCACATTGATTGAAGTGTCCTCGTATAGTGCTTTAATGTTGTCAAGAATTACTTCTGGCCAATTCCACTTTGTGAGTTTTTCCCAAAGCTCTGGTCTTTTGATCATGTCAAAAGCCTTTGATAGGTAATAAAGGCCACATTGAATATCCCTCCATTCCTTCTTAGTGTTTTGGCTTTAAGGAAATTTAGTATAAAGATGTTCTGGGGAGTTCCCATACCCTTTACAAAACCTGACTGCCATTGGTCTCTGTGTCCTGGTGATTCAACCCATTTAATTAGTGCTTTTAGCAATATGGAGGCAAAGATATTTCCTGCTACGTCCAATAAAGCTATTGGCCTATAGTTTTCTGGGTTATTTCTCAGTCCTTTTTTAAAGATCTGTACCACTACACTTTCCTTCCATGACTTCGGGATTTTGTCAGATTTTAGGACGTAATAGAACAATTTGTGTAAAAATGTTGCCCATTCTTCTGGATCACTTTTTAAGCACACATTAGTCAGCCCATCCGTGCTGGGAGCTCTCACATTTTTTAGTTTTTTGATGATATTTTCCAATGTTACTGTGTCTATATCTAAAAGGCTTTGATCTTCTCTTTTCTTTGCCAGGCTATTGGATATCGAGAGAGCTGGCTCTTGCAGTTTATTATAGGACATACACCATTGGCTTTCCGCGATCAGGTTAGCTGTTAATGCATCTTGAGGTGTTTCCTTTTCATTTAGTAATGCCCAGGTACCCGCCGTATTTCTTTTGCAGATGGACGAACGCATTAATTGTGAATCATGGTTTAGCATTGTTTTCTTATGTATAATTAACCAATTATGGTATTTTTGCTTAATTTTGCAAATCTCAGCTGATCTAGTCGTCAATTTAATTTTGTTTAATTGTTTAAGATTTTTCCTTAAGATTCTTTTCTGTAAAACAATTGCCCTGTCATATACATGTCGATGGACATTGTTGGATTGCTTGAACCGGGGTTGGAGGTAGTCTGAAAGATGTTAATCAAAGGTAGATAATCAATAGTCGGCAAAGGATTTTGTTGTTGCATTTGTCTTATCATGGTCGTTAAGTTGTTAATCAATGCCGGTATATTTATAGGTTGCATTGTTAACATATTTCGTCGTGGATTGATTATTAGATTGTGTCCATAAAATTGTTGTTTGTTTTTGCTAGTCAAATTGATGCATGTTAGTTTCAATCGATTATGGTCACTTGAATCCGTAGTTAATACTTCAAGTTTGTCAAAGAACCTTGACATATTAGATGAAACAGTAACATAATTCAATATGGCGTCAGATTTTTCCCTGTGCCAGGTCGATTTTCCTGGTATATCCAATTTCGTAATCCCGTTTAGGATTACACAGTCCCGTGATTGCATTGCTGTTCTCCATGCTAGGTCTCGTTTTTGTTTAGGAGTAGCTGACACTGTTTCATCCCTAATTGTGTTGTTACTTTTGTCTAGGCAAGAACAGTTGAGATCTCCAACAATTATTATTAGAGGGTCAGGCCATTTTTCTCTTTGTTGATCGATTAACGTTAAGATACCCCTTGATAGGGAACTTTTTTTATTGCTCCCTGGAGACCAGTATATGTTTATTAACATTAAAATCTTGTCTTGACTTGTCCCTTGGGCATTTGGTAACTGTATCACCAGCATCTGTATATAGGGTGACGAGTTCACAGAGCTCAGCACCGTCCATTTTCAGTCGTCCTTAATTGCTATAAGTAGCCCTGCCATCAGTCGGCCTTTTAAGCCTTTCACAGCTTGGTTTATAAAGACGCAGTATCCTTCCATCATCGGGGCCTCTTTAAGCCATGTTTCTTGGAGACATAAGACTTCTGGAACTTCCTTTGCAAATTCGTTCTTAGTTAATAAGTGGCTAAATAACCTAGTATTCCAAGTTATAAATACCCATTTTTTTCTTTCTTTTTCCTTTAGACATTATTGGTTTTTCATTTTTTCTGCCGCCAGTTTAGCCAGCCATTTCCATCTTGCCTGTTCTTCATCCAAGGTCTGAGACACCTGGGGCTGATACATCGCTTTTTTGTGGGTCTCATAAGCTTCTTGAAAGTGGGAGTTCCTTGTTTGATTACCAGGTTCTTTCTCCACCACTTCACGTTGTTCAATTGTTTTTTCATTTATGTCAAAACCCATGGATCTCAGAGTCTGCACTTCCACCAAAAGTAGTTGATAGACTACTTGTGATACAATATGAATTTTTACTCTGTCCATGTGCACTTTATCTGGAAATTCTATCAGTGCAACATCAGTTGAGCTGATTAGACTAAGTGCAGGCACCTGGTGGAATAATCTTAGAACATTGGGGCGATTTAAAATTAGCCCATCATTTAGGTGTACAATTCTTTCAAGAGATAGCAGTCTACCTTTCTCTGTACCGGTCTGCGTAGAACTCATGGGCCTGAGCGGGATAGGAGGCTGGTCTTCAATTCCATTATTTTACTCCTTTTCCAAATTATGGATGTCTTGACGACTTTCTTTGTGTTGGATTTTTCATGATTGCCATCTTCTGGATTCGGCACTGCTGTCATCTGTTTGGCCCCTGGATTATATGCAGGTGTTCCATTTTTCTTAGTACATCCCGTTCCAGAGTTTGTGTCCAGTTCTCACCTTGTTTAATTTCCCTTGTTTTGGTTTTGCCCATGCTATTTGCTCTGTGAGTCAAGGTCTTATTATGTTTAGGATTATGTTTAGGACTTACTTTTTTGTTTGTCCGTTGGTCCAGTTGGTTTCCCTCGTCTGGCCCTGACTCTTCCTCTTCTGATTGCTCACTTTCACTCTCAAAGTAATCTGCACCTACTTGACCACCCTCTGGTGTACGACTCTCCTCTTCTGATATTGAGTATGTTGACATCTCCATTAAGTCTATCTCCGAGTTGTCCTTCAGATGAGGTTCGTCGGGGTCAGAGCTTATTTTGTCCGGGGTACTGTTATTATTCCCACTTCTGTGTGAATTAACATGTTTTGCACAGGTGAGTTCTTTAGGCATTGTCAAGCTTTTAATAAATGCTTTGCTTTTGTTTGATTTGCGTGCCCTTTGCTGAATTTGATTTTTCGTTTTTTTTATCAGCTGTGTCACCCGGGTCGATTTTAGTTTCCATTCGACCCTCCCTGCTGTCTTCTCCCTCGCCGCCATTGTTGTTTTGTTCGGAATGATCTTAACTTTTTTCGTAAATATTTCACATATTTTCATTTCACTATTTGCCTTTGTTAAGGGCTCTCCATCTGTCCGCGGCTCTTGTTCAGTAATAGGCGTTTTGAGTTGACTGTTTCTTTTACTAGGAGCACTTTTTGATTTCTGGTGGGGCAAATTACCCTCTTGACCTTTGGAGATTTCGTTCATAACATCACCATCGACATTTACGGGGGTTATTTGCTCTGCTTGCATTTCCGGATTTCTGTAGGTTTCTGTCTCCAACTCCTTGCTCACTGAGTCAGTAGGCGATAATGTTTTTTGTTTTGATGGTTCCTTCTGTTTAGGTAGTTCTTCAGGGTTATTTTGTATTCCCTCTTTTGTTAACTCCTGCGTGGTCTTTGGTGTATTCTCCGCTCTTACTGGTAGTTAGCTCATTATGTCCTTGTGTCCTCCATGTCTGTATTTAAGATCACAGGATTGGTTAACCCCCCTTCCGATTCCCTTCTCGAGCTCTTCCATCTGTCTCTCTTTTCCTTCATGATTGGTTCCAAGATGGTCTGCAAGAGTTGGGAGATTTTATGTTCGACATTATCCATGTTGTTTTGTAATGCTGTGATGAAGCCCTCGATAAAGATTATCTTCGAGTGTACCATTGCCAGAAGAGTGGTGTGATCTTTCAATGTATCGGTAGCATCTTCGTGCAGCTTCATAAAAGGGGCTAGGATTGCCGCCATAGTTGATACCATTTAAAAGTTGTACTTTTCAGATCGTGTTTGCCCATCACTCCTGGGACTATCAATGATCTTTGACGGAGACTTTATATTTGTTGATGGCGGTTTCACAGGCAAGTCTGAATCCTGTGTTCCCCCTGCTTGTCCGATTTGTGACATTTTGTTTTTTCTTTTCTCCAGAATCGTTTGTGTAGATGTTTCCAAAGTCTGGGTATTTTTTTCCCATCATTATTGATTTTTCCAACAATATTGCATCTGGGATTTCAATGTTCTGCAAACTTTGCTTTCAATCCACATTGTCCTGGTGGCCTGACCTACCCTTAAGTGTATTTGAAGTTGCTTGTTGGCCATAGAAATTAGGGACATCCGGGCCATCTGTTAGTGATAACTTTTGAGGTCTCAAACTGTTTTTGTCACGGCCAACATACCTTATAAATTGTTGTTTCATTGGTTTCAGGCTCCCCCTTAGTTCATTGTTAGGTTGCTGTTTCCATAAAGGAAATGTCTGAGCTGTTGTTAAAGGAGCACTTGTTTGGGGACGTCCTTTCAAGATGTATCTTTCTGTCGGGCTAGATGCCATATCTGCCATTTTTTTCGGCGTGAATTCCCTCAGGGCTAGGGGGATATCCACCACGTCCCTCAGCTCCAAGAATGTGTCCACCACCTCTGGAGGTATTTTCGGGGGGCTCACCACAAGATCTAAATGGTCACTGATCAACGTCGGTATTGTGGGCTTGGGTCAAGTGATTTCACCACCTGGGGGACTCCACTCGTGGACTGACCAGTATTTAGTGTGAGGGGTAAGTCTGAGCTTTTTTTCTTCTCTCCCCTGAGTAGGCAGTGTGTTAGTGTTATCCCGGGCTTTACGATATTAACATCAATCGTGAATGGACATTGCATTTCGTTACTGTTAGACGTTGTGTCTTGGTTGGACATGGTTACCGGGGTACCGGTCTCCACCAAGGGTGGGGCGTCCTCACCCGTCTTAGACACCCCAAACACATGTCCCAATAAGCTGATGATAGGAGATTGTGGAAAGATCAAGCTCCCCTTGTTTGATTAGTCCCCCGACACAGGAATAATTTCTCCCAGAATCTTATTAGGTATTGACTTACCACTCACGGTGTCTGAGACACGGGTCCTTTTCCTTTCTCCTTCGTCTTCTAAATCCGGCCTCTCTGCTGCACAAAATTTTAAAATAGATCCCCTGCCCCCGCACCTCCAGCACAACAGCAAAACAGCGTCACAAGCAGCGTCCGCCCTTTTCACCTTCCGAGCTTCTCGCCGCAAGTGCTGTGTATCGGGGTTAAATACCACATCTCCTGGTGGGCGGGGCCCTCTGCCTGGGGCTTTCTTAAAGAGGCAGTAGGCTATACACGGTAGGGAAGGGAACACTGCAAATAGCGTTTAGTTTCAGATGCAGTTCAATTCAGTTCAGTTCAGGTAAGCACAGCACAGCAAAACAGCGTCACAAGCAGCGTCTGTCCTTTTCACCTTTTGGGCTTCCGTGAGTATGTTATGCATGAGGAAAATAATCACAAAATCTATGCAGAGGATTAACCCCCTGGGAGGTCTTTCCTATTCATTTCAAAGACCTATAATACTCCCTGGGCGGAGAGAATATTCCCATGACCCTCTCCCTCCATTCCCCTTTTTTATTGTCTTGTATAACATGGGTAGAAAAAGAAATGGATGAGAGGCTCATCCACTCCTTGATGGTGAGTGGTATATATAGAGGAACTACGTTTAAACCCAAATACTCCCTCAATGCCTTTTATAGTACATATTCTTTTTTTCCTCCAGATCCATGTTAGTAGGGAATTTCCTTTACATTCCTTCGTTAATGCTTCAATATAAACTAAAAGGTCTGCATCAACAAAGAAGAAAAGATGTGATGATCGGAGTACTTGTATGCCACTCCTGGTTTATTGTAGAAATGTTCTGGTAATCTGCCTACCACTGGGCTGGTGGCCTCAGAGTGTCTGTCAATGCTTGTGACACTCAAGGGCTGGGTTGAGTGTGGTCTAAGAAGCGGTGCCGACTGAAGAATTGGGGCAGTGACACAGTTGCATTGTGATCTACCACACTGCCCGTGTCAGCTTCCTCCTTCTTCCCTGCAGGCCGGATTCTGGGTGAAGTTCTCACCTTGATGTGGTTATCACCTAACCAGCGACCATTCAATGTGCTTAGCTGGGCAGCCCATGAAGTCGGCCCCTCTTCCTCACCAGCTCTCACGCACCTGCAAGTGTCATGGAACTAACCAGCACAGAGTTTACATGTATGTTTAAGGAAGATCTATAGGGCGGGCTGTGGGGTTCTCCTGAAATAGTTAAAATAGCTGCATGGCATTGACTGGCTTCTAGGGACGGTCCGATCTCTGAGTTACTAAAGACCTCTCACCTCAAAGCTGCTGCCTGTCAACAGCAAAAAGGGCAAAAAAGCATGAACGGCCCTTGCTTCGTTTGCTCAAAGTTCCAGCATTTGCATGGCAGTTTACGACGACAGAATCAACACATTGTTTATTGAAATAATAGACAAAATCCGGTGAGACCATTGAATCAACCTCTCACAGCATTAGCATCCCTTGCACCCCAGTACACACACACTGCCCCTCTGGACCGAATTCTCTCCTCTCTTTCCCTGGATCTCCTAAAAATGATTGCCTCCCTCAAACCTACTTCTTACTCTGACATTATCATTCCGGCCTCCATCATGAAACAATTGACGGGCCTACCGCTCGGTGCGCTCCTCAGCATCATCAATGGCTCCCTCACAGAAGGATCATTCCCGGACACCCTCAAGAATGATCTCATACAAACTCTTTTGAAAAAACTAACCCTAGATCCAGATGACCTGGCCAACTACAGGCCCATTATGGACCTCCCTTTTATTGGCAAAATCTTGGAAAAAGTAGTTGCTACACAACTACTTGCCAGAGTCAAACAACTCCAACTCCTGAAAGGGCTCCCAGCTATTCACTTGTTTCCCCTAAAAGCAGTCCACCATGCTGCAATGCGTCTTATTACGGGAGCATGGAAATGTGACCAAATTACCCCCATCTAATGCGAAATAGTTTGGCTTCCATTCCAAGCCAGGGTACTCTTTAAGGCTGCATGTATCATCTACAAAGCCGTCAGAAGTAGCACACCAGCGTACCTGGCAGCTAAGCTCCACATATCTGGTGGCACACTTTCCTCATGCAGCAAATCAACCAACCGGCTTGAATCACAACTCGTCTGCAAAGAGAGGACCCGCAAACAATCCTTCTCTCCTCATGCACCCACCCTTTGGAACTCGATCTCGGTGTTGGCTCGGAATGCACCCAGAATCCTTCAATTTCGCAAATCTCTCAAAAACATGGCTCTTTCAACAACACCTGACCAAGGACTAATTCAAATGGATGCACATATCAGCGCACAGACCTCACGGTACTGCACTACTGTTAACAGAAATCTGCCCAAATGCCGGCTAACCACACTCTGTACAACGCTGCGCTGCTCTCGAGCTAGGTCCGCACATTAAACAACACAATAAAATAAACAATATAGTGGGACATCCCTTTGCAGAAACGCCTCAAATTGTACATTTAAAGCAACATTGCGTATTTCCTTTTATTTCTATAGGCCATATTAATACATGAGGTGCATTTAGCGTTAAACATCCCACAGTGGCTGCAGTTATCTAAATTCAATCTACTTCTCCTGCAGCGAGACCCCTCTCCCATGCACTTGCACTTGATAGATGTGCACTAGACCAATGAACTGAGATCTGAGCAAGACTCTCCTGCTAGTAGGGTAGCAAAGTGGGCTAATGAGGCTGCTGCAGAGATGTGTGTGCATCCTACACCGCAAATCCAAAACCCACTATGGCCGTCTAAGTCGGTGCTAACAAAGCACACTGTAAGACTAGGTCATTTAGGTCTTAGGTATGTAAGGGGGCAGTTGCACTCCACTGGTATTGAATTGTGTCAGCCTGCTTTTGTGACCAGTAAAGACTCCATTTAGAGGGGGTGGGCAGCAGCCTCAACATTTGCTTGCATGTGGCAAATGTCTTACTCAGTGAACTAGTGACAGCGTGGCCTCGTTTTGCCCTGTCTAGAATACACATGTGAGGATTGCCACCCAGCATTCAAGATGAAGGCACTGAGTTATCGCTTCCACTGCTTGGCCTTTCTGCGACCTTCGACGCCATTGACTACACCACCAGCTCTCCCTCCAACGATTCACTTCCTTCCAGCACAGCAGGACTCACTACATGTACATTGGTGCCATTCCAGTATTGTTGCTAATGCCACAGGGATTGTCCCCCTTGCTCTGATTCATCAGCATTTAAATGTCCTCTTTGGTCCGCCTCATTAAGCCTTGCTACATAGGTTCTTTTGTGTAGGCAGACAATGCACACCGAGCTCCGCCCTAGCCCATGGGATGGCGCGGCACACTGGCATCGAGGGGCAAATTCCCTGCAGCCTGTTCAGCACCAGATGTACTAAAGTTGGGTTCTTCGCATGGCTTAAAGAAAGAGATTCCGCTCCCCAGCCGGCTCTGGATGATCAGCGCCATCTATGCATGGCTTTCACCAAGCTGTTTGCTGAGCTCAAGAGAGTCCACAGCAACTAGGCCTCTGGGTCTCTATCCTACCAGCATTGCAGTAGCTTCTGATTATTGACTGAGTTCAGATCTTTGTGTATAGTCACACTAGGACCTATGATGCTTGGGTCTTTCAAACATACCACCCACACGATTCATGAATCATGCAATTTACAACTCTTATGCTGCCTTACCCAAAAAAGATGTGACTGATAGCCATAGTACTGGGTTCATCGCTCTGGATTACTCTGTTTCCATATCTAACACGTGATCTGACTTCCAGAGGTTCCGTCAGGCTCTGAAGATGCTCCTCTTCAGTCTGGCATACGGCTTGGCCACACTCTGTCCTTCAGAAAGTCTCTCTGCCTCCGGTCCCTCAGTTGCATGTACCCTTCCAGTCAATCGTCCATCCCGCCATTGCGACCGGCCGCACCACCTTACTTTACATCTGGTGGTCCTGCCCTGCACGTCTTTTCTATTTCCCGCAAATAGGTTCAATGCACTTGATGGATCGGGTCATCATTTCACCTATTGTATTTGCTTGCTGTGCTCCCCCTCAGTGTACCTCCAATACAACGGAAGGCTTAGTAGAGGCTGCAAAGCAGACTCCTTGTACTTTATCAAACCCCTCAAATAAGCCACGTTTCGATTATCTAGTTAGTTGTCAAGCCCTGTTGACCCTTTAAAGACAATGCTAAACCTCTTCTGGGCTGGCAATCAAACGTTCTATTTGATAGAAAGCAGAGGATCAGCAAAGAGCCACTCGCGTGATTAGACCAAGTGTAAAGACTGGGGTGTGTGGTGTCAGTATGCTTCATAATGTTGGTATATCATACATTTGCGTCCAGGGAAGGGCTCTCAGCCAATCAAGTTGACTGGAAACACAGGAGAGAACACACAGTGTACCCACCGCTTTTGTCCAGCCACCGGAGGGCCTTCCCTGGGTGCCCACCATTTTTTCACCCTGACCCCTCCGCCAAACCTCCACCACACTGTCCGCTCCATGTCAGTCCCGAATTTCCCTCCCCCACCCCTACTCCCACTCCACTTACCTTCTTATGATGCAGTCACCACTGCTCCTTCCCAGGCACCAAACAGATAGAAAAGAGACTAAGTTGCTTTTCTATTCGTTATGGAGGCGGCCATCTTTGTTTTCAGTAAAACGAACCACGGGTGCGAACAGCAATCACCCCTGCTTAGGGGGGCGTGCTGCAGTAAGCCCCATAGCCTACTTAAGATCGTTTTGTGCTCTTTTTTTTTTACAACTAACTAAGTTTATGGAGCTACCGAATAAGAGGCACTGAAATGAAGTGAGCGAAGCACCGGATGTGTGAATTGAGTGAGGCCATTGAAGCGTCAGACCCGTGAAATGAAGACTGACTGGTTGTCACTGCCACATGAGAAATCAGAGTTAGCGGGAGTGGGGCAGCTGCTCGTCAATTGCTGGTGCCAATGATTTGGGGCTGAGTGGCATGCACGAGACACCTGTGAGGAAAGTTAGACTTCAATGAACTCTATAGCTATAACAGCATTTGGCCTCAGTAAAGCTCAACTGATATCAGCCAGAGGTATCAGCGTCAAGAATGAATAAGAAGATAGGATGGGGGTGGGGCGGGTGTTATACAGCAGTTCTGTGAATTCCTGTGCATCTGGCAAAGTGTGTTCATTGTCGTTGCAGAGTGGTGTACAACAGAACCACAAGGACAACGTCCAATGCCCCGGGAGTCGATATCCGCGTCCCTGGTTTTGGGAAGACCGAGTCTGTGGAATACCTGGATAAGGGCAAACTTGCAGGTAACGTCTAGTTCCTTTCATGCCTTGGAGCCCTTCGCCTTTCTTTTCCTCCCAATACCCAGCGCCATCACTTCAGGGGACCGGCCCCTCTGCCGATCTGTGTAACTGGGAAGGAATTGCACACCTCCATGACCCATTTCCACATGGGATTCTGGTATAGAGAAGGGATTTCTCCGCCCGCATTAGCGCAGTTTTTCAGAACTCTGTATGTATGCACGGCAGACAAGGGAGGGCATGGAGGCATGCACCAACAGGATCTGCAATGAAATAGCCCAACTCAGGCAGGCCATGAACCGTATAGCTGACGCGATTGAGCGCCGATGCCCACTCACAACCCAGGATGAACCGGGCACCACCTCCTCTGGGAGTTCCCGGCAAACTAGCCCCCTAGGCCGGTCTCTGCGCAACCTGAGGCACACCACATCCCAACCACCAAATGGCGGAGGAGGCACTGACAATTAGGGTCAGCAAGGACTAGGTGGCACATGTGTAGAAGGACACGTTCACACCATGAGGCTCACATGGGGGTGTTGTGGGGGGAGGGGAGGTAAGGGTGTTCTTGGGAGTGTTGTGGGGGGAGGGGGGTAAGGGTGTTCTTGGGAGTGTTGTGGGGGGAGGGGGGTAAGGGTGTTCTTGGGAGTGTTGTGTGGGGAGGGGGGTAAGGGTGTTCTTGGGAGTGTTGTAGGGGGAGGGGGTAAGGGTGTTCTTGGGAGTGTTGTGGGGGAGGGGGTAAGGATGTTCTTGGGAGTGTTGTGGGGGGAGGGGGGTAAGGGTGTTCTTGGGAGTGTTGTGGGGGGAGGGGGGTAAAGTCGTTTGCACAGTTGGGGCCATGCACTTAATTATTGTCTTTTGTTCACAATAAACTGTTGAAAGGTTGAAACACAGGCTTGGTATTCATCATTGTGTGTGTGTACTGTATTGGGGAGATGGTTCTTTGTGGCACTGACCACATGCATCAGGGCAGTAATACCCATCTGCATCCATAATAGTCATACCTTGGATGTCATGGAATCTGATACATCAGATGCTGACGCACATCGTGTCCCTCCTGGACATTGCCACTTGCATGTCGCTGCAGGCCTTTTGACCCATCCTCATCACCATCCACATCATCCTCATCTGGCGCTTGCATGTCAGGTGGCATAGGCACATTCCGTCTGATGAAAGTTTAGTCCGGCATCACACATTCCATGGTTATCTTCGGCACTTTGTCATGGCCGTACAGGAGAGCCTCACCCGGCACGCTTAGGCACCATAGCTGTGTGTTGGAGAGGCCGAATGCCTGCTCCATCACGACGCAGGTACAGGTATGTGCAATATTGTTGTCCTCTTCCTACTGGTTCTGTGGGCTCCATACAGGGGTTAGTTGCTACCTCTTCAGGGGATAGCCGGCTTTGCTTGTATGGGGTGAAGAATGGGTACCTGTTACCGGCCACCCTGCTGTGGACTGTACATGTCACACGTCTTCTTTGCATTGTGATTGGAAGTCACAACTGACAGCATGCATGCAGACAATCTGCGTGACTGCCATGTACAAAGCTGGGCTCAACCATGCAAGTCGACATGCCCGAAACATGCCTCCGCAAGTAATGGAAATGTCCTGGCTGAGGCTAAGCCTCAGGTGTCCTTGGGCCCAGGCAAAGTTTGTACCGCTATGCCAGTGTGCAGCCATCCCTACATCCATGTTGCTGTGCTGCGGGGCATCACTTCAGTGGTGCGATGGGTTTGTGGTCATGTGCCATGGCTAGGGGTGATTCCTTTGCATGCATTCTAGGGCACATTGCGGTAATGATGTTGTGCTGCCCACATTCTGTATGACTGTCCTGAGGGCAAGATGATGATTTGTGTATTATGTGGTGTGGCATGATGTGAAATGTGGTTGTGGATGGATGTGTCATCTTTGAAATGTTGGAATGTATGCAATGTTGTTCAGCTTCGCATTTCATGTGGGGTCTTATCAGGTACATTGTGAAGTCACCCAATGGACATTGAAGTACATCTGTATGACCATTTGTCCCACGCACGCCAGACAATTCACAGTTGGTGTACTGCTTTCTCCCCCCCAAACACACCGCCCTGTGCATGGCCTGCTACTCACCAAGTTGCCACGATCGTTGGCCAGCTTGTCGCTCCATGTTGCTTGGTATGGTTGAGTTCTGCAGGACCATTGAATCATGCGTTGATCCGGGATGTCTGGCACAACAATGTGTGATTGTCTTGTTTGCATCACATGCCATTTGGAAAATGATTGGGTGTAAATATTTTCTGTTTCTATGGACTACTTCATTGTGATGTAGGACCACCAATTCCACATGGGTACAGTTGCTGGCACCGATGCTATTTGGGATGTTTGCAAGTGAATAGATGCATATTTTGGTGTTTGCAATGTCCTGGGCAGTCCGCGGCAGGAATATGTGTTCATGTCCAAGCTTCAGGAGGGTATTGTGTACCTGGTTCAGCGTGCATGGGAATACTGGTTGTGAGATGCCATGCATCTGCCACACATTATGCTGCTGCGAGCCTGTGGCCAGGGAGTGGAGCACTGTCAACACCTGCACTAGAGGGGGGATTGCAGTTCTGATGTCTATATGAGTTTCACGCTGTCGTCATGTATCTTATCCACTATGATGGTGATGGTATCCCAGTGCAGACGGTACAGGGTTTGTATGTGCTCAGGTGTCTGGTTCAATGGACTGGCTTGGATCCTGGAGATTGGTGGTTGGCTCTGTGGTATTTCTGGGTGCCTTGGTGGTGCTTGCTGTGCCTGTCTTGCCCTACTCCTCCTCCTCCTCCTCCTGCGTCTCTGTGCTGCCTGTTGTTGGTGCTGCTGCACTGCAATCATGTCCTCCAGCCCATGTAATGCGGGCAGTATTGGAAGCATTTTTGTGTGGGAAGGGGTGTGGGAAGGGGTTTGGTGTGCTCTTTTGTGCTGCCACAGTCTCCATCGCCTCCACCTGTGCTGGATGTGTCCACCTGTGGCAGGTGGAAACACTGCTCAGGTCTCTTAACGGGTGGTTCGCGATGCCGGTATTTGCGCCATGCCGGTAAGGGGTTTTTGGGTCTTTCCCATGCCGCTATTGCCATGTCCGCCTACCTTGTGATGGGATGCTATTAGCGCCATGCCGCTATTTCCGACCTGGGGGTCGCGCGCCCACAGACTTGCTGCTATTAGTGGCACCGTACTTACCGGTGGCGCTAATAGCGGCAAGTCTGGGTCGTAATTAGATTGGGAATTTAGCGGTACCGGTATTCCCTTACCGGTACCGTTATTCCCTTACCGCCGTCCGTGTAATGAGGCCCTATATGTTTCCTGGATAAAAACCAAATGGGGAAGGTCAGCATCACCAAAGCTATGTTGTTCTTTCTCCATGTCCCTGGCAGCTATGCTCCAGATGATGGACGAAGGACAAAGAGGGGCAGCAGCATCAGGCAGGAAAGTGTGCTCGTAGGGCAAAGTGGGAGGGTCATTGTGGGAGTATTTTCTGCTGTGGGTTGTTCTGCAATCATTAGCTGATTTGAAATGGATTTGGAGAGAGTGGGGACATTTTGGAAAGAGGGGAAGTTTAAAACTATTCAACAGTTAGAGGAGGATATGGGTATAGGAAAGCTTTTAGTTTTCCTTTCCCTCTATTTGAAGGTGTCCTTATGGCACCACAATGGCAGTGTGAACTTCAAAGCAGCCTTACCCTGTTTGGGAAGGTTCTGGATAGCTGCACAGGTTCGAAAGGACTAATCTCACAGTTGTACAGGGAAGTGGTGAGGGCGGGAAAAGGCTTGGGGGTAGGTTTAAGGGGAGGTAGCAGAGAAACCTGCAAATTGAATTGTCAGATGGGAAATGGGCCTTGCTCTGTAGGAACACATTTAAAACCTCAATAGCTTTCCAGCACATGCTACATGGGATCAAGCTACTTCTTAGATGGCAGTAAGATCCCATGAGATTATCGAAGATGTTCCCCACTTCCAGCCCATTGTGTTGGAAAGTGGAAAGGGTGTGGCTACCCTGCCTCTTATTGGCACATGTGGTGGGAATGTGCAAGGGTTCAAATGTTCTGGAAAAGGTGCTGGGGAGGATCGGGGTCCTGGAGGGGATGGGAAGGGATTTGGATCCGGTATTGGTGCTCTTACGGTTTGCAGGGTGAGAGGGACGATAGAGGTAGAGGCTCACATATGGTACACTTTTTAATGGTTGCAGCAAGAGCATGTCTAGCAACACACTGGAAGATAATAGTTTGGCCTTCAGAAGAGGAATTTATCAGGAAAGGGTAGGATATGTATGAAATGGAACATCTAATGCCACTACTGCACAATGGTGAAGGTGAAATGGAAATTGCCTGGATACCATTCAAAGAGAAGTACTCTGGAGGACCCGCTTAGCCTCATTGACGGGGGCTGGAAGCTGGGATGTGTCATTGTGGGTAGGCTTATTTCCAAGGGTAGTCAGGGGATCGAAGGTGGGGGCAAGGGAGGATGGATTGCCAACTGGGGAGCATTGTTTTGATGTTACAAGGGTGTTTGCTGATTGCAGCACGATAGAGATGGTTGGTTGTAATGCAAACATTTCAATAAAACAATGTCATATAAAAAAAATACATATAAATAAGACATATCCAGTGTTCTTGTTTTGGACGATGGCAGTGTGCATGTTGGTGAGAGGTTGTTCATGATTGCATGCTTAGAAAATATTTTTAGAACATTGGCTGGGCAACACTGCAAATGGAGGGGATAAAAAGCCCCCATCTGCTGCTTGAGCAAAGGTGGCTCCGGAAGAGGGCCAAGGTTTGGGGTAAGACTAGAGATAGCACTAGGTGTTGCAAACTGGGGCCTCACATTTTCACCTTCTCAACTATCCTTCTTGTACCACTGATTAGATGAGGCAATTTTTTCAGAAGTTAATTCTGCCACCTTAGTTCATCCTGGAAACTCAAGTGGTGGACCCTTGGGATCCAGTGAGTCTCAAGATGAATATGAAGCAGGGTGGTAGCACAATCCTTTTGCCACCCTGGATGAAAAGTAACATTTAAAATAGGCCTCACTTTGGTACATCGTAGAGTATGGGCTTGGCCTTTTTAGGCGAGGGACTAGTTGTACTCTAGAGAACAAGAGAGTATCTGGAGACTGGCGAGCAAAACAAGGAAGGGGCGAGAACACCAACAAATCCTCAAGATCAGTCCTCAATGTGCATTCCACAAGGCCTCCCTTTACACTGCCAAAAGACCCTCTTTATGTTTCCAGTGCTATTGATCACCAGACATTTCTGCTGCTGTCATGAGAATCATGGGTTGCTTAAAGTGATACTTATGATACTTATGCATAGAGTGGGGCCATAAGCTTTCTCTTCTCCTATGTAACGCTCTCTTTTTCTCGGTAGGTTATATGCACACATTGGTTCAGCACTTGGTGAATAACGGGTATGTGCGGGATGAGACGGTTCGTGCTGCACCCTACGACTGGCGGGTAGCTCCCAGTAAGTCAAAACATGGACGCTATTCCTATTTTAATATGTTATCCTACACAGTATAGCTCTCACTTTAAAACTATTAAAATATGACAGATCAAGACCTCCTGCAACTTAATTTTCTATATTAATGGAGAATAGAATTTACCAGAAGTGGCTAGCAGTTAAGGAACACTCAATTCCCATCTCGTTGGCACATTTCCCTGTCTGCTTTAAAATAACACCACACACACACACACACACACACACACACACTCTCTCTCTCTCTCTCTCTCTCTCTCTCTCTCTCTCTCTCTCTCTCTCTCTCTCTCTCTCTCTCTCTCTCTCTCTCTCTCTCTCTCTCTCTCTCTCTCTCTCTCTCTCTCTTTCTCTCTTTCTCTCTACTAAAAGCACTGGGGATGTACCAGTATCTTTCCTTCTCAGCATAGCTCCATGCAGGGCTTTGCCATTGTATGAGTTCCACTTCCTTAAGCATTGAGGAGCTTGGTCCCTAGTGCTTAAAGTGAATGAAAGTATGCCTGATCATGGCTTGGTATATGAAACCCCAACCTGCACACCAAAAACATACTGCATATAAAGCCATCTGGATGGTGCCTTGCTGGTATCGCTTCAGTAGATGAGATGGTTCTAAATCGCCCTCTGTGGTGCTAAGAGAAGATGACCGGAGTTTAGGAAAATATTTGTAACCCTGTTGCTTCCTTGAGGCATGAGATGTTTCTGTAGTGTCTCTGCCTATTACTGGTTTAAAGGGTTAATGGGAATGGAAAACAAATCATTTATGTCCTTAAGTAAGTTAATCTCACAAAATATCATCAGTATTCCTGTTGTGAGTGTCTGTGTTGGTATGAATATCTAAAGGTAGTTGTCCACAACATACCGCATACCAATCTATATGGATGTGCCCTTGTGGTGGAGCTTGGCATGGTTACCTCCTCCTATCTGGAACCTTATATGCAGGAGCTGTGCAGGTGGTGCCTAGTGGAGGGGGCCTTAGGCAGTGGCACTGTGACAGGTATGTGTGAGTGTTACGACTGAGCAAGGATACGACAATACAACAACACAAGAAGTTGCGATTACAAGGGTGTTATCGTTTTTATCGTCCTTTTCAAGATTAGGGTATGGTTTGGACAACACCTATCCACTACTAGGGGAAACTCTAGAACTGATGATGGACTACTAAATGAAACTGTGGTAGGATGGATTGAACTCAATAGTTATCCCTTAGTGCTCCTGGTGCCCCCCTTGCAATCAAGCAGAAGGTCCAAAACCTATTCTAAAAAGTCCTTTCCCCTTCAGGTACACCCTAATCTACAATGAAATGTCCAATACTGTGGCCAACAGAAACGCCTCAGTTCTCACCTTAATGAGTCTTTAGTCTCGCACCTACTCTGCGCTAATAACAGCAAAATTACAGATATTGGGCTAAAGCAAATGTTCATCAACCTACCCCACAAGGTCAATCCGTAATCTAATGCAAAGGCAAACAAACATGCTCCTTAGGTCCTTCAAGGTTTGCAATAGACTCTTCCTTCCTGGACCTTGACTTCAGGATTCATGACGGGCCCCTTCTGGACCTTGCGTATCCCCTTGTATTAGGGTTCTTTCTTCTTCTGCCTGCTTTGTATTAGGGCTACAGGATTAGCAATAGGCCTCTCTCTGAGGCCTTGTGTTAAGCATTCATAGCGGCCCTCTCGTATAGGCGTTGGCCCCACCTTCTACAGCCTGGAACCTCTTATTATTTTCCCCCAGTGGCCATGGGTGTAAAGACCCAGGCTTTGGTTTTCCAGTCCCTCCTGTCAGCTTTACTCCTCCATTGCTTCTAGCGCTTAACAGCTCTCCACCTCTCCACCTCTCCTTCCAGTCTAACCAGGCTTCCACTTCCTCTCTCCAGGCAGCAGTCTCCTTCCAGTCTAACCAGGCTTCCACTTCCTCTCTCCAGGCAGCAGTCCTCCCTTCCGTGACTATTTATCACCACATGCATATCCTATTCACTCACTCAACAGTAGCTTTTATCATAGAGGAGCCCTCTAGATAACTCCTCTGGATACAACAAGCTGAATTCCACAAGTATCCTGAAAACAGGATGTGCAAATGGATGCTTAGCCATCCAGGAGAAACTGGTTAGATATAGCCCGGTGCACTCTTAGAGATCCTCAAATGCAGCACTCCTTCAGATACCCAAGTACAGCTAAGAAAATTTGGGTGGCTGGGCCTTTTCAGTGTCCAGCCCCAGGCTTTCGAATTCGTTGCCTGAAAATTTGAGAACAATTCTTATCCTTCAAAAAGCATCTCAAAATGTTTCTCTTTAGATAAAGCTCAGAGATACGTACCCCCTTTGACACCTGGGTTTTGTTTATCTCTATCCTGGCTATCAGTTGTTTGAGTGCCATGATGCCTTGAGTGATAGAGTGGTGTACAAATAAATTGATTGATTGATTGATGTCTTTGGGACACTGTAACTCTATGAAGTCATGCCCCCAATAAGATCACAGAAGTGGAATAACACATGTAGATGGTCAGTAAACCCTTCAAGAAAAAAAACAAAAAGGGTTATGGTCTCTCACGAGAGGTACAATTTAGGACTTTCACCCCCAGTGTGCCCTCCTAGTTAAGTATCACGGAGGCTAAACCCCCACTGGGGTGTTCCCCTGTTCTAATCTGAGAAAAGTTCTAGAAACCCATTAGTTGTCCCAGCCCTAGTCTCAATAGTGCAATCTAGCCCTGGCAGGCTAATGGACCACCTGATCCACTAGGGATTGTATTACTTCATAGCCTATGATCAGTTTGGCTTACGAAAGTCAAACCTGTCGGGTAGGTCCGGAAACACATTATACCCCAAACTATAATGTAGCATTCCTCTTCAATAGGAGCCCAGTCGGTTTTCTACCTTTAAGCTGGTGACAGATGAGTTCTATGGGGTATTTGTTGCCTTCTTCACCCAAACAGACCAGGAAAGGCCAAAGACACGACAGTGGGGTTTCCACCTCCTAAGAGAGGTTCAGGAATAGTGTATGTTTATGCTTACAATGTTTGCCCTACCAGGCATAACTTGAAAATGTCGCTGTTCTATGTCTTCAGACGCACAGGAGGAGTATTTCCAGAAGATGAAGGCCCTGGTTGAGGAGATGCATGCGACCTACCAGAAGCCGGTGTTCCTGATTGGCCACAGTCTGGGCAGCATGTACCTCCTCTACTTTCTGAACAAACAGCCAAAGGAATGGAAGGACCAGCACGTCAAGGGATTCATCTCCCTCGGGGCACCGTGGGGCGGCGCCGTCAAGTCCTTACTCGTGCTCATGTCGGGTAAGATCTCTTTCCGTTCTCTTGATCGTTGGTAAGACTTGGCGTTTTAGCGTGGGCATGTGGCGCGGCTGCATCAAGTGGCTTCCTAAGAAGGTCCACAGCAGCAGGTGGGCTCTCAGTAGCTGTGATTAATGGACAATTATATAGTTGGGAACACGTGGCTGACACACAATCATGACAAGTGTAGCCACGTGGAAGCGCTTCTCAGAAGAGACTGCCAAATTATTTAAATACCAGGACTTCTTAGGTTGTTGCATTTCAGTTAAGCCAACTACTGAATGGATTGCCCCTACTATAAAGAAATAAACAACATTTACGTGGGAACGGCAGAATACATCATTCTGTTATTTATTCGCATTACCTCCAGGCCTCATATAGAGTGCTGCAGTGTAGATGCTCAGATCCTAGTTGGATGGTGCCCCAGCAGGTACTTATTCATTGTTTGAAACACAAACTATTTACTGCGTATCATTTTTGCATACAAGTTTCATGTATTGAAACTGAAATTGTGCTCACAACCATAGATGAAAATGGGAAAAAAGAAGTGTAGAAGAAAGATGGTTAGGATGAGAGTAAAGCTGCCATTTCCCCCACGTGACTTGCAATTCAATACATTAAACTATATATGTTCTTTCAAGGAGGGACATGTATGTCCAAAAGCCATAGTCATTTACTATGTCCATGAGTCCTGAAGTTCACTTCCAAGTAGGACACCTATTTTGTCAGTGTGTTCACTGTTTTCTTTGTTTAATGCGCTAAAACCGATAACGAAGCGTCACTTAAGGGGTCGACGTCTCTGTAAGGCAACTCCTTATCAATTGATGGAATGTGCCCCCCTCTACAGGAGTATGCGTAGAGGCATTTCGGCGAGATGGGAATCCTTCCTCGCCTTCGTCGGCACATCCGTTTAGCAGTGAAGCCCTCAGGAACGCAATAATTTCTATATTAATAAAATGTAAACATTACTTCGAGAGCTAGCCTATAGATTCACTAACCTTAAGAAGTTGGTCGTGCTGTTTCCGCGCTCTGAGCCTGATGAGTTGTATGAATTCAATTGATTATCAAAATGGAGTACATGAGTGCAGAAAGTCCTTCCCCAGTGTTTCAGCAGGCCGGCAATACAGGACAGTGTCAGCCCACCCGCATCGTTATGCGTGGGCCGGCCGCCGTTGCGGCCGTTACGCGACGACGTCCAGGACGTGACGTCAGGGGAAGGGGAGGGGCGGGAGGGGAAGTTCGGCAGTTGCCGGCTAAGTTGAATAAAGAAGGTTGCAAGTCACCTCGGCTCCCCGCGTATCATTTACAGCGAGGCCCGCGCTGCGCGAGGTACGCCCCAGCTGCCCCCGGCCGTGTACAGGCCTATGACAATGGCGACGAGGAGATAACGCGGCCCACGTGTGCCGTTGGGAGGCCCGCTGTCGTGCGGCTCGGCGCGTCGGCGCACCTCCACGACGGTTGGGAGCTGCCGGCGCCGGACCACACGTGCAGACGCCCCGCGAACACAGCAGGGGTGCTGCACCGGCAGGCTCCACCCCCAAGGCCGCAAGAGAAAAAAAAAAAAAAACAAAAAAACAAAATCCCTGCCCCACGATCACAGCAGGGTCACGAGGACGGCCAGCACGGCAACACTGCCTCATCAGGAGCAGGACCAGCAGGCACAGCCCCGCAGCTGCCAAAGAGGTGCGGACACACACCACCGATAAGGGCACACCGGACGGCGGCAAGCGGGTAAGATGTCCGACACCGCTAGCACGCCCGCCTCGTCCACTGGAGGTGCAAGCACCGCAGCGGCCGCGCCAGGAAGTGGCGACCATCAGCCCCCTCATTCTGAGGCAGCGCAGGTGATCCACATGCCAAACCCCTTTGAAATCAGGGACACTTCAAACTTGGGGCCCCGTTGGACGATATGGCTCAGGGACTTCAAATTCTACACGGGAGCGATAGGACTTACCGATGATGCCAGATTGAAGAACACTCTTTTCATGGCGGTTGGGCCAGCAGTGAGAGACATAGCCGGAGAGCTACTCGATGTCGACACAGTAACCTACGGCCAACTTCACACCAAACTATCCGAATACTTCGCTCCACACACAAACGTCGATTACGAACGCCACGTATTTCATACAACCAGGCAGGAACAAGGCGAATCCATCGACAATTTCGTGATGCGCCTGCGCATAAAACTAAAACACTGCGAATTCCACAGGTATTCAAACGAAGAAGCCCTCAGATCGCAGGTGATCGCAGGTTGCATCTCGCAACCGTTTCGCAAACAGCTCCTGCAAAAACAAAGGTCACTCGAAGAGATCCTAGCACTGGCTCGCATGGAGGCCGCCGTGGACTCACAACTAGACAACCTGGGGAAAGTCTCCATACAACAACCAGGAGAACCCACAGGATCCGTCAACAAGCTATACACAAGCCCCAGCCAGAGTGGGAGACACGCAGAGGCCACCTGCTACAAGTGCGGGTATGAATATCCGCACGTCGGGGACTGCCCGGCCCTGGGACAACAATGTGCGGCATGCGGAGGCATGGACCACTTCAGGGCCACGTGCAAGAACGCCCCCATGAAGGCACAGGCGAGACCCCGAACTCAAGACAGACGTCAATACAGCCGGCAAAGCCCACCCAAATCCAGAGGAGAGAGCGACAGGAAGCCGACCAAAAGAGAGGACAGCAGCAGATCTGGCCACTACTCCAGGGACGACAGGCGATCGTCAGAGGACACGCGTCGCTCTCACAGAAGACGATATGTCCGATACATAGAAACGCGATCCCCCACCAGCAGCGACACCCCGTCATCAGGGGATGACCAGAGGAAAAAGGGCTACGTATGGGCTGTCAAGACCAATACGACAGCCACTCAGCATAGCCCCATACTCACCTTGACGGTAAACAACACGCCGGTGAAATTCCTCATCGACACCGGGGCCACGGTGAATATCATAAATGAACAAACCTATGAAGCACTAACTCCACCTCCCAAAATCAGGAAGGCTGATATAGACATTTACCCATATGGATCCACGACGCCTCTACCGTGCAAGGGCACCATAACAGCGTGGTGCTCTCACAAGCAGCACTCCGCAAGAATCCCACTGCACATCCTCAAAACTGAAGCAGACAGTGGATGCATCCTAAGCTTCCGGACAGCAGTGGAGATGGGACTGGTACACATCCTCTATCAGTTGATGGCCCACAAGTACTTTGCCAAGCCGGAGGTCATCGAACAGACTTTCCCTAAACTATTCCACGGCCTGGGAAAACTAAAACACCGGAAAGTATACCTGCACATAGACCCACTCGTCAAACCAGTGGCCCAACACTACCGAGGCATTCCATTCAACATCTAAAGACAAGTGGAAGAAGAACTGGATAAACTGATCAAGATGGACGTTATTGAACCAGTCTCGGGGCCCACCCCCTGGGTCTCACCCATCGTCCCAGTCCCCAAAAAGTCGCCAGACGGGTCCATCCGCTTGTGCGTCGACATGCGACGTGCCAATACTGCCATCGAGAGAGAGAGACACCAGGCGCCCAGGATCACCGACATGATCCACCTTCTACATGGGTCAAGAGTCTTTTCAAAACTGGACCTAACCAAAGGATACCACCAGATCGAAATTGCAGCCGAATCCAGATACATCACCACCTTCGTCACCCACCTTGGATTATTTCAGTACAAACGACTCAGTTTCGGCATCTCGTCGGCGGCCGAGATCTTTCAGGAAGAGATCCACAAAGTAATTCGACACATACCGAACTGTCTGAACTATTCAGACGACGTCCTGGTATATGGCAAAACGCAAGAAGAACATGACAGGGCGCTACACCAAGTATGTCAGGCAATGGAAGACGCTGGCCTCACGCTAAACAAGGCGAAGTGCGAATTCTCCAAGGGGTCGTTGAGATTCTTTGGTCACATCTTCTCGGAGAACGGCATGAGGCCGGACCCGGAGAAAGTTGAAGCACTAAACACCGCCACCCCCCCCACAAACACAACGGACCTACGTTCATTCTTGGGCCTAGCCAGCTATTGCTCTAGATATCTGAAGGACTATGCAACAGTCAGCAACCCCCTGCGACTGCTCACGCGAAAGGACACGCCGTTCGTATGGTCCAAGGAGTGTGAAGAGGCGTTCGAAGCCATCAGAAGAGCCATTTCACAGGCAGAGGACATGGCATATTACGACGCCCGGCGCGACACCGAGGTAATTGTAGACGCCAGCCCGGTAGGCCTTGGCGCCATCCTGACACAAAAAGATCCGGAGGACTCGCGAAATGTCCACATAGTCGCGTACGCCAGCAGGAGCCTGACAACCACAGAACAGGCATACTCACAGGCGGAAAAAGAAAGTCTGGCGGTAGTATGGGCCTGCGAATATTTTCACCTATTTCTCTTCGGCAAGAAATTCACAATAGTCACGGACCACCAAGCCCTCCTGACCATCTATGGAAACCCCAAAGCCGTCATGCCACCAAGGATAGCTAGATGGGGTTTGAGGCTACAAGACTACCAATTTACAGTCCGGCACCAGCCCGGAAAGGAGGACAATCCCGCCGACTATCTCTCTCGTCATCCCACGACATCCACGGCATCTCAACCCTCTATCGCGGATGCGTACATTAACTATGTCATTCACCACCTACAACCACTACCCATAGGATGGGCAGAGATAACGGCACAGTCGGAAGTCGATCCCGCCCTACGCATCGTCAGACATTGCCTTCTAACAGACAAGAGGACCCTGATGAAACAGCAAGCGAAGACAGAAACAGACGAAGTCAAGGAAGAAGTCAAAGGATTACATCTAGTCCGCGACGAATTGACAGTGGTGGAAGGCATGGTACTATTAAAAGGGTGCAAGGTCGTCATCCCGAGAGCGCTCCGGGAAAGGACAATACATCTGGCCCATGAAGGACATCGGGGGATAGCGGCCACGAAACGGCTTCTTCGGCAGAAGGTGTGGTTCCCGCAACTCGACAACCTAGTAGAAACAATCATAGGAGGATGCCACGTATGTGCACAGGTAGCTACACCGCCACACCCAAATCCGCTACAAATGTCTCCGCTTCCCACCAAAGTATGGGAGGAACTAGCCGTGGACCTGTTCGGACCATTGAACGACGGAACGCACGTTGTGGTACTCATGGACGAACATTCGAGATACCCGGATGCCCAGATCGTAGACAGCAGCGCAACTTCGAGTGTCATCCCCGCCCTCGACCGGATGCTGTCAGCATACGGGATCCCCAAAGTGATAAAATCAGACAATGGCCCCACTTTCATAAGCCACGAGTTCCAGAAGTTTGCACGATACATGGGATTCCAACACCAAAAAATAACTCCCCGATGGCCTCAGGCAAACGGCATGGTCGAGAGATTCATGACCAACATCAAGAGAACACTACAGTTCGCCCACATCCAAAACAAACCGTTCGAGCAGGCTCTCAATCAACTGCTCAGGGAGTATCGTCACACACCACACAGCACCACGGGCATATGCCCGGCAGACTTGCTATTCCGGAGGCCAGTCACCACAAGGCTACCAGAGGACCCAAGACCCAAGGGTACGACAAGCCTTGAACGCGATGCAAGAGTCAACGACGAGAGGAACAAGGCGCAAATGAAGGAAGCAACGGACAGAAAGAGAAGGGCGAGAGAAAATCTGATGCAGACAGGCGATGAAGTATGGGTCAGACAACCCAAACACAGGAAGGAAGAAGTGACATTCGCACCCGAACCACTCGTCATCACACATAAGAAAGGAACAATGGTCACAAAGAAGTGACTGCACGTCCATCACCCGAAACAGCTCGCAATTCAAGCGAGTAAAACCCCATCATGGAGAGCGGTGGGAATGGGACAGAGACAGTGACGGGAATGATCTCGCAGAGGAACCCTACCAGGGAGACGCCGAGGAGTCAGAGACAGAAAAGGACGGTGCAACCCCGGCCAGAGACTGCGCGACACCGTGCGGGGTAAGGCGCCCTCAAAGGAGTCGCATCAAGCCGCTCCGCCTGATAGAAGAGATGGGGTAAGGAAATGGGAGCACCCCTCATGTTAAAAAGGGGGGAGATGTCAGCCCACCCGCACAGACAGTGCTTCTAGTAGTGACTGTTGCCAAATGCATTAGGTATCACCAAGAGTGGCTGGAAATATTCTTACCCGCACAGGGTTATGTCACCGCTCTTTAAAGTGGAGGTGGGTGGCTTGATATGATGTGGCATTTATAACGCGCCTGCATGACTTCAAACTCATGTTCAGATGTGTTTGAATGGAATAAAATCTTTCCCAAAGTGGAACTGCACCTAGAATGTATACAAAAGTGCAATGCTAAAAGTGCATTCTGCCAAAGGTGCTTGTTGGCCTTGCTTTCAGCTAGAAATCTTCTGACCCAGAGGATATGTTGTGTAACCTCTTTTCGTTTTGAATTTGAGAGGCGTAGTTTGCGCGTGGGTACACCATTCACTGGTAGCTATAGATAAATAAATCGGGTGGTATGGATCAGACAGAGTGGTCTCATAAGTATTTGTGTAGACTGAAGTACAAGGAGAGCGCTGGAGGCCAAGGATGTTACCTATTGCCAGCTGTTCTCTCTGTAAACTCGCGGTGTTCATTCCGTCTTTGCCCCGCGTCTCTGCCTACCTTTGTACGGTAACCATGGGGACTACTTAGTTGCGGTGCGCGTATTACGTCCAGCGTGCGACCGTTAGACTTACGCAGTTAGTACATGTAGGCCTCTTCCTGCATGGGAGACGTTGTGCTCGCGACTGGCAGAATGCTCCCCGAGCTTGTCTGCGGATGCTCCAATGCCAGCGTGAACAATATTTGACACAACGCCCACCTTCGCTGAATTAAGTGACCATTATCTGTTTTAGAGCATTAAACAAAGGAAACAGTGGCCACACTGATGAAATAGTTGTCCCATTGAACTGAACTTCAGGACTCCTGGAAATAGAAAACGAGTAACCCTTTGTAACCCTTTTGGACACACACACGTCCCTCCTTCAAATGAACATTTGATTTATGTGCATAAGATTTCTGCAAACAAGCAGACAGTGTTATAATCCACAGGGACCATTGGAGCAAATTAAATTCACCTGTGGAGAACTTTGTAGTTTACTTTATTGAATTGCAAGTCACGTCGGGAAAATGGCAGCTTTACTCACATCCTAACCATCTTCTACACTTTGTTTTTCCATTTTCATCTTTGGCTTTAAGCACAATTTCAGTTTAAATACATGAAACTGATATGCAAACATTACAGGCACTTTTATAGTAAATTGATTTTCTATATATATATTTATATATATATATATATATATATATATATATATATGATTTATGTCTTAATGTTTATTTCTGTCTTAAACAACAAGACCATGCAACTAGGATCTGAGCATCTACACTGCAGCACTCTATATGAGGCCTGGAGGTAATGCGAAAAAATAACAAAATGATGTATTCTGCCGTTCCCACGTAAATGTTGTTTTTTGCATTATTTTTTTAATTCTTATATGTAATATGTAATTGGTTATTTAGAACGTGCTTAATACCCAGAGGTTTCTAAGTGCAGACCCGAGGATCAAACCTGTGTTAATCTGCGTCTTCTTGCATCCAAGATG
This sequence comes from Ambystoma mexicanum, assembly GCF_040938575.1. Taxonomy (NCBI): domain Eukaryota; kingdom Metazoa; phylum Chordata; class Amphibia; order Caudata; family Ambystomatidae; genus Ambystoma; species Ambystoma mexicanum. The sequence continues at coordinate 1,030,427,736 of NC_090921.1, read as the reverse complement.
AGCACATTGCCCGTGACCTATCTTCCCGAGACATATCAGCAACAAATAGAAACACAAACATAAATCAAAAACAGGAAGCATAACAAAACAAACGGGGGAGGAAATTATATACGATCCACAATCAATTTCATATCAGAAGGCATATTAAGAAAATGATTATAGTTTGCCAAGAAAAAAGGAAGATTACTGTGATAACAGCCAATAACTACACAGTGGGCCTCAATACGAGTCCGACGGTAACTGTGCCAGAAAAACCGGCAGATTACCGCCGGACCCGTATTACCATTCCGCCTCTGTGATTCCCGGAATCACCGGGGCATTACGACTCGGGTGACCCGGAATTCCGGAGGCGGAATTCTGTAAGTCCCCATTGCCATGGAGTCCATGGGGGTGGGGACAATGGAAACACTGGTTCTGTCTATGACGGAGCCAGTGTTTCCATTTGCACCTGCAGGTGGGTGGCGTTACTGCCTCCAGGTCAAACCTGGCGGGAGTGACACCTCCCACCTGCAGGACTCTGAATTAGCCGGTCCGGAAAGAACGGTGGCAGCGTTTTTAACGCCACCACTCTTCCCGGACCGGCAGGGTCGTAATGAGGCCCAGTCTGTGTTAGTTTGCATGCACCACTTGCCTAACTTAATCCTATACACACATTTCAGGTCCAAACTCATGGCAATCCCGGGCCCCGTTCTATCGCAAAGCCAGGCCATCACCTTATTTCTAAGGGCCTCTCGGGTCCGACCTGGAAGATGGCATAACGTTGGTATCAATAAGATTTCTTGAGTCAGTAACTAATTCTCTCAATGACTTGTCTACAATATATGACATATCGGATTTACAAAGATGAGAAGTCCCAAAGGGGCTCATTTTAGTTTTAATGGAAACTTTGAGTGCCACAGAGGCTAAGGATGGGCCCAAGTTCGTCTCCCCACCATACAGCCTTCCCTGACCATCTGCATCAGTGGGTGTAGCAGAAGATGATGCTAAAGAGATGGACTAGTGCTGCAATTCACTTTCAAGGGCCACAGGCTTCTGGATATTCAAGGCATCAGTCTCAGTTTGACTACTTTTGTCATCAATTACTGCATAGTCAGAGTCCTGCATAGAGGTTTGGCAATCAACAGTAATCATATCAGCAGCCTGATGTATCTATCTGACAGAAAATATCTATCATTTCCTTACCCAGCCATGTTGCTCGGGCAGCTCAGAATCCGCCTGGATAAGACTATTGTGGAAGGGTGCCTCGGGCTTTAATTGTGAATATGCACCCCTACCCCAAGACCTGGAACATACCTGGAACATACCGGAAATGTTTGAAAGTGCCAAGTAAATGGGTGGCCATCAAATGTTTGAAAGCGTGCACCAATCGGATTGGTGCCAGAAGCTCCCACAGAGAGAGAGGGAGTCTGCCTTTTCCTTACTCATTGCTGGGACAGGCCTCAACCCTTATGGGCCTTTAATTAGGTAAAACATCATACGATGGATGGGATGCAGAATAACTCTTAACCCAAATAATAAGACCGACTCAGAAAGTTGGCAAAATGTCTCATCAGACTGTTTTAGTTTTCAATTGTCTAAAACAGGGAGTTACAACGGATATCAACGGACATCACACAGCAAAGTCTCTTGCATTTCATAAAAAAGCATTCTTATATAACAATAATTTGTCATACGTGACGTCATACTACGTGGCAAACAAGAAAACCCTACATGGGATTGTGGTTGGCTTAAGGGAAACATCTAAGTATACTTACTATATAGGGACGGGTGTGATTGGGTCTCTACAGTGAGGTTGGCAATTTATGCCCACCCCTAGTGCAAGTCATCTTCAATAGTGATTAGATACACGATATATCATTCGTTCTCAAACTATGAGGTCCTTCGTTATATGGCCTTCTACAATTGGTTGGCACGTTTGTACCATTCTGGAACATTTGACTCACTAGCAGCACATAAGCTAGTACCCCAGGTGTCAGTGGGTGGACTTGACTGTGCATCCCCACCCAATTAGCCCTACATAGCTCATTGCTCATGCCATCTGCCATTCAAATTGTCTTTGAACTTGTCCTTGCAAAGTATCACTGCTCCTGGGAATAAAAGGGAGTGTAGGCACTTCTTATTGCAGTTCTGGTCTGTACGCCCCAACTCCTATTTCCATCCTTGGCTCACATAACAGGAAACCATTTTTCAACCCGTTTTTCAGCATTTAATTGTCTTGAATTAATAACCTGGCACTCATGGTGTTCTCTCTTTCCAACTTAACAAGGGATGCCTCAGCATCTCATGTTCACTGTTCTTCAAGGACTGATAACCAGTTTTGGCTGCTTCTGCCTTTGACACCAGGCCAGACAGCCTCCTTGGTTTTCCTTCGAACTTCAGCTTATTTCTTTGCTGTGACACATGCATAGCTATCAACCCTTCTTTCTTTGTGGGTTTCAGCTTATTAAAATTGTGACATCAAACATCCAGATTCAATCTCACTATGTATAGCAGGCCTTTAAGATTACTTAATCTACTTGCATTGCTGAATCTGTACCGTTATAAAATGACTTGCATTTTCTTAGTGCTCTTCACACATGCAATCTTCATTCTGCATATGAAAGCTTCTGTGATTCTTCACTTCGTCATCATATTCTGTAAGGTCTATGCATCTTCTTCCTTGACCATCCTTCTTAGTGCGTCACTCTTATTTCCTGTGACGTCACCTAGCTTCTCTTTTCTCTTATTTTCATATTCCTTCAGGAACCTCTTCCAGGAGATTGTCAGTTCTCCGAGGATACATCAGGTAGGGTTTCATTAATGGATACTTTGTCTCAAAGACTCCGCGGAATAGTCACTGTTACTGGTATTAAACTTGGCACAACTTCTGGTTTCAAGCATACGGGTAGCAGAGGGGCGGGACTTCCTGTAGAGACATTTGGCTGCTCCTCTTCAGGCCCCTGAAGCATTGAGAGGATGCCTGAAGAAAGGCTGTGTGTAAGCTGTGCAAGGTTTATAGCCTCTCACATACAAAGACCAGGAAATGATGCCTCGTTCCCTTTATTCGGTGGGAACCACCAAGTCTTCACAGAAACCGCTAACCATCAATGAGAAAGAGTAGAAAGGTGAGGCAGCTCACATGCCATCATCCACTATCACGTATTTGAACAACCCTTCACGAATGCCAATACAACTAGGATACAAAATTGTCATGTTAATCATATTAAGCAGATGGAGTGAATAGATTTATCACACCTGTACACACTGATTTAGATTATAGAAGGAGGAAATACAGGGGGGAGGTGTGACACAGTGATATTGACTAATTTTGTGACCTGGGACAAAGTAGGACAATGCTGCACAAACCCCAAATATCATTTGATGACTTGAGTGAGTTCAGACAGCGAAGAAACAAGCATAATTAGTTAGAAGGGTTAGGAGTTGGGAAGGAGATCCGGCAAGCCGATTAGAACGAAGAGAATGAGGGAAAGAAAGAAAAAAAGAATGAAAGAAAGAAAGAAAGAAAGAAAGAAAGAAAGAAAGAAAGAAAGAAAGAAAGAAAGAAAGAAAGAAGAGCAGTTTGCCTAACAAGGCAACTCAGACTTTGAACCAAATTACTAACATTTTAATGAGAGCTCTGATCCAGACCCTGGCACGGTCTAGACTACTTTGAGGAGAAGAACTTTCCTAAAAGTATGCTGGAGGTTCTCTGACCCTGGTCCTAGCAAAGGCCAGGGGCCCTCAGCATAGAAAAGAGCTGACTACAATCATGTTAGTGGCGTTAGCCCATAGCCTGCTAAGGGCCAAAGAACCAGAAAGAAATTAGCAATCTGAGCCTGCAGTGGACTCAGGTTAGGAAGGTGATACTTGGCTAGTTGATGAGGATAATCTCAGGCTAAAAAGACCCAGGCTGGGGAGGAGGGAGACATTCCTGCCTACCAATGAATTCTGTACTCCCTTAGACAAGGGGGAATCATAATTTCTTGCCTGGAAGTGAGTAGAGCTTACATTCCAAGAGTCCAGAAGAACTTGGCACTAAGCAGCAGCAAGCAATGACATTGTCAGGAAAGAGTGCCAGGGAGCTATAAATACCCTGGGACTGTAATTTGACCTACGAAAAGCAAGCAGCGGACTATAACCCTAGAACTGTGCTTCGTATAATAGAGTAGTGGACTTAAACTGGTAAAATAGTTCTTCTTAGCTCAGATCCCAACACTTGTTTGGATAGATAGCTATCCTGACACTGTTAAAATCAAGTTATCTTTGTTCAATTGGTTACCCCTAAAACCCCTTTAGGAATTCATCCAACCCCAAAGCTCACAGGAGGCGTCACTAACATGTAAAATACACATTTGGGTCCTGGATAGGATGGACAAAGTGTGGTCCAAGCACTTGAAGAACTTAACCCCCTCACCTGGGTCACCCATGACACCCCATGGAGACCACTAGGCATTCAATTGCTCCTTCCTGTTGACCTGTGTACATTTTGTACCAGGGTTTTTTTACATCATGACAAATTGGACCTGAGGAGTGGGGCTAAAAAGCTCTTTTTTTCTATCCCCACTATCAATAACAATGGTCCTCTTGCTGGCGGATCTTCCCCACTCTGATGTTTGTCCCTGCTACAACCACTAAGTGCTTTCCAGGATAAGAATCAGAATTCACATTAAGTTAAAAGTGTATTATAGCTTTCATCGCTTCTGATCCCTTCTGATCTGCTTCCCTCATTCGATTGTCCTTTAACCTGCTTCCTTTTGGATGGCCCCTCGCCAGAGAGCCTAGACAAGCTCCTCCTGTGCTCCCAGGACCCACATGAATTATTTTATAATCCTTTGATATGGAGCCCCATTCCGTCCACATCTTCTCCTACTTTTAGCAGCCGGGCTGTCTCGCCAACTCCCAGAGAGAGTAGTGTATCCCAATCTCTGGATCTTCCCTAATATGGGTGGGCAACCAGTTCCACCAGACATGACACAATTCACAATCCTTCCAAAAGACAGTTTTCAGGAGTTGTCTGACAGAGCCCTACCCAAGGACTCATAAATCCCATTGCTGTTTTGAGATGCCACTCTCCTGGCCAGAGATTCTGCAAATACCAAAACAAATTGAGGAAGCAAGTCCTCATCTTCCTGCCATATAGCCCATTTACCGGCAGTTACATTGGCCATTGATCTGGCATAGACACAGCAGGTATACTCTTCTTCTCTCATAAACTTGCTGTCTGCGACACAGTCCTTAAAGCTATTTTGTCAGCCTCGCAAACAAGCTTATCCCAGGTGATGCGAGCATAGGGCTAAAGGATACCATCAGCAACATCCCCAAATTCATGCCTAACATATTTTCCAATGAAACAACCCTGAACCAAGAGTCGGAGAAACAACTCCTATGATTCGCTGTCATTTTCCCCAACATTAGAAAGGTGCAGGGCTTTGGTGCCACCATACCTATTCCTAGCTGCCTATTGACATCCTTTGACAAGCCCTGGCCTTTACTTCCAGGAACCCACCTTTATCAAAACCATGACCCAATATCCTAGGCAACCACAGTTGCAGCCTCAGTGCAAAGCCATGTTCTCTGATACACAGTTCCCGTAGACTCCAAAATCAAACAAATGATGCGCCTTTTAAGGGATCTCTCTACCCAGCCCGACACCAAAAACCCTTGCCAGTACCATCTCTGGGGACCACTGAACTTAGCCATCTGCCCCCTTTTTCAAAACATGTTCATGCTCCTAAAGACCAAAGCCCCAGTGCCTGTAACTGTCCTCCCACAATCCAACATCAAACTCAGATCCAACAATGCCAGGTAGACTAATGTGAATGATTTCAATATTCAGAATCCCCTAACTGACCTAGTGACCACCATGGGTAACTAATAACTATACCATTCGTCTCAACAAATTGTCCCCAGAGGGATGCAGGATTTTACTTATAGACAGGAACTCCAAAACTCAAGGATAAGAAGAGTTCCTCTGATCTGCCCAGAGACACTCTCTTGCTCTGTCCATTACACAAAGACCTAATTTCAGGGTGAAATACCCATTAGATACCAAGGCACCCTTGAATGTGGTAACACCTCATCGACTCCCTGGAACCTGCTCCACTTTTTGGTTAAATGGCTGGAACGGATTACTTCCTCCAGAACTCCTGCAACACAATGTTAGTGGAAGGCTATTTTAACATGTGAGGAGATTGCACATACAATAAAAATGCTCTAGACCTTACCATTAATATGACAGCATTAGTATTGAACAGCTCATAAACTAACCAACAGTTAAGTGACCATACGCTGTATTAGCTAATTCCTTAGAAGCTGCCCCTAACTCAGCGAACTAGTCTAAAATTTGCATAAATTGGTCCTCCATGAAATGTTACTTGACCAATGATTTTCCACAGTCACACCTCTTAAGGTCACTGTCAGGAGCTGCCATGATGCCATGTGGGAACCTGGCAGGACCTCAACGTAAGGTGGAAGGCAAAGGAAAAAGAATTATGGAGCAAGCAACAAACAATTCTGGCATACAGACGAAGACAGGGAAAGCAAAGAACAACCAGCCTCACCTGGACAGAGCTGCACCGGAACCTTTCACCCAGGAACTGTCTCCACTACAGCATGAGTCCCCAGGACCCCTTAACAAGTGAAAGGTACGCAGGTGTCTGCTCCGCTCAAGAATTATACTGGCTGATACCACCTACGTGCAGCAAGCCAGAGCAGGATTCAGCATCCTACTGGGAAAACCACAAGATTGGAGACAACTGAAACTTACCTTGAACGTATGGGAGGGCCCATAAAACCAGGGAGAGATGGGGTCATCCACCCCTCAACTCGAGGAGACTCAGGAGGTGGGTTCCGACCTAGGTGGGACCTATGCAGCTCTAGCAGCTACCGAGGGATGGGTCATAAAAGAGAAAGTCCCAGCTCACAGGGGTCTTTGGTGTCACTCTTGAAGCAACAGCAGAATGAGGAGGGAGGCTCAGAAGACTACACCTGGGCTGATTAGGCCGCGGCGCTAGAAGCATAACGACCCAGAGATCTGATCAGCCCGCTTACCACCCATATTTCCCTACAACCACCAGAGAGGAACTCCAAGAAGGTTTCGGCAACTACAACCCAATCACGGACTCTAGATCCTCAGATCCCGACACTAAAACGTCCAATAAAGCCCTCTGGATCGCAACTAGCTCGTGTGTCCCTCATATGTACCGCACATATGTACCGCACATATGTACCGCACATCCATTAAAGGGATCCAGTGGAATTCATGAGCGTCCCACAGAAGTTAGGCCACTTTATTTTCTTAAGAGAAGTCCAAGGTGTGCCTTTACGGTTCTGGGACCTAGAGTCTTTGGTGCTATGTCTCAATAAAGAAATTGGCTTTTTCCATGTGTGCAGGATTGAGATCCCGAGTGCGCATGATAAACCCCCCCCCCCCCACCACCACCCACTGAAATTTACCAACAGATGCTTTTAAGGTCTATGTGGTACGTCTTAAAACAGTTTCAAGGAAATTCAAGAGGTAATAGAATAAGTCTATCGCCCAGGAGGATGGGACTCCTGCCTTACACATCAAGTAGTATATCACAGAGCCATCTTCGGACAGAACAAATACATTGTTATAGCTTAAAAGGAGCTCTTCAGAATATCCTTGGAGCTGACCAATACCCAACTAATCATTCTGACCCACTTTCCTCAGAGAAGCTGGTTAATGGCCGTGTGACTTAATTCTGAAACCAAATCGACGGGTCCTTTAACACGAACATGAATTAGTGGCCACCCCATAACAGCTACCCAACCCTAGTCATTTTCTCTCATTCGGACTTGGGGATTGACTCAGCACCCTAGTTTATTTATCACCAACCTACCAATGCCTCTTCCAAAGTGGGATTGTTTCAAGCCCCTTTGAACAAGCAGTCATACACCCACTGATGAAGAAAGTCAATACAGGCATTTACAACCTGTCCAGACTTTAACCCAACTTTAATCATCCTTCCTTTGCCAAGATTGTGGAAAAGCACTTTACAAAGGAAAGCGTCAATCTTGTAGTGAATCATAGAGCCTCTTCAAGGACAGATAGTCCGGGTCTGCCCGGACAGAAGTAGTCAGCTATTTGGCCAACAATGCAATGTTGCACTAATATTGTAAGGCATTTTCTCTGCCAGTGACTTTGTGAACAATACAATTTTAATTGACCAGCTAAATACAAAAGGGGCATTTAGGGCACTGTACTGTCATGGATTTAGTCATTCCTCTCTGGCCAATTTTCACAAGTTTGAATCACAGAGTCGCACAGATTGATGTCAAGTATGAGAGACAAGGACGTGGGACTCCTCCTAGAGACCTAGAAGAGGGACACGAAGTAGGATGAGGACTGGGACTAGTTTGAGAGACTGTCACTTCCACTCTACAAGTTACAGCGCTCTAAAGTTTGTCTGGGTTGAGACATCCTGGCAGAAGAAAGCATAGTCAGTGGAAACACACACACACAATAAAAATCTGTGATGCGGTCAGTGTATGCTAAAAGCAACTTGCTGTGGTGAACACACATTCGGTTGGTCAACATTCTTTCCCTTTTTCTTCCCTCTGTGGCTTCGTTTTGGCCACAAGATGGCTGTTAACTGCAACCATATGTGGTGAAACAAAAATGCACCCCTTTCCTCCAGCTCAACCACAAAGTCCAGATTATGCAAACACAACTCCTGAGCAAAATGTATATTTTTACAATGGAGAATGCTTAGGCTTGCCACACTCTTCGTTTAGACAGCTGCCATATCTACTACGTCCAGGAAACCCCTAGATGGCTCCCAAATGACTTATGGGCACAATTCAATGGGACCTGCATCACACACAAATGCTACTCCAAGATTTGCCATGAATAGTAACTAACCTGCTATGTCACTACTAACCAGAGACACTGTCAAGTTCATCAAACCTGAATCCTAAGATCACCAACAAAGGGACAGCTGAGAAGACCATGTTGGGAGGTCTTGGGCCCATGTTCTGGAACACCTTGCCTGATGACTTTAAACTTCTGGAAGGCCACAGGATCATTCAAGAAGGCAGTGAAGGCTTTCCTAGGGCAGGTGTTTGCCTAAGTGGATAGGAAAATCCTGGACCAGCGTGTGTTGTTTCCATAGCACCTCCCGCTCTAGCTCTGCACTGTTACCACGTGTTGCTCTGTTTGGTTCTTTTGTGTACAGTAATGTCAGGAATGTGGTTTGTCAGTATTACCTTGAAAGCTTTACTCTTGATAGTACCCCCCTATCATTGCACCTACCTAGGGGGACCAGATTTAAAAATAAAAAATAAAAACGAGACAGGCCATAGACATACAAATTGGACTAAAGTAAACACAAATACTACTTCTAAGTCGCTGGCCTGTTGCAAGGGGAAGAGGGTGTGTGCTCACAGGCACACTCCTCTGATTGGAGGAGAGTGGCCCCGGAGGTGAAGTGGGAGGAATTGGGGTGTGAAAAGCATTCACGTCCCCATTCACGCGCAGGAAGAGTCGCACTGGGCCCAATTCCCGGATTTCGAAATCGGGTCCCGGCAAAAACCGGGATCGTAGACACCCACCCTCCCCATCTCGGGATGGGGTTTGCAAAATTAAAAAACTCTGGGGATCCCCGGACAGAGGACGATTTCCCGGGACTGTCCCGGGAAAACCGGGATGTCTGGTCACCCTATACTGACCCTCTTCCATATCTTTGACCCCTTGAAGCGAATTGCATTTGCTGGTGGTGGCGCTCTACAAATCAAAATAAAATACAAATAAAACTTGCCATTCTAACTTGCAATAGTTCATCACAAACTGGAAGAACTCCCTTTCATTTTCAAATGTAGCACCTTCTCAAGATGGCATTCCACTTGCAATGGTTCCTCCCAAACTTGGAGTATTCCCTTCAACTTACACATGTGTATGATCTTCCCTTCACATTAATGTGACACCCCAACTTGCAACCGTTCATTTCGCCTCTCACTTTGTACTCTTGGAGTCCTCTTCCGGATTCACAGTTTGGGTCCTTTTTTCATCACGCAGGCTCCTTGCTCTTTCCTCTCTTTGTCCTTTTCTGCTAGCGCTCTGTCCACTCTCTGCTTTCCTGGGCGTGTCTATGAGGTCAACTTCCTGCCTCTTCCGTTTCATGTGTGCAGTTGAATGTTTCGTTCTCCCCTTGTGGCTGGATTTGTGATTGTTGCCTCATCCACGCAGCAAATTTGGTCCAACTTCATCGTCTTTTTGCCAATTCACCTAACCAGCACCAAACAGAGTTCCTGTCTCGTGCCTCTGCACCCACCCCAGATGTGCACCAGGCATCTGTCTTGGTCTCTCCCTTTGGCTTGGTTATGCACAATGTCTAGTGTGTGTCACCTTTCTGTAACGTGCCTCTCCACAGCCAAGCACATAACAGGTTTGGTACCCAACCTCAATGCGTTCACCAGCATTTGTCTCGGACATTGACCGGCCTCCTCTCCGCATGTCTGATTCATAATACCAATTAGGAACTTTGGCAGGACTACTTTCCAATCGCTTGTAGTAACACCAACACCCCAACCATACCTCTTTCGTCCTCCACTTTTCATTTCTTGCTGAGGGCCACTTCGCCTATGCTAACCAGGGAAAGGAACAATCAATGGCAAAGCCAACCGTTTTGCCTTTTGTGTAGGCGTGGGATAGGCATTTGCCAAGCACTGCAGTAATGGTAATAAATTGACGTAAATTGTAGCAGCTGCAAAATTGTGTGATTACTTGGGTATGTAATAGCAGTGCCTGGCAAATGCCTATCTGATACCTACACACAAGCCAAAACGGTTGGCTTTCCCATTGAGGGTTTTTAACAGGACTTCAGTGAACTATGCAAATGGTGCTTGTAAATCAAGTGGCTGAAGGTACACTTGGTTAAGATTTTATTTTACACTGGTAGCTCATTAACAGCTCTAATTAGGCCATTAACTATCAGAAGACAGCTTTGAAATAACACTGGCATGCACTTCGAGCACAATGTTTGATGTTACTGCTTGATAAAGCTAGCTCAAACAGATCCGAGAAGGATGTGTTTTGGACAGGTGGGGACAGGAAGTGGGTGGAAATGGCCATAGGGATTAGCATGGCCATTGAGAGGACCCTGATGAAACAGCAAGCGAAGACAGAAACAGACGAAGTCAAGGAAGAAGTCAAAGGATTACATCTAGTCCGCGACGAATTGACAGTGGTGGAAGGCATGGTACTATTAAAAGGGTGCAAGGTCGTCATCCCGAGAGCGCTCCGGGAAAGGACAATACATCTGGCCCATGAAGGACATCGGGGGATAGCGGCCACGAAACGGCTTCTTCGGCAGAAGGTGTGGTTCCCGCAACTCGACAACCTAGTAGAAACAATCATAGGAGGATGCCACGTATGTGCACAGGTAGCTACACCGCCACACCCAAATCCGCTACAAATGTCTCCGCTTCCCACCAAAGTATGGGAGGAACTAGCCGTGGACCTGTTCGGACCATTGAACGACGGAACGCACGTTGTGGTACTCATGGACGAACATTCGAGATACCCGGATGCCCAGATCGTAGACAGCAGCGCAACTTCGAGTGTCATCCCCGCCCTCGACCGGATGCTGTCAGCATACGGGATCCCCAAAGTGATAAAATCAGACAATGGCCCCACTTTCATAAGCCACGAGTTCCAGAAGTTTGCACGATACATGGGATTCCAACACCAAAAAATAACTCCCCGATGGCCTCAGGCAAACGGCATGGTCGAGAGATTCATGACCAACATCAAGAGAACACTACAGTTCGCCCACATCCAAAACAAACCGTTCGAGCAGGCTCTCAATCAACTGCTCAGGGAGTATCGTCACACACCACACAGCACCACGGGCATATGCCCGGCAGACTTGCTATTCCGGAGGCCAGTCACCACAAGGCTACCAGAGGACCCAAGACCCAAGGGTACGACAAGCCTTGAACGCGATGCAAGAGTCAACGACGAGAGGAACAAGGCGCAAATGAAGGAAGCAACGGACAGAAAGAGAAGGGCGAGAGAAAATCTGATGCAGACAGGCGATGAAGTATGGGTCAGACAACCCAAACACAGGAAGGAAGAAGTGACATTCGCACCCGAACCACTCGTCATCACACATAAGAAAGGAACAATGGTCACAAAGAAGTGACTGCACGTCCATCACCCGAAACAGCTCGCAATTCAAGCGAGTAAAACCCCATCATGGAGAGCGGTGGGAATGGGACAGAGACAGTGACGGAATGATCTCGCAGAGGAACCCTACCAGGGAGACGCCGAGGAGTCAGAGACAGAAAAGGACGGTGCAACCCCGGCCAGAGACTGCGCGACACCGTGCGGGGTAAGGCGCCCTCAAAGGAGTCGCATCAAGCCGCTCCGCCTGATAGAAGAGATGGGGTAAGGAAATGGGAGCACCCCTCATGTTAAAAAGGGGGGAGATGTCAGCCCACCCGCACAGACAGTGCTTCTAGTAGTGACTGTTGCCAAATGCATTAGGTATCACCAAGAGTGGCTGGAAATATTCTTACCCGCACAGGGTTATGTCACCGCTCTTTAAAGTGGAGGTGGGTGGCTTGATATGATGTGGCATTTATAACGCGCCTGCATGACTTCAAACTCATGTTCAGATGTGTTTGAATGGAATAAAATCTTTCCCAAAGTGGAACTGCACCTAGAATGTATACAAAAGTGCAATGCTAAAAGTGCATTCTGCCAAAGGTGCTTGTTGGCCTTGCTTTCAGCTAGAAATCTTCTGACCCAGAGGATATGTTGTGTAACCTCTTTTCGTTTTGAATTTGAGAGGCGTAGTTTGCGCGTGGGTACACCATTCACTGGTAGCTATAGATAAATAAATCGGGTGGTATGGATCAGACAGAGTGGTCTCATAAGTATTTGTGTAGACTGAAGTACAAGGAGAGCGCTGGAGGCCAAGGATGTTACCTATTGCCAGCTGTTCTCTCTGTAAACTCGCGGTGTTCATTCCGTCTTTGCCCCGCGTCTCTGCCTACCTTTGTACGGTAACCATGGGGACTACTTAGTTGCGGTGCGCGTATTACGTCCAGCGTGCGACCGTTAGACTTACGCAGTTAGTACATGTAGGCCTCTTCCTGCATGGGAGACGTTGTGCTCGCGACTGGCAGAATGCTCCCCGAGCTTGTCTGCGGATGCTCCAATGCCAGCGTGAACAATATTTGACACAACGCCCACCTTCGCTGAATTAAGTGACCCTTCATTATCTGTTTTAGAGCATTAAACAAAGGAAACAGTGGCCACACTGATGAAATAGTTGTCCCATTGAACTGAACTTCAGGACTCCTGGAAATAGAAAACGAGTAACCCTTTGTAACCCTTTTGGACACACACACGTCCCTCCTTCAAATGAACATTTGATTTATGTGCATAAGATTTCTGCAAACAAGCAGACAGTGTTATAATCCACAGGGACCATTGGAGCAAATTAAATTCACCTGTGGAGAACTTTGTAGTTTACTTTATTGAATTGCAAGTCACGTCGGGAAAATGGCAGCTTTACTCACATCCTAACCATCTTCTACACTTTGTTTTTCCATTTTCATCTTTGGCTTTAAGCACAATTTCAGTTTAAATACATGAAACTGATATGCAAACATTACAGGCACTTTTATAGTAAATTGATTTTCTATATATATATTTATATATATATATATATATATATATATATATATATATATGATTTATGTCTTAATGTTTATTTCTGTCTTAAACAACAAGACCATGCAACTAGGATCTGAGCATCTACACTGCAGCACTCTATATGAGGCCTGGAGGTAATGCGAAAAAATAACAAAATGATGTATTCTGCCGTTCCCACGTAAATGTTGTTTTTTGCATTATTTTTTTAATTCTTATATGTAATATGTAATTGGTTATTTAGAACGTGCTTAATACCCAGAGGTTTCTAAGTGCAGACCCGAGGATCAAACCTGTGTTAATCTGCGTCTTCTTGCATCCAAGATGAGCACATTGCCCGTGACCTATCTTCCCGAGACATATCAGCAACAAATAGAAACACAAACATAAATCAAAAACAGGAAGCATAACAAAACAAACGGGGGAGGAAATTATATACGATCCACAATCAATTTCATATCAGAAGGCATATTAAGAAAATGATTATAGTTTGCCAAGAAAAAAGGAAGATTACTGTGATAACAGCCAATAACTACACAGTGGGCCTCAATACGAGTCCGACGGTAACTGTGCCAGAAAAACCGGCAGATTACCGCCGGACCCGTATTACCATTCCGCCTCTGTGATTCCCGGAATCACCGGGGCATTACGACTCGGGTGACCCGGAATTCCGGAGGCGGAATTCTGTAAGTCCCCATTGCCATGGAGTCCATGGGGGTGGGGACAATGGAAACACTGGTTCTGTCTATGACGGAGCCAGTGTTTCCATTTGCACCTGCAGGTGGGTGGCGTTACTGCCTCCAGGTCAAACCTGGCGGGAGTGACACCTCCCACCTGCAGGACTCTGAATTAGCCGGTCCGGAAAGAACGGTGGCAGCGTTTTTAACGCCACCACTCTTCCCGGACCGGCAGGGTCGTAATGAGGCCCAGTCTGTGTTAGTTTGCATGCACCACTTGCCTAACTTAATCCTATACACACATTTCAGGTCCAAACTCATGGCAATCCCGGGCCCCGTTCTATCGCAAAGCCAGGCCATCACCTTATTTCTAAGGGCCTCTCGGGTCCGACCTGGAAGATGGCATAACGTTGGTATCAATAAGATTTCTTGAGTCAGTAACTAATTCTCTCAATGACTTGTCTACAATATATGGCATATCGGATTTACAAAGATGAGAAGTCCCAAAGGGGCTCATTTTAGTTTTAATGGAAACTTTGAGTGCCACAGAGGCTAAGGATGGGCCCAAGTTCGTCTCCCCACCATACAGCCTTCCCTGACCATCTGCATCAGTGGGTGTAGCAGAAGATGATGCTAAAGAGATGGACTAGTGCTGCAATTCACTTTCAAGGGCCACAGGCTTCTGGATATTCAAGGCATCAGTCTCAGTTTGACTACTTTTGTCATCAATTACTGCATAGTCAGAGTCCTGCATAGAGGTTTGGCAATCAACAGTAATCATATCAGCAGCCTGATGTATCTATCTGACAGAAAATATCTATCATTTCCTTACCCAGCCATGTTGCTCGGGCAGCTCAGAATCCGCCTGGATAAGACTATTGTGGAAGGGTGCCTCGGGCTTTAATTGTGAATATGCACCCCTACCCCAAGACCTGGAACATACCTGGAACATACCGGAAATGTTTGAAAGTGCCAAGTAAATGGGTGGCCATCAAATGTTTGAAAGCGTGCACCAATCGGATTGGTGCCAGAAGCTCCCACAGAGAGAGAGGGAGTCTGCCTTTTCCTTACTCATTGCTGGGACAGGCCTCAACCCTTATGGGCCTTTAATTAGGTAAAACATCATACGATGGATGGGATGCAGAATAACTCTTAACCCAAATAATAAGACCGACTCAGAAAGTTGGCAAAATGTCTCATCAGACTGTTTTAGTTTTCAATTGTCTAAAACAGGGAGTTACAACGGATATCAACGGACATCACACAGCAAAGTCTCTTGCATTTCATAAAAAAGCATTCTTATATAACAATAATTTGTCATACGTGACGTCATACTACGTGGCAAACAAGAAAACCCTACATGGGATTGTGGTTGGCTTAAGGGAAACATCTAAGTATACTTACTATATAGGGACGGGTGTGATTGGGTCTCTACAGTGAGGTTGGCAATTTATGCCCACCCCTAGTGCAAGTCATCTTCAATAGTGATTAGATACACGATATATCATTCGTTCTCAAACTATGAGGTCCTTCGTTATATGGCCTTCTACAATTGGTTGGCACGTTTGTACCATTCTGGAACATTTGACTCACTAGCAGCACATAAGCTAGTACCCCAGGTGTCAGTGGGTGGACTTGACTGTGCATCCCCACCCAATTAGCCCTACATAGCTCATTGCTCATGCCATCTGCCATTCAAATTGTCTTTGAACTTGTCCTTGCAAAGTATCACTGCTCCTGGGAATAAAAGGGAGTGTAGGCACTTCTTATTGCAGTTCTGGTCTGTACGCCCCAACTCCTATTTCCATCCTTGGCTCACATAACAGGAAACCATTTTTCAACCCGTTTTTCAGCATTTAATTGTCTTGAATTAATAACCTGGCACTCATGGTGTTCTCTCTTTCCAACTTAACAAGGGATGCCTCAGCATCTCATGTTCACTGTTCTTCAAGGACTGATAACCAGTTTTGGCTGCTTCTGCCTTTGACACCAGGCCAGACAGCCTCCTTGGTTTTCCTTCGAACTTCAGCTTATTTCTTTGCTGTGACACATGCATAGCTATCAACCCTTCTTTCTTTGTGGGTTTCAGCTTATTAAAATTGTGACATCAAACATCCAGATTCAATCTCACTATGTATAGCAGGCCTTTAAGATTACTTAATCTACTTGCATTGCTGAATCTGTACCGTTATAAAATGACTTGCATTTTCTTAGTGCTCTTCACACATGCAATCTTCATTCTGCATATGAAAGCTTCTGTGATTCTTCACTTCGTCATCATATTCTGTAAGGTCTATGCATCTTCTTCCTTGACCATCCTTCTTAGTGCGTCACTCTTATTTCCTGTGACGTCGCCTAGCTTCTCTTTTCTCTTATTTTCATATTCCTTCAGGAACCTCTTCCAGGAGATTGTCAGTTCTCCGAGGATACATCAGGTAGGGTTTCATTAATGGATACTTTGTCTCAAAGACTCCGCGGAATAGTCACTGTTACTGGTATTAAACTTGGCACAACTTCTGGTTTCAAGCATACGGGTAGCAGAGGGGCGGGACTTCCTGTAGAGACATTTGGCTGCTCCTCTTCAGGCCCCTGAAGCATTGAGAGGATGCCTGAAGAAAGGCTGTGTGTAAGCTGTGCAAGGTTTATAGCCTCTCACATACAAAGACCAGGAAATGATGCCTCGTTCCCTTTATTCGGTGGGAACCACCAAGTCTTCACAGAAACCGCTAACCATCAATGAGAAAGAGTAGAAAGGTGAGGCAGCTCACATGCCATCATCCACTATCACGTATTTGAACAACCCTTCACGAATGCCAATACAACTAGGATACAAAATTGTCATGTTAATCATATTAAGCAGATGGAGTGAATAGATTTATCACACCTGTACACACTGATTTAGATTATAGAAGGAGGAAATACAGGGGGGAGGTGTGACACAGTGATATTGACTAATTTTGTGACCTGGGACAAAGTAGGACAATGCTGCACAAACCCCAAATATCATTTGATGACTTGAGTGAGTTCAGACAGCGAAGAAACAAGCATAATTAGTTAGAAGGGTTAGGAGTTGGGAAGGAGATCCGGCAAGCCGATTAGAACGAAGAGAATGAGGGAAAGAAAGAAAAAAAGAATGAAAGAAAGAAAGAAAGAAAGAAAGAAAGAAAGAAAGAAAGAAAGAAAGAAAGAAAGAAAGAAAGAAAGAAAGAAAGAAAGAAAGAAAGAAAGAAAGAAGAGCAGTTTGCCTAACAAGGCAACTCAGACTTTGAACCAAATTACTAACATTTTAATGAGAGCTCTGATCCAGACCCTGGCACGGTCTAGACTACTTTGAGGAGAAGAACTTTCCTAAAAGTATGCTGGAGGTTCTCTGACCCTGGTCCTAGCAAAGGCCAGGGGCCCTCAGCATAGAAAAGAGCTGACTACAATCATGTTAGTGGCGTTAGCCCATAGCCTGCTAAGGGCCAAAGAACCAGAAAGAAATTAGCAATCTGAGCCTGCAGTGGACTCAGGTTAGGAAGGTGATACTTGGCTAGTTGATGAGGATAATCTCAGGCTAAAAAGACCCAGGCTGGGGAGGAGGGAGACATTCCTGCCTACCAATGAATTCTGTACTCCCTTAGACAAGGGGGAATCATAATTTCTTGCCTGGAAGTGAGTAGAGCTTACATTCCAAGAGTCCAGAAGAACTTGGCACTAAGCAGCAGCAAGCAATGACATGGTCAGGAAAGAGTGCCAGGGAGCTATAAATACCCTGGGACTGTAATTTGACCTACGAAAAGCAAGCAGCGGACTATAACCCTAGAACTGTGCTTCGTATAATAGAGTAGTGGACTTAAACTGGTAAAATAGTTCTTCTTAGCTCAGATCCCAACACTTGTTTGGATAGATAGCTATCCTGACACTGTTAAAATCAAGTTATCTTTGTTCAATTGGTTACCCCTAAAACCCCTTTAGGAATTCATCCAACCCCAAAGCTCACAGGAGGCGTCACTAACATGTAAAATACACATTTGGGTCCTGGATAGGATGGACAAAGTGTGGTCCAAGCACTTGAAGAACTTAACCCCCTCACCTGGGTCACCCATGACACCCCATGGAGACCACTAGGCATTCAATTGCTCCTTCCTGTTGACCTGTGTACATTTTGTACCAGGGTTTTTTTACATCATGACAAATTGGACCTGAGGAGTGGGGCTAAAAAGCTCTTTTTTTCTATCCCCACTATCAATAACAATGGTCCTCTTGCTGGCGGATCTTCCCCACTCTGATGTTTGTCCCTGCTACAACCACTAAGTGCTTTCCAGGATAAGAATCAGAATTCACATTAAGTTAAAAGTGTATTATAGCTTTCATCGCTTCTGATCCCTTCTGATCTGCTTCCCTCATTCGATTGTCCTTTAACCTGCTTCCTTTTGGATGGCCCCTCGCCAGAGAGCCTAGACAAGCTCCTCCTGTGCTCCCAGGACCCACATGAATTATTTTATAATCCTTTGATATGGAGCCCCATTCCGTCCACATCTTCTCCTACTTTTAGCAGCCGGGCTGTCTCGCCAACTCCCAGAGAGAGTAGTGTATCCCAATCTCTGGATCTTCCCTAATATGGGTGGGCAACCAGTTCCACCAGACATGACACAATTCACAATCCTTCCAAAAGACAGTTTTCAGGAGTTGTCTGACAGAGCCCTACCCAAGGACTCATAAATCCCATTGCTGTTTTGAGATGCCACTCTCCTGGCCAGAGATTCTGCAAATACCAAAACAAATTGAGGAAGCAAGTCCTCATCTTCCTGCCATATAGCCCATTTACCGGCAGTTACATTGGCCATTGATCTGGCATAGACACAGCAGGTATACTCTTCTTCTCTCATAAACTTGCTGTCTGCGACACAGTCCTTAAAGCTATTTTGTCAGCCTCGCAAACAAGCTTATCCCAGGTGATGCGAGCATAGGGCTAAAGGATACCATCAGCAACATCCCCAAATTCATGCCTAACATATTTTCCAATGAAACAACCCTGAACCAAGAGTCGGAGAAACAACTCCTATGATTCGCTGTCATTTTCCCCAACATTAGAAAGGTGCAGGGCTTTGGTGCCACCATACCTATTCCTAGCTGCCTATTGACATCCTTTGACAAGCCCTGGCCTTTACTTCCAGGAACCCACCTTTATCAAAACCATGACCCAATATCCTAGGCAACCACAGTTGCAGCCTCAGTGCAAAGCCATGTTCTCTGATACACAGTTCCCGTAGACTCCAAAATCAAACAAATGATGCGCCTTTTAAGGGATCTCTCTACCCAGCCCGACACCAAAAACCCTTGCCAGTACCATCTCTGGGGACCACTGAACTTAGCCATCTGCCCCCTTTTTCAAAACATGTTCATGCTCCTAAAGACCAAAGCCCCAGTGCCTGTAACTGTCCTCCCACAATCCAACATCAAACTCAGATCCAACAATGCCAGGTAGACTAATGTGAATGATTTCAATATTCAGAATCCCCTAACTGACCTAGTGACCACCATGGGTAACTAATAACTATACCATTCGTCTCAACAAATTGTCCCCAGAGGGATGCAGGATTTTACTTATAGACAGGAACTCCAAAACTCAAGGATAAGAAGAGTTCCTCTGATCTGCCCAGAGACACTCTCTTGCTCTGTCCATTACACAAAGACCTAATTTCAGGGTGAAATACCCATTAGATACCAAGGCACCCTTGAATGTGGTAACACCTCATCGACTCCCTGGAACCTGCTCCACTTTTTGGTTAAATGGCTGGAACGGATTACTTCCTCCAGAACTCCTGCAACACAATGTTAGTGGAAGGCTATTTTAACATGTGAGGAGATTGCACATACAATAAAAATGCTCTAGACCTTACCATTAATATGACAGCATTAGTATTGAACAGCTCATAAACTAACCAACAGTTAAGTGACCATACGCTGTATTAGCTAATTCCTTAGAAGCTGCCCCTAACTCAGCGAACTAGTCTAAAATTTGCATAAATTGGTCCTCCATGAAATGTTACTTGACCAATGATTTTCCACAGTCACACCTCTTAAGGTCACTGTCAGGAGCTGCCATGATGCCATGTGGGAACCTGGCAGGACCTCAACGTAAGGTGGAAGGCAAAGGAAAAAGAATTATGGAGCAAGCAACAAACAATTCTGGCATACAGACGAAGACAGGGAAAGCAAAGAACAACCAGCCTCACCTGGACAGAGCTGCACCGGAACCTTTCACCCAGGAACTGTCTCCACTACAGCATGAGTCCCCAGGACCCCTTAACAAGTGAAAGGTACGCAGGTGTCTGCTCCGCTCAAGAATTATACTGGCTGATACCACCTACGTGCAGCAAGCCAGAGCAGGATTCAGCATCCTACTGGGAAAACCACAAGATTGGAGACAACTGAAACTTACCTTGAACGTATGGGAGGGCCCATAAAACCAGGGAGAGATGGGGTCATCCACCCCTCAACTCGAGGAGACTCAGGAGGTGGGTTCCGACCTAGGTGGGACCTATGCAGCTCTAGCAGCTACCGAGGGATGGGTCATAAAAGAGAAAGTCCCAGCTCACAGGGGTCTTTGGTGTCACTCTTGAAGCAACAGCAGAATGAGGAGGGAGGCTCAGAAGACTACACCTGGGCTGATTAGGCCGCGGCGCTAGAAGCATAACGACCCAGAGATCTGATCAGCCCGCTTACCACCCATATTTCCCTACAACCACCAGAGAGGAACTCCAAGAAGGTTTCGGCAACTACAACCCAATCACGGACTCTAGATCCTCAGATCCCGACACTAAAACGTCCAATAAAGCCCTCTGGATCGCAACTAGCTCGTGTGTCCCTCATATGTACCGCACATATGTACCGCACATATGTACCGCACATCCATTAAAGGGATCCAGTGGAATTCATGAGCGTCCCACAGAAGTTAGGCCACTTTATTTTCTTAAGAGAAGTCCAAGGTGTGCCTTTACGGTTCTGGGACCTAGAGTCTTTGGTGCTATGTCTCAATAAAGAAATTGGCTTTTTCCATGTGTGCAGGATTGAGATCCCGAGTGCGCATGATAAACCCCCCCCCCCCCCACCACCACCCACTGAAATTTACCAACAGATGCTTTTAAGGTCTATGTGGTACGTCTTAAAACAGTTTCAAGGAAATTCAAGAGGTAATAGAATAAGTCTATCGCCCAGGAGGATGGGACTCCTGCCTTACACATCAAGTAGTATATCACAGAGCCATCTTCGGACAGAACAAATACATTGTTATAGCTTAAAAGGAGCTCTTCAGAATATCCTTGGAGCTGACCAATACCCAACTAATCATTCTGACCCACTTTCCTCAGAGAAGCTGGTTAATGGCCGTGTGACTTAATTCTGAAACCAAATCGACGGGTCCTTTAACACGAACATGAATTAGTGGCCACCCCATAACAGCTACCCAACCCTAGTCATTTTCTCTCATTCGGACTTGGGGATTGACTCAGCACCCTAGTTTATTTATCACCAACCTACCAATGCCTCTTCCAAAGTGGGATTGTTTCAAGCCCCTTTGAACAAGCAGTCATACACCCACTGATGAAGAAAGTCAATACAGGCATTTACAACCTGTCCAGACTTTAACCCAACTTTAATCATCCTTCCTTTGCCAAGATTGTGGAAAAGCACTTTACAAAGGAAAGCGTCAATCTTGTAGTGAATCATAGAGCCTCTTCAAGGACAGATAGTCCGGGTCTGCCCGGACAGAAGTAGTCAGCTATTTGGCCAACAATGCAATGTTGCACTAATATTGTAAGGCATTTTCTCTGCCAGTGACTTTGTGAACAATACAATTTTAATTGACCAGCTAAATACAAAAGGGGCATTTAGGGCACTGTACTGTCATGGATTTAGTCATTCCTCTCTGGCCAATTTTCACAAGTTTGAATCACAGAGTCGCACAGATTGATGTCAAGTATGAGAGACAAGGACGTGGGACTCCTCCTAGAGACCTAGAAGAGGGACACGAAGTAGGATGAGGACTGGGACTAGTTTGAGAGACTGTCACTTCCACTCTACAAGTTACAGCGCTCTAAAGTTTGTCTGGGTTGAGACATCCTGGCAGAAGAAAGCATAGTCAGTGGAAACACACACACACAATAAAAATCTGTGATGCGGTCAGTGTATGCTAAAAGCAACTTGCTGTGGTGAACACACATTCGGTTGGTCAACATTCTTTCCCTTTTTCTTCCCTCTGTGGCTTCGTTTTGGCCACAAGATGGCTGTTAACTGCAACCATATGTGGTGAAACAAAAATGCACCCCTTTCCTCCAGCTCAACCACAAAGTCCAGATTATGCAAACACAACTCCTGAGCAAAATGTATATTTTTACAATGGAGAATGCTTAGGCTTGCCACACTCTTCGTTTAGACAGCTGCCATATCTACTACGTCCAGGAAACCCCTAGATGGCTCCCAAATGACTTATGGGCACAATTCAATGGGACCTGCATCACACACAAATGCTACTCCAAGATTTGCCATGAATAGTAACTAACCTGCTATGTCACTACTAACCAGAGACACTGTCAAGTTCATCAAACCTGAATCCTAAGATCACCAACAAAGGGACAGCTGAGAAGACCATGTTGGGAGGTCTTGGGCCCATGTTCTGGAACACCTTGCCTGATGACTTTAAACTTCTGGAAGGCCACAGGATCATTCAAGAAGGCAGTGAAGGCTTTCCTAGGGCAGGTGTTTGCCTAAGTGGATAGGAAAATCCTGGACCAGCGTGTGTTGTTTCCATAGCACCTCCCGCTCTAGCTCTGCACTGTTACCACGTGTTGCTCTGTTTGGTTCTTTTGTGTACAGTAATGTCAGGAATGTGGTTTGTCAGTATTACCTTGAAAGCTTTACTCTTGATAGTACCCCCCTATCATTGCACCTACCTAGGGGGACCAGATTTAAAAATAAAAAATAAAAACGAGACAGGCCATAGACATACAAATTGGACTAAAGTAAACACAAATACTACTTCTAAGTCGCTGGCCTGTTGCAAGGGGAAGAGGGTGTGTGCTCACAGGCACACTCCTCTGATTGGAGGAGAGTGGCCCCGGAGGTGAAGTGGGAGGAATTGGGGTGTGAAAAGCATTCACGTCCCCATTCACGCGCAGGAAGAGTCGCACTGGGCCCAATTCCCGGATTTCGAAATCGGGTCCCGGCAAAAACCGGGATCGTAGACACCCACCCTCCCCATCTCGGGATGGGGTTTGCAAAATTAAAAAACTCTGGGGATCCCCGGACAGAGGACGATTTCCCGGGACTGTCCCGGGAAAACCGGGATGTCTGGTCACCCTATACTGACCCTCTTCCATATCTTTGACCCCTTGAAGCGAATTGCATTTGCTGGTGGTGGCGCTCTACAAATCAAAATAAAATACAAATAAAACTTGCCATTCTAACTTGCAATAGTTCATCACAAACTGGAAGAACTCCCTTTCATTTTCAAATGTAGCACCTTCTCAAGATGGCATTCCACTTGCAATGGTTCCTCCCAAACTTGGAGTATTCCCTTCAACTTACACATGTGTATGATCTTCCCTTCACATTAATGTGACACCCCAACTTGCAACCGTTCATTTCGCCTCTCACTTTGTACTCTTGGAGTCCTCTTCCGGATTCACAGTTTGGGTCCTTTTTTCATCACGCAGGCTCCTTGCTCTTTCCTCTCTTTGTCCTTTTCTGCTAGCGCTCTGTCCACTCTCTGCTTTCCTGGGCGTGTCTATGAGGTCAACTTCCTGCCTCTTCCGTTTCATGTGTGCAGTTGAATGTTTCGTTCTCCCCTTGTGGCTGGATTTGTGATTGTTGCCTCATCCACGCAGCAAATTTGGTCCAACTTCATCGTCTTTTTGCCAATTCACCTAACCAGCACCAAACAGAGTTCCTGTCTCGTGCCTCTGCACCCACCCCAGATGTGCACCAGGCATCTGTCTTGGTCTCTCCCTTTGGCTTGGTTATGCACAATGTCTAGTGTGTGTCACCTTTCTGTAACGTGCCTCTCCACAGCCAAGCACATAACAGGTTTGGTACCCAACCTCAATGCGTTCACCAGCATTTGTCTCGGACATTGACCGGCCTCCTCTCCGCATGTCTGATTCATAATACCAATTAGGAACTTTGGCAGGACTACTTTCCAATCGCTTGTAGTAACACCAACACCCCAACCATACCTCTTTCGTCCTCCACTTTTCATTTCTTGCTGAGGGCCACTTCGCCTATGCTAACCAGGGAAAGGAACAATCAATGGCAAAGCCAACCGTTTTGCCTTTTGTGTAGGCGTGGGATAGGCATTTGCCAAGCACTGCAGTAATGGTAATAAATTGACGTAAATTGTAGCAGCTGCAAAATTGTGTGATTACTTGGGTATGTAATAGCAGTGCCTGGCAAATGCCTATCTGATACCTACACACAAGCCAAAACGGTTGGCTTTCCCATTGAGGGTTTTTAACAGGACTTCAGTGAACTATGCAAATGGTGCTTGTAAATCAAGTGGCTGAAGGTACACTTGGTTAAGATTTTATTTTACACTGGTAGCTCATTAACAGCTCTAATTAGGCCATTAACTATCAGAAGACAGCTTTGAAATAACACTGGCATGCACTTCGAGCACAATGTTTGATGTTACTGCTTGATAAAGCTAGCTCAAACAGATCCGAGAAGGATGTGTTTTGGACAGGTGGGGACAGGAAGTGGGTGGAAATGGCCATAGGGATTAGCATGGCCATTGGCTGTCATTCGGTGGATAAATAACCAAACAGCACATATAAGCTTTGTTTCCCGCCTCAGATCCTACCTCGCTCTTAGCTGTACGCCCATGCAATAGTTTTGGTTTATAGGTAAAAAGCCTTATTCATTGGCTACAAAATGGGTAGTTCATCACAGAGCCTAAGAAAAATGGATCAGCTTATATACTGCCATCGCTACGGTCATCCAAACAGTCCCCAGTAGCTGCAGCCTATTGTCCTTCCTTCTACAAGCTTCCTCTGTGGCCTTCCAGATTCCTGTTCTGTCTGGACCCACCACCATAACCCCAAGAACTGAAAGCAGTTGCTGCCTGGTGGATCCTTGTCCTTTGCTCCCATATACCTGTTTTTGCAGCTTTAATTTTTTATTGTTAACTGATTTGCACCTTCACTTTGGTTTTATTGTGTCCCCAAGTATCCCCCATCTACTTCAACCTCCAGATACACCTTGCCCCTTTACCACCCTGGTTGTGTTGCATTGTTTATTTACTACATCTCCAGCTATCACTATCCCCTTTACCACCCTGTTTTTGTGCATTGCTTATTTACCCCATCTCCAGATACACCTTGCCCCTTTACCACCCAGATTTTGCATTGTTTATTTACCCCATCTACAGCTACACCTAGACCCTTTACCACCCAGTTTTTTGCATTGTTTATTTACCTCCATCTCCAGCTACACCTTGCCCCTTTACCACCCAGGTTTTTGCATTGTTTATTTACCCCCATCTCCAGCTATAACTATCCCCTTTACCACCCTGTTTTTTGCATTGCCCTATTTACCCCCATCTCCAGATACACCTTGCCCCTTTACCACCCAGTTTTTTGCATTGTTTATTTACCCCATCTCCAGCTACACCTAGCCCCTTTACCACCCAGATTTTGCATTGTTTATTTACCCCATCTCCAGCTACACCTAGACCCTTTACCACCCAGTTTTTTGCATTGTTTATTTACCTCCATCTCCAGCTACACCTTGCCCCTTTACCACCCAGGTTTTTGCATTGTTTATTTACCCCCATCTCCAGCTATAACTATCCCCTTTACCACCCTGTTTTTTGCATTGCCCTATTTACCCCCATCTCCAGATACACCTTGCCCCTTTACCACCCAGTTTTTTGCATTGTTTATTTACCCCCATCTCCAGCTATAACTATCCCCTTTCCCACCCTGTTTTTTGCATTGCCCTATTTACCCCCATCTCCAGATACACCTTGCCCCTTTACCACCCAGTTTTTTGCATTGTTTATTTACCCCATCTCCAGCTACACCTAGCCCCTTTACCACCCAGTTTTATGCATTGTTTATTTAACCCCCATCACCAGCTACACCTAGCCCCTTTACCACCCATTTTTTTTGCATTGTTTATTTACCCCCATCTCCAGCTACACCTATCCCCTTAACCACCCTGTTTTTTTTTTTGAATTGTTGATTTTTTCCTGAACTGCTAATTTTCAGAAATTGTATTTGGTCATTGGGCAAAAATGTCCGTAGCCCAGTAATTGGAAACAGAAGCAACTTATTGTAAGGATTGAAAATATTCGGAAAGGGAGATTCCTGTTGGCTAACATTGCCCTATATTTAAATTCTGTCTGCTGCGAGCTTTACTCCCCCACTAGGAATAAAAGTCAAAAACATTTCCTGAGACTTTCCAGCAGAGTAGATGTTTTGGCATGCTAGCCTTGGTTGGCTAACATTTTAGGGTTACATGCTAGTGAGTCTGGGAGTATCAGTGACTGCCGATCACCTCAACAGAGAGTGTATGTGTGTGTATTATTTTCTGATGGCCTTCACCCTATAGATATGGTGAAACTTAAGATGTCATTGATGTTGTCACAAGTGATGCCATAAGTGCAGGGCTCAGAGTTAATGGAATGTAATGTAAGTGGTCTTGTATAGCACCTGTCTACCGCTATTGGTGGCCTCACTGCGCTTGTCTCTGTAAGATAAAAGAGGGGTGGGGGTCCTTAGTGGGACAGTGGGATAGGCGGATGCAAAACCTGTGGTGTTGATGGGTGGAGGTTGGATGTTCCCAGTTCCTGAATGCCAATCACCTTTCTATGATTTTGGTGGAGAATCCTGGGGGTATGTTATCCATAGCGAAGAGCCCAGTGTCTAACAGACTACTGCGCTGTATGTCTGTTTAGCCGCTGATGTTGTAAAGTGCAGCATGGCAAAAGAGGAGCGAATAGTCGTGGCTCGGTTAGTGTTGATGTGCTAACTCTCAAGGCCTATGGTGGCCTTCTGTATGGTGTCTGTGTGTGTATAGTGCTAAGTTGTTACGAGATCTTAGAGGGGTGACAGTTAGTCAGGGGAAAGAGGGTGTAGGTCTTACCAGGCTAAACAACCTGCAACCCCAAACTCCCACTCCTGGAATCTTGCAAGCAGGTCCAGTTTCTCTAGCTGACTCTGCCCCCATCAATCTCTCTCTCTCTCGCGCTCTCTCTCTCTCTTCCTCTCTGCAGCAAAACAACCATCTGCGAGTTGGCAGATTAGGGAAAAGGGGCAGTCTGTAAACTCCAGTCAATTTCCATAAGCTACAGTAAAGGGTCGAGAGAGGCAAGAACCTTTTTTTCAGAGAAAGGGTTACTCGAAATGTGAGCCTGCAGTCGGCCATTTTGCCTTGCTTAGCATGCTGCTTGGCAGGCTGAGAGATGCCTCAAAGCTCATGCTACCATGCTCTGGGGCCATGTCCAGTAGCCTGCTGGGAATTCTGCCTACCAGAGCAAGGCCCATCTTGGGCAGGGCAAGAAGACATTTTTCAGGCGTTCATGAGGCACAGGTCGGATCAATGCTCATGTTGCCCCCCAGAGGTCTACCCTGCTGTCTCCCTCAAGCCCTACACCCTTCACACAGTCCAAAATGAAATGTCCCCTCCACTGCCATCAACAGACACAAACTCATCAGTTCTTGGCACGGTATCTGTATCAGAGTGATGCGGCAACCCTGCACATGATTTTTCACGAATTAACACAGAGCAGAAAAGATGGAAGCTGGAGTGGGGATTCATCAAAAAACCCTTTCCCTAAAAAGGGGACGGGGAGGTGTGATGGCTGCAGCATGGTGAGGAGCAGTGTGCTGGCAGTGATAAACAGGGGTTTTGCGTTTGGGGGAAATGATCAACTTTCAAAAAAGACTGCAACCTTGAGTTTGTAGTCTCTCTGGCCCCCTTCAGGTGGCTTTCCTGCTTGTGCCAGAGCGAAATGATAGAACCAGCGCAAAAACAATCAGGCTTTATCAATCTAGATTTTAAGGGCTGCCCTTGCAAGCATAGGGAGGGGCTGTCAGGGGTCAGCAGCTGCACACAGTGTGAGCTGTTACCCACAGGCGCTCTCATGGAGCCACGGAAGGTACCACCTCACCCGTTAACAGCTATTTACACTACAGAAGAGAGGAAGGAGGAGAGAGCCTGTCGAGCAGTCTCTCTGAAGTACATGGCGTGTTGACTGAATTGTGCTCTTACATTTACAACTTTTACACAAGCTGGTAAGATCTCAAAGGGAAATGTCAGAGAAAGGCAGCAGGACCGTCTCACATTTGCTCCTGAACTGGCCGTCTGCTTTGTGTGCCCTCAGTTCCCTGAGAATTTCTCAAAACGGCATTTGTGTGGATAGGCTGAGCCATTAGGATCAGGTATCATAGCTAGCAGCACTTGCTGAATTTCAAAGGTTTTGCTGTGTTAAACCATCACCTTACTGTTACTTTTCACTGAATATATATGTATATATATAATCCCGGTAGGCATGTATAGCATTTAGAAGTTCCTTTCTGCAATAGCAAATAATGTTAAGGAATGCCACGCAAGGCGACAGATCTGCATTTGAGATTAAAGCCTTGCTCTACTGGATTTCTGTTGATCCTGTATGAAGGCGTGTGAATTGGCTACTCAAGCATAGCTAACACAGCTTGGCTAAGGACAATTTAAAAGCCCTAATCTTGCCTCGATAAAGATGGAGATGCGTACTCAAGCCTTGGGAGATTTCTCTTGGTGCTTGAAAATGAAGACCAGTGGGCCAAGGGCAAGCTGGAAGTTTTGCAGATGTGGTGTAGCCTCTGCGGGCCTTCTACACTGGAGTATTTACTTGCTTTGCTGCCCAGGATAAGTACAAGATGGTGGCCGCATCAAAACATGCATTCTCCAGCAATCAACACGTTATTTTTAATTGATTGGAGCGGGCAAAATGAAGGGTCCATTTTGGAGGACATGCGGAGCTTGGAAAACACCACAATCTAATCTGTCTGGGCAGGGAGCTCCCTTGCAGGAAAGCCCTGTTGTTTGTAGCATTTTATTATTGCCTTACACTAGAGTACTCACAAATGTCACACCTGGCATTTCTTTGCACTGTAGAATGTGACTGGGTCAGCAAAGGAACACAGTTCTGTATATTTCTGATTTTAATGGAAAGTGCACAAAAAAGCAACCTCCCACACAGACTAAAAACAACTCAAACCATACCAGCACACAATACACAATGAGCGGTTTTTCGGAACAACAGCTCATCAAAGCTCTCTTGCGCTTGTCCCCTTCAACCCTCCTAACTACCTCAAGCCCCCTCCTTTTCAGATCCACCACAACACCAGGAGACCATGAAAAATGGCAGCGGGGTGCGGGACAGGTCACAGTAACATAATATAACAGCCCGGTGACATGGTATGCGTGACCATATGTGAAGGGATCACGAGTGTTAGGTACTTCCCAGCTCTGAATCGGTTGCCACACTCTTGCAGCAACTGGAGTCTGATTATTATTAGCTTTTCCCCTTTGGGAAACTCTGATATAAAAGCGCTCAGTGTTTGCTTCAGCAGGTGCTTGAGATGTTTTGGCTGGCGTTCGGCTGCACAGTCACATCAGTCAGCGTCAAGCTCTAGCTGTAGTTCATATAAATGACCACCAGAGAGCAGACCGGGATCAAACATGTATCACATTTTTGGTGGCCTCTGGTTGGAGACAAGGCAGAATCTGCTTAAGTGTCCTTACGTCATACTACATTTTAGCATTTCTATCCGAGCTCTCCCAGTTGGGGGCAAGGGGGAATGCACACCTACTTCTTACACCACGCTTACTGATTGTGGGATGCTGCACAGTTCAGTGTGTATACATATGAGCTAAGCAGAATGTGATTAAACACTGCATACCATTTCTCCTTTCTGATATGATATGATAGGTTATTTATAACACGCTTAATACCCAGAGGTTTCTAAGCGTGGACCCACGGATAGAACCTGTGTTGCTCCGTGTCGTCTTGTTTCCAAGGCGAGCACGTTGCCGCTGAGCTATCCTCCCCAGACAATGGTCTACATTTCTGTTCTTCTCTGCAACAGGTGACAGAGACTCGCGATTTTATTCATGGCATGGAGGCGAGTATTATGCATCGTCTCCTTAGTCACAAGCAGCAGCACAACAAAGAAACAAATGACTGCCCCCACAATCTCACTAGCAGTGAGTAGCCCACCCTCCTGGCCAATCCCACTGCAGTCCAGTCAGTCCTACATATAAATAACTATCGTCCAGTAAGTCTTCTCCGCTACGAACACCAATCTGCAATGCAGCGCGTCTTTTGGGGGGACAAGCGAAAACCAGCCACATCCAATGTAAAAACCTGACCACCTCCCCAAAGGCACCAGAGGAATGGCTGGACAAAGTGAAATCCCTCTGCGGAAGGAAAAGAAGCACAATTAGGATGGGGGATCACTACCCTTAAAAGACGCCCGACTCGCCATCGTGAATTACTCGGAATAATCAACATTCTGTGGCCTGGCACGTAGGCTTCCTGTTAGGCACGGACCGTGAAAAGTGCACAATACGTTTAAAATCGAACCTATGCGATATCCTGTCATTAGACCAATCGTCCGCCATTAGAATGCCATCTAGCCAGCTCATCCTGAGGCGTGACCGGAAAAAAGGACCAACAGCCATCTCGACCTAAACCATAACCCAGAGGACCCGCCCATCCAAAGTGGGGGAGGGCACCAGATGCAAGGGTATACAGCCTAACCAGCGCCATCGGGCCACGGAACCGCTGCCAAACTCAGCCAATCCTACTCAGGAACTGGTATTGCTACAACCCCCGCGCTGCTGACATCCTTAAGAAGGATCACCAACCACCCATCATCTGCCTTGACAAAGACTTCGGTTGAAACACGTGTTGGCTTTTCTCTCATGCACCTAGCACACTCTGTGCCAGGACAATGGTTACCATAATCCACAAATAAAAATTCAAGCTGTTTTACACGAACCAGGTGTCCTTGACGTCCTTCAACTAGCAATCACAGCAATGGTCGTTATCATATTCCAGCGTCACTACTAACAAGGTTTGCTTACCCACCAGTATACAATTACCACTGGGAACTTTGGAGTTTTGTGTCCAAGCAAACCATGTGTCGGGCCGCAGGTAGCAACTAATCACTCATTCAAATCAAATGACAGCGCAGAAGTCTGCCATTCCTCTAAACCCCAGACCTCCCTACACCGGTATACAGAAAGAGATGAACGACTGGCCAGCAGACTTTTGTAGGCTGGTCATAAAGGAATCATGTGTCCGTAGTCCGCAAACAACCCAAAGCTCAGGGAAATCCACAATAATGTAGAATGAATGATAGTAGGGCACGCTGTAGTCCTTACATGAATAGAAAACCCGGCACCCTATTAAGAGACGAAACTACCAGCAGAGCCTTGACACCAGCCACCCTTCTGAAAGATACCAGACACATAAGCATGACTTCCACGGCTCAAACCTATATTATCGGCCACGCCTTGATCAAAGATAAGACACAGTTGACATCACAAAGGCAAGAATACATAGAGGGCGTAGTCGGGCATGACATTCTGAAACCTCTGGGAAATCTACAAATCAAAGGATGTTCCCTTACATGGCAGCCACCAAGCAGACTATGCCTAGAAGAAATCGCTGACCTGTAACTATTAACAGTTCGATTGGGTACTCACGTGGCAATGCCGTCAGAACATTTATTGCCTCCGTTAATACTGCATGGAAGGGATCAAGACTTCTTTACATCCACCAGCATATCTGCACCCTCCAGGCTGCCTCACAAGCATTAACCAAACTGGCATCCCCGGTCTGTTGGATGAGAGATACTGCTCTTGCTGAAACGCTCTCTCTGAACCAGGGCTGTACGAAACTAACCATATCAACTACTGCAGTGCTCCATCAATCAAGGAATGTGGTTGGAGGTGGACATCCAATAACTGGTCTCTGAAAACAGGATGCAGAATCGTGGCCCCGCTGGGCATTTCCAGGGCCAACCTGTACTAAGAAGGAGCTGCCCAGAATAGGGTTAGAAGTACCAGCATTGTGCCCTGCAAATATGCATGTTATCAGAGAGAATGAGGGAAACACGTAGCTGCCGTCCTGGCATCCAGATCTGACAAATGCTTCCGTTTCTCGGTCAAGAGTTCGGCCTCCAACTGAAGACAGATGAGATGTGAGTGTCCAGACAGGGCACAAAGTGGTCTACCTGAAACGGACCCCACAACTTCTAGAGTCTGAAGACCTGGGACCCTTGGATCCTCCAGTTGCTTGTCTAATCCCACTGGTGAGAGCAACAGTCAGACAGCAGATTGAGGACGCACTGATGATATTCCATCTGGACCTTTATGTGGAATCAGAAATCCCAAAAATGTGTGCAAAGGTTTGCCAGGGCGACAGCGCCACCCTCCTAGCTTGTTTATGTACCTGACTGGCTGGCTGTTTTACACCGAGCACACCACACAGTGCGAGAACCGGTTTGTGAGGCACCTGATCGCACAAGAAGTGGCAATAATCTCCCAAGAATGTATGTGCCAGCATGACTTCTGCTGAGACCAACACCCCCAGTCAAGCTTGCATCATACTTGGCTGCCCATCCACTCAGACTCGCATTTGATTTTAATTGAAAATTGGGGGAGGAAGCGAAGGTGGCAGGGCAATTCTTCTCTTGCTTTGGTGGTAAGCTGGACCAAGCTTGGTTTACCTAAGCCTCAGTGAGAGCCTGAGTTTGTAATCTCGCAAGAGCCCTCTACTGGAGCAGAATGGGAAAGATGGATGCCTGAATGAAGGCAGATAGCAGTCCTGTCAGCCTGGCTCGGTTGCCTGATTGATTTGGATCTATGTGATTTTACTCAACCAAGAAGTTCGACCCCCAAAAGTCTGTTTTTTCTTTCTTTTTGTTTCTCCAATTTTTCGCAAATATATATGTGGGGGGAGACCCCCCACACCGCATTCACCTTACCCCTATACATTTTTATACATTTCACCCCACACATATATATGCAGAAAATTGGGGGTCGGACTTTTGGGGGTCAAACTTTTGGGAGTAGGTAATTTTGTACAATACCGATTAATATCACTGACAGACAGAGGGGCCTCTTTAATTCTATCCTGAATGCCACTAACTTCCAGAAATTGCATTATTTGAGATGGAACCAGGTCTGATTTCTTCCAGCCTATGGCAAACTGCTCATTGTCAGGGTAGCATGTAGGTAAATGAAGAACCTTATGGCCGCTGTCCTGAGAAATTCTGCCATCTGTCTAAGCTTGGTAAAGCAATAAGGAGCTGAAGAAAGACTGAAGGGAAGAGCCAAGAACTGGCAGCAAGTTTCTTCCCAAGCAAATCAATAAAATCCAAAACTTTGACTCTGTATCCCATGAAACAGTGGCCTCTCTTTTCACTACACCAAAACCTAATTATGCTTATTTTTAATTTGATTACTGCAGCCACAATTTGGAAAGGTCTCTCCCAGGCCGTTGTTTTTGCCTCGGCTTTATATAATGAATATATCTCTAGTCTCCCTCAGTTTTCTTTCAGCTCTCAAACCAGAACTTGTTGACCCTCTTCTGAAAAAGTCTCACTAGATCCAGGAGCTGGAACAATTATCAGCCCCAATACTAGTCTTCCTTTTTTTGTGAAAAAGTCTTGAAAAGGTTGTGGCAATCCAGCTATTGGGTCATGAAGACAAATATGACCACTTACGCTAGCCTGTTTTTCATTGGTTCAGTACTATCAGCACATTTCCAGATATTAGATGAAACGAAACTCATGATTATATCATGCATGCTGGCAAAGCCTGTCTATTGGTCTTACTTGTGAGTTTAGGGCCCTTTTGGAATGTGCATTCAATGGATGGGTACACACAGATTAACTCAAAATAACTGAACCAACTCAGGAAGATGGCAAAGTACTGTTTTATTAACAATGATCTAAAACAGGGAGTTGCAACGAACATCAACAGACGTACGGTCGATTTCTCTCAACAATCTTTTCATACAAACATGGTTATATATCAAAAATACGCCAGAGGTGATGTAATACTATGTGGCAAATAACGAAAAACCTAGTAGGGATCAAGATTGGATTAAGGGGAACATCCAAGTATATTATCTATCAGAACTAGGATTGTAATTGGCTGACCACTGTCAGGTGGACTACATATGCCTACCTCTAAATCAGGTAATCTTCAGAAACATTGACACTCGGTTTCTCATTGGTTTTCAAACTATAAGTTCCTTCGTTATATGGACCACCACAATTGGTTGGCACGCTTGTGCCATGTATGGACCATTCAGTTAATTTAGCAGCACTTAAGCCCAGACCCAGGTGCAAGGAGATGGGGCCTGACACTACCTCCCCACCCAATTAGCCCAACATCTCTCATCACCCAAGCCTTCTGCCATGAAGATTGTCTTGAAGTTGGCCTTGCAGAGTATTCCTGTCTCTGGGAATACACGGGAGTGAGGGCACTCACTATGGTGTAATAGGACTCCAAGTATGAACTCTATTTTCATCCTTGGCTCACGTAACAGGAGACCATGATTTGGTCCATTTTGTAGGCTTTAAAACTTGGCACGCTTTATGTTCTCTCTTTGCACCGTAATAAAGGATGATTCATCCTTCGCACATTTGCTCCTTTCCAAATAGATAGTCGACCTTGGCTGCTTAAGTCTTGACTCCAGGCCAAACAACCTCACCGTGCTGCTCCACTATTATGCTTATTCCTGCTGCAACAAAGTTTTCCCTTTCCTCTTCATGGGTCCTAGATTACTGAATTCATGATACTGATGTCTAGCTCCTACACAATGATGACTTTGCCTGCATTCCATTCACTTCGTATAGCCAGTTACTAAATTGACTTAGTCTACCTTGCGTTTCAGCGTCTGTACATTTATTGAACTGTTAATTTTCTGCAGCCCTTGGTGCATGTGCAATCTTCCTTTTTTATATTTAAACGTTCACTTGATTCTTTACTTCATTATTAGTTTTCTTAAGCCGTTATCTCGAGGTGTCGTTCATACTCTTGTGACGTCACAGGCTTCTTAATCCTGCTCTTTTTCATATTCCTTCAGGGAGTTCCTCCCCTAGGTTGTCACCACTTCAGGGATACATTCCATAGGGTTGTCTCAACGG